>NC_069503.1:96491728-96820061 GCF_027579735.1 Bombina bombina
GTCTCTACTGTGTGAAGATATGTTAAGATACACATATGGGAGTCTGTTATACATGGAAAACAGTCATAAAAACAGCTTATAGGGAGGCTTACCTCTTATCTGTAAATAGAGGTGTCTGCTGTACCTTATGGCAGTCCTACCTCGTTAGCTGTCTGTGACTTTCGGTTGGAGTTAAAGAGACCTCCTGTTATGAGGCAATCCCACAGCTTCAGCTTCCCAACTCCATACACCCACTTAATTGACCTAGTCTTTTGATGAAGAGATGACCCTAAACCCTTCTTGTTTTGTCCGTGCAGCAACCAAGGCGGTATCACACCCACCTCCTCACCGCCTGGCAGTGTCACGCCCTCCCACTAGGCCTGGTGGCGTCTTCACGACTACAGAAGCCCCAACTGGGCTATGGAAAGTGCTAGGCAGAGTGGACAATGCGGCTTCTCCGGTGCTCCACTGTCTCCGTCTCCACCTGACTTCACGCTGCATGTGTTGTGTTATGACGTAACGGTTCAGCGTCTCCTTGTATCGAATTTACTTCTTTTATCTCCACCCCCCAGTCTTATAATAGATGTACCTTTTTTCTTTATTTATAGTTTTATTCATTCTAAAAACCTTTTAATTTAGTACTACGCACTTAGAGCACTATTTATTTTCATGATTTTTCTTAACATGTAATTGTAATGGAATATTCAAACCAAACTTGGCCAGTAGTCTTCTTATCCTGGCCTCAAGTTGGTAGTCTTTGGCGACAGCAGGTAGGAATCAGTGGTTAGGCAGTTCAAGGGTAAACCACTTGAAGGACTGAAACAGATGGATAGTCTCTGATGGCAATAGGTAGGGAATCCAGCGGTAAGTCAGTTCAAGGTTAAATCAATAGAATGGTCAGGCAGGCAGAGTTCGGCAACAGAATGGCAATCCAATATTTTAGGGTTAAGGCAAGCAGCGTAGTCAAACAGGCAGAGTTCATAAACAGTTAAGCAATCCAGCAATGCAGAGTATAAGGCAAGCAGCGTAGTCAAACAGGCAGAGTTCATCAACAGTTAAGCAGTCCAGCAATTCAGGGGTTAAGGCAGGCAGAGCAGTCAAACAGGCAGAGCTCAGCTACAGTGTATCAATACAGCAATTCAGCATACAGATATACAGCACCCAGTAGCACACAAAGAAACACCTATACTTGGGCACAGGTGAGAGAGACAGAGGCCTTTACATAGGTAAGACAGGGCGCACGGTGATGATATCATCACCGTGCTGCAGTTACACTGCCGTATCCCTAGCAACAGGAGGAGTGCCTGTGTCCGTGGCAATGTCCAGAGCAGAGCCCCATGGGCAGGAACCCAGGAACAATCTTCCACAGAGTAGCCCTTCCAGTGTACAAGGTACTGTAGTTGCCTGCACCTATATCTGGAGTCCAGGATCTTAGCAACCTCATACTCCGGGTCAACATGAACCAGGAGTGGGGGAGTTGGTGGTCGGAACTGAGTATATCTGTTCTTGATGGAAGGCTTGAGTAATGAGATGTGGAAGACAGGGTGTATACGGAGGGTTCTGGGCAAGGCCACTTTGTAGGCAACAGGAGACAGTATTTTAAGGACCTTCTAGGGGCCAATAAACCTAGGCCCTAATTTGCGACTGGGTTGATGTAGACAAATATGTCGAGTAGAGACCCAAACACGGTCACCTACCAAAAAGGTACAAACAGAAGCTCTATGATGATCAGCAAGCCTCTTGTATCTGGAGACAGCTGAATGTAACTGAGTATGAATACGTTGCCAATGAGTAGTGAGGTTAATAACGTAAAGACACAAGGTTGGTAACCTGCTGCAGCTTGAAATGGAGAACATTGTAGAGAAGAGTGCCAATGAGTGTTCTTTGCCAGCTCAGCTAGGGGCAACAACTCGGACCAGTTGGTATGGAGAGAATTAACAAAAGTTCTGAGATAGACTTCAAGATCTTGATTCACTCTCTGTCAGCCCATTAGTCTGAAGATGGTAGCCGGACAACAAGAAAACAGTGGTTCCAATCAAATTGCAAAAGGTTCTCCAAAAGGCAGAGATGAATTGTGGACCTCTGTTGGAAACAATATTCACGGGAATGCCATGAAGTCGTACCATATGTAACAGAAAAAGAGTTGATAACTCTTGGGCAGATGGCAGTTTCTTTAAGGGTATAATATGAGCAAGTCTGGAAAATCGATATACCACAACCCAGATAACCGTATGATGGTCAGAAGGAGGGAGGTCCACAATGAAATCCATTGTTATGTGTGTCCAAGATTGTTTGGGAATGGACAACAGTTGGAGTAAGCCAGGAGGCAAGGATCGAGGAGCCTTATTGGCAGCACAAGTCGTGCAGGCTTTCACATAATCCTGAGCATCAGTCTTCATTGTAGGCCACCATACATGCTTAGAAAGAAGCTCAAATGTTCTTGTTAAACTAGAATGTCCTGAAAGTTTAATATCATGAGCGCATGATAGCACAGGGGTGCGTAGGTTCAGAGATACAAAGAAGATGTTGGGAGCCACGGGGGCTTAAGGAGGCTTTCTAGACTGGGCACGTTGCAGTCTTTGAAGAAGAGAGGTGTTTGAGCAACCACACAAGAGGGAGGTATGATGTGTTTAATAGGAGCATCAGAGGAATCACTTGAGGAATCACTTGACTGAGGAAACTGATGGGAAAGGGCGTCAGCCTTTTTATTCTTGAAGATAAGAGACCAAAAAGTTCAAACGAGAAAAGAACAAGGCCCACCTGGCCTGTCGAGGATTGAGTCTATGAGCATTCTCAAGGTACGTCAGATTCTTGTGGTTTAGTGAGAATCTGATTCGGAATGGTGATACCCTCTAGCTAATGACGCCATTCAGTAAGAGCCATCTTAATGGCTAAGAGTTTGCTATTGCCCACATCATAGTTCTTTTCTGCAGGAGTAAAGCACTTGGAGAAAAAGGCAACAGGGTGCAACTTGGAGGATAAAGGATCCCTTTGGGTTAGGACTGCTCCAGCTCCAATTTCGGAGGCATCAACCTCTAAAGTGAACTTCAGATCAGGATGGTGGAGCACAGGAACAGAACAGAAGGCCTTTTTGAGGTGAGAGAAGGCATCCATGGCTTTGGGAGGCCAGTTTTTGCAGTCTATTCTGTTTAGTTAACTCAGTGAGGGGAGCAATTATTTGGGAGAAGTTTTTTATAAACTTGCGGTAATAATTAGAGAACCCCAAGAATCTCTGTAGTTCCTTTAATGAGGTGGGTTGAGGCCATTCCAGGACTGTGGTGAGCTTAGAAGGATCCATGGTAAAACCCTCCTTCGAGATAACATAGCCAAGGAACTGGATCTGAACTTGGTCAAATACACATTTCTCCAGTTTGGCTACCAGGGAATTGTCTCTGAGGCAAAGAAGTACCTGTCTCACATGTTCATGATGCTCCTCAAGGGTGGAGGAGAAAATAAAGATGTCATCCAGATAGACGATGGCAGTGCGATTTGAGGAGGTCACGGAAGACATTGTTGACAAATGGAAGACAGCAGGGGCATTACACAGCCCGAAAGGCATTACAACGTAATTGTAATGCCCTGATCTTGTGTTGAAGGCAGTCTTCCATTAATGTCCTGGGAATATACGAACAAGCTTATATGCCCCACATGGATCCAACTTAGTGAAGTAGTGAGCATTCTGGAGTGAATCAAGTTTAGTGATAAACGGAATAGGATAGCGATTCTTGATAGTGATGTTTTTAAGGGCTCTGTAGTCGATACAGGGTCTGAGCCCACCATCCTTATTGACAAAAAAGAAGCCAGCCCTGGCAGGAGAATAGGAAGGGTGAATAAAGCCTTTAGCTAGGTTCTCTTGAATATACTCCTCGATGGCCTTGGTTTCAGCTTTGGAGAGTGGATAAGTCCTCCCTTTAGGAAGTAGGACTTCAGGAAGGAGGTCAATCTTGCAGTCGTAAGGACGGTGGGGTTGGCAGCACATCAGCTGCTTTCTTTTCAAACACATCAGTAAAATCTGTGTAAATCAAGGAAAGGCTTGAAGAGGTCTGTAGGCTGGCAATGGGGATGTGGCGTAATAGAGTAACTTTAGCCAGACAGGAGTGGAAGCAGGATGTACCCCAGTTCAGTCAAACTGTGGATTGTGTATACGGAATCAAGGAAGACCAAGGATTACTGGTTGTGCTGGAGAATGAATGACATTGAACTGCAACTGTTCGGTATAAGGGACTCCCAGAGTCATGGTTAGGGGTGCTGATTCAAAATGGATTAAACCTGATTCAAGGGGAGTGCCATCCAGAGCAGTTATTTTAAGACCGTTTTTTTTTCTGCAGAAGAGGTAACCCTGCCTGAATCATGAAACGGTGATCCAAAAAACTTCCAACTGCCCCTGAATCGATAAAGGCCTGAGTGTGGACAGAATTTTGAAGAAAGGAGAGTGTAACAGGTACCAGGATTCGAGAAGATTGAGGGGATTTAGTAGTGACCACACTGAGAGGTACCCTAGTTTTATCCTCTAAGCATTGGCTTTTCCCAGCAGGGTATCACAGTTCTTTAGCTGGTGTGAGTTAGAACCACAGTAGAAACACAGTCTCAATCTCCTTCTTCTCTTTCTTTCAGATTCTGTGGGTTTGAGGGAGAAGAGATCCATGGGTTCCTCTACTGAGGTAACTGGAGGTACTGAAGGGGTAGAGGATGGTCTAGAGACTGGACGAGTAGGAGGACAGGAAGGAAGGATTCTACAAGTTCTGTCTCTCTCAGCTTGTCTCTCCTGAAAGCGAGAGTCCAGAGTAATACAAAGTGTTTTTAATTCATCCAGGGAAGTAGAGACATCACCATAGGTAAGCTTGTTCTTGATACTTTCACGCAAACCTCTCCTAAAGACCACCTTGAGAGCACTGCCATCCCAACTGGTCTCGAGTGCCAAAGTGCGAAACTCGATGGCGTATTGTGCCATAGTTCTATTACTCTGGCAGGGATCCAAGAGTGAGTACTCTGCAGCAGCAGCATGGCCGAAGGTCCCGAATACAGAAGATAATACAGAAGTGAAGGCATCAGCATCATTCAGGAGTTGAGTGCTCTGTTCCAGAAGAGGAGAGACCCAGGCTAGGGCCTTGTCTTTCAGTAAGGAAATAATAAGTGACATTTGACTGATGAGACTAGAAGGTGTGGGGGTCATTGCAAAAGTGCAGCCTGCACTGATTCAGGAAACCCCTACAGTCTGTAGTACCATCATACTTGTCAGGCAATGGAATCCGGGGTATACTTCCAGAAGCAGGGGAAGAAACTGTGGCACTAGCAGCAGGTACTGTCTGTGTAAAAACAGGAGCAGTTTTCTTTTCAGCAACCAGTGAGGAGAGCAAAGCGGTTATAGCCTGTAGTTTCGACTCCACATTCTGCAATTGTGCGGTATGTGATCCCAGCGTCAGCCCCTGATGAGTAACTGCATTTGCTACCTCATTTGGGTCCATGGCCCAAGTATAATGTAATGCTCGTGGGATATTCCACTATCAGACCTAACTTGGCCAGTAATCTTCTTATCCCGGCATCAAGCTGGAATGATAGGGAATATCCCAGAGCAGAGAAAGTTCACAAAATGAATTAAACAGTACTCACACTATGCAGGGTAGTCTTTGGCGGCAGCAGGTAGGAATCAGCGGTTAGGCAGTTTAAGGGTAAAACACTTTAAGGACTGAAACAGACAGGATGGTCTCTGACGGCAATAGGTAGGGAATCCAGCAGTAAGGCAGTTCAAGGGTAAATCAACAGAATGGTCAAGCAGGCAGAGTTCGGCAACAGAATGGCAATCCAATATTTTAGGGTTAAGTCAAGCAGAGTAGTCAAACAGGCAGAGTTCAACAACAGTTAAGCAATCCAGCAATTCAGGGGTTAAGGCAAGCAGAGTAGTCAAACAGGCAGAGTTCAGCGACAGTGAATCAATACAGCAATTCAGCATACAGATATACAGCACCCAGGAGCACAAGAAGAAACACCTATACATGGGCACAGGTGAGAGAGACTGAGGCCTTTACATAGGTAAGACAGGGCGGGCACTGAGGATGCCATCACCGTGCTGCAGTTACACTGCTGTATCCCTAGCAACAGGAGGAGTGCCTGTGTCCGTGGCAGCATCCACAGCAGAGCAGAGAGCAGTGTGACAGTAATAGTTATAGATTACTCACCTGATTTCCTTCTGCACATATATGCTTTCATGCTGTTGTTCTTGACATAGACACTAATCACAACATTGAATGTATAAGAGATAATTGTTTGACGTTGTACTTAGAATTTTCATTGGGTGATGTTCCTTTTTAAGCATCTTCCTGGGGGACACCTGTGAACTCTGATGAAGCACACCTCAGCATGCCCAAAACGCATCAAATCTTCTGCAGCTGCCCTTCAACACTGTTTGTGTATATCACCTGCAAGCTTGAATAAACCACTTGTGTTTTTGATATCTGGATCCTTCCTTTTTTTCTCATTTTGCATGATTGGCAGAGATAGCCATTGAGGACCCTGCAATATCCCATAGCATTTACTTGGCTGCACTTTTGACCTGCCTTTGACCTACCCAGCTCATCTATACCGCTGACGTCAGGATGGAGGGGCCACCCAGTGGTGAACATCCCATCGGATACGCAGCAAGACTACAGAGCACTGTCTGATTGGAACAGTCACAAGGGACCCCACTGTGGTCCATATGACTTGGAGAGGTGAAACGCTTCACCATTCTGCACTACACCAGCACCCGACAAAATCCCCTCGGCGCCACTCGAGGTACGTGACTTATTGAAGTGAGACAGGCTCACTTTTGAGCTCTTGCTGGCAGCATTCAGCTGTATTCAGACAGAGGTATCGGTATCCCTAGCTGTCCCTACACTGACTTTAAGAGGCTACTATTCCTCCTTGACACGGTTGAGCATGGGACACGTTTGCATATCCACATTTGACTCACGCTTACAAGGGATATTGCTCTTTGGGGATATACATATGTTAAGACTTTCAAATTATCTATTTTCATAAGATAAAATATAATGTATGCTAGAAAGATTAGAAAAAGAAACAGTACAGTTAGTTAACAAACAATAAAGGGTCAAAGTATTAGCATTGAAATACTCTGCATTGTATCTCATATGTGTCTAATAAAATTTTAATATTATACATCTGTTTACCACTAAGTTCTGTTTTGTTGCATCAATAAAAACATAATATAATGCTGTATTCTGAGATATTGTAGGACACAATCGAAAAATCTCTCACATTTTAAATAAACTGTTTATTTCCTCCTTACTTATCCATATAATAATCACACCCTGAGGGGGAGGCAGGGACTCTGTATTCATGTGACACCGGAGGGGACAATAAACATATATGTGAGAACAAAAGTCCAGGTGTGACCGTCGTTGAAATCACAGGAGGAACCAGAGAGACTTCATACTTACAGTGCAAAGATAAATCTTTATTAACAGCCTCACACTGTTTTATATAATGATGAGAAAATATTGTTTTGTATTTTGTTATTATAAAGATAAAATATTTCACTTCATATAAGAAACTGAGTTGAAATAAAAAAAAAATCAATTGTACTTATTTAATTTGTTTTCTATATATTTTTATGCTGTGTTAATGAATTTATTGTTTAGTTTTTCAATTTAAAGAGGCTAATTTAATGCATAATGATTTATAGTATTATGTAAAATGAATGTTTGTAGCAGATCCAAACCATATTTTCAAGCTTAAGGAGGTCTGACCAATAATACATTTGTGGGGGTTGTTCCTGTTATTCAATGAGGAACAGATTTTTAAGTATCAACCAATTAGAATCCTGTATTTCCCTATAGGTTTATAACTAACTGCATTGGCAGTTGGTGACTTTTGAAGATGGGGGAGCACTAGCCCCGCCCCTCAGATGGCTCCACCCATTTTAATGTGTGTGTATATATATACATACATACACACACACACACTCTGCCAGTTACCTTAACACATTCTTATGTAAAAGGTGAGGGCAGTGTGTTATGTGTATTACTGTGTGTTGTTAAAGTCTGTGTGTAAGGTATATACATAACTAACCTGTGTATATTAAAAGACAAGAGCAAAACATACACCCTGCAGTTACCATATATACTGCCCCAGTGACAGGACTCTTGTACCTAATATATATATATATATATATATATATATATATATATATATATATATATATTCATTGTTTTAATTGTTTTTAATTTACTAAAAATATTTTAAAGAATTTCTAGAAAAATTTATATATTTTTTTAAAGACCTATAGAAAATGTGCCTTTTTTCCATTTTAAATGAAGCAGAAGCATGATGACTTGACGTTTATTATTAATAAAGACTAACAGCCCTGAGCAGCTGCAACTTTCCCTGACTGAAAGTAATTTATTTTGTTGAGAAGACATAATATTGTTTTTTTTAGAGAGAATAAGATAGAATTAGAAAATAGAAACTTTAGAGAAGTGAATCATTCTCTAAACTGTACTACATAACAGATAACATGATGATCACACATCATCACACTGGTGAATGTGATGTTTGCATTGCAGCTCACCAGACACATTACAACGGCACACCTCTCCAGCAGCACCAACCTAATCTCGCTGCTTCCCTCTCAGCACTTCCTGATGATCTTCTTCCCTCGTGGCCATATGCAGCTGCAATTAGATGCTGCGCCTGGCACTGACTCTGGGTGGGAGGAAGAAGACGGTCGGTTCGGACCAGAAGTGATGAGTGACGTGTCAGGGAGTGCCGAGCGGGAGATTGCAGCATCACGTGACGTGAAGCCCGCCCCAACCTCCCACACACACGGGCACAGCTCTTAGTGTGCGAGTGTTACATGACAGCTGGCTCTCACTCGCACACTAAGAGCTATGGAAGGCTATGGGCTGGCCTGTAGGTGCCGCTGCAGGCTTAAAGTGGAAAGGGCTTTTGCTTATACTTCTATCTATCGCACTGCACAGCATGTGCGATAGATAGAATAGGCAAAAGATTTAAAAATGGCAATTTTAATCAAAACTGCAGTGGAGCCTGAAAGATTTTTTTATTTAATCACAAAAAAAGGTTTAAAAATGTAATAGTTTTTTTTATTTCTCACTATTTTTTTTTTCTGTTCATCAGGGGTCAGGGGGTTCACGTGCTCAAGTGCTCCTATAGAGGAGCCTCCACTGACTATCTGTAGAGCCTAGATTAACCATTTTCATTTAATCTTAGTCTGAAGCTGCTATTTGCTCCTGTAATAAATATCACTCAGCTTATGGCCCTGTTTTTCAGTCTCATCACTTTTACAGATCTAATCATAAATATCTTGTGATCTGCATATTATTTTATTTCTAAAGAGGTTATTTTATAATACATTTCTTATTTCTATTAGCTGCACCTGTTTATCATCAGAACGCTTATCCCACTGATCTGTGACTGATTCTTGTTGATGGTAAAGACCTTAGTAAGTGTATTCTGCACCTGCAGCTGCTGCTGTTTGTGTCACATGATCACATGATTTAAAGGGACAGTGTCCTATAAATTTGTTGTTCGCTTAAAATAACAAGAAACCCCACATGTTTTTCATCATTTTAAATAGAACATATCATTTTCAGCACTGGCTTCTATTATGATATTTGCTTCATTCTCTATGTATCCTTTATTGAAGCAGCTGCAATGCACTACCGACAGCTAGCTGAGCACATAAGGTGAGCCAATGGCAAGAGGCTTGTATGTGCCACTAATCAGCAGCTAGCGCACCATAGTGCATTATATGCTTTGCCACAAAGGTCCCCAAGGGAATAAAGCAGATTTTATAATAGAAGGAAATTGTAGAGTTGTTTACATTTGAATCATAAAAGTTTAGTTTTGACATTGCTGTCCCTTTAATGTGTTTCTAATGACTTGTTTTACCGGTGTATAAAATAGTATAAAGTATATGGGAAATTTCACCTTTAGGTTTAGTTTTCATGTAAAATAACTGTTTGTAATTTATTTTCATTATTAAATTGTACACAGCCTTTTAAATGACCTGAGGCATTGGCTCCTACTTAGCATATGCAGGAGTTCACATTATATAAAAATATGAGTCTGTTATTGGCTGATAGCTGTCACATGGTACAGAGGCAGAACTACATTTATCAAAAAACAATCTATTGCTCTTTTAAAAATCATATTAAATTTTTTTGCATTATATTTTTATTATGAATCTGTGGTTTTGTAATTCTATATTTTATGGTCCTTTTTAAATGTACTGAATTTGCCAAAAGAACATATCTCATATTATTACTCTATGTAAATACAAATTCTTCCTTTTCTTAACTCTATCCAAGAAAACAATTTAAATGAACATTTTAGTGCCTATCTCTTCCACACACCCTTGCAGTGTGATTTAAGACAACTCGGTATTAACCAAGAGAAGTTAAAGGACTGGGGGTGGCGCACATGACAAAATGTCTGACAGTGAGAATTAGTAGTGTGACAGACCCTTCGGTCAGAAGTAAAAGAATTGACCGTGTGCAAATTTGAGAAGCTGTTTTCTAAAAGACAGGTTTGCTGGCCTCAGCTATTGTGGGCTATAATTACATTTAAGTGATAAACATTCCCATTGTTTAATCACCTCCAGAGAGCAGACGCCTAGTGATAAGAAAAGCCAAGTGTCTTGTGTTTAAATTGTTATCTGCTTAAGTAATGCAATCCTATTGTGGCCTGTCAAAGGGCGTTGTCTCTCTATGTAATGTACAGCATTCTTTCAACCCCCCATCTGGGGTTAGATTTGCATATATACTGTTCATATGGCCCTTAATAAAGTAATTCTGTTTTAAACCTGAAAACTGGCTGGGTTGTGAGTTGCTGATCCCATATTCAGGACATTGTTTATCTGGTGTTAACCCTTGGTATCCTGTTGGTACCGTAACAATTGGTGGCAAGCGACGGAATGAACCTTATCGCCCAGAAGAGCAACTACACAAGCCAGTAACCTCAGGAAGAGGGGGATTACTACATTACTGACTAAGATGGAGGGAGACAGAGCTCGCAGCGCTACGCCTCCAGCAGCCATGGAGGAGACCCTATACCAGAGGGAAATGAGGACCAGGCTGGAATTTTTACCCCAACCTGTACCACGGGACATGCTATCAGTGGTAATGGCAGATGTGCAGGAGTACGTGATAACACACAGTCCGCGGAATGCATCCTCCCGAGCAGAATCCATTTCGGAAGCACTCAGCAACCCAGTAAGACCCAAAATCCCATACCATGCCTTTAAAATGTTTTGTGAGGAGAAGGATGAGATCGATGGGTATTTACAGGATTTTGAGAGACTGTGCGAGTTACATGATTTGGAGCAGTCCGTATGGGTGCAGGTGCTAGCAGGCAAGCTAGCCGGTAGGGCAGCGGAAGCATATCGCGCTGTACCCAGGGAGGACAGCAAGGATTACGCTAAAGTGAAGAGAGCGATCTTGGAAAGATATGCCATTACCCCAGAGGCATACCGGCGCAAGTTTAGAGGCCTGCGCAAGCCAGAAAGGGATTCCCATGCAGAGTGGGCCCACAAGCTGGATCAAGCATCTCAGGGGTGGATACAGGCCAGCCAAGCTACCACCATGGAAGAATTGCGACAACTGATGCTGTTGGAGCAATTCTTTAACGGCTTGTCCCCAGAAGCCCAAGAATGGGTGAGAGATCGAAAACCCTCCACCCTGCATGAAGCTGCTCGCCTGGCAGATGAGTATACGGATGCCCGCAAACTGGACACTGCTACCACTAAGCCCCCTGCTAGAGTGGAGTACAGACCCCCAGTCACCCCAGCAGCTGCCAGTTACCAACCCCCGGCGCACCGCTATACCACACAGCCTCTGGCCACGAACTACCCTCAGAGGGCCCGGTTCAGTTCTCGGGGCTACTCACAACCTATTCGGTGCTTTGGATGTAAGCAACTAGGGCACAAAAGACCAGAGTGTCCCCTAAACGCAGCGAACCAAGCACAGTCCTGGAGAAGACCCGCCGGCGGAATCCCACGTAATCCTCAGCCTGCGGCCTGCTACATAGAGGCGCAAGAATGCTGGGGCAGCCTACATGAAGTAGACCCCGTGCAAGCTGCCCACCGGAATAACCGGCAACTGGTTAAAGTGAATGGGAAGGAGGTCAGTGGTCTACGGGATACTGGTGCTACCATGACCTTGCTTCAAGAGAACTTGGTGTCTGAGAAACAGCACACTGGAGACACTGTGGCTGTGAGGGTAGCAGGGGGCACTGTGTTCCGCCTACCTTTTGCCAGGGTACATTTGGATTGGGGAGTGGGCGCTAGACCTGTGAATGTGGGGGTCAAGAAGGACTTACCTGCTGATGTTCTCCTTGGAAATGACTTGGCCCCCCTTGTTTCTGCCTATGCTCCCATGGGTCCCGCTGATGTTAACCCTGTGACTACCCGTGCCCAGATCCGTGCAGCAGAGACTGACCCACCTGCTGCTAAGCCCCAGGACGCTGAGCTCAGTAAATCTCTATCCGCTATTGATACGTGGAAGTCCCGTTACAATGCGCTGATGAAGGAGAAGAGTCAGGTAGAGGATGAAATGGTCACGTTAAATAATCATGTAACAGTGCTAGCGGGAGAGAAGAGGAGTGCAGAGGAAAAAGCACGTTTAGAACGTGAATCTCTGCTAGACAAGCTGCACCGACAGACTGCAGAAAACACCAGCTTGAGAGTGGGACATGAAACATTAAAGACAAACTTAGTGACACTTGAGGAGAAGCTGACGCTGGCTCATAGTGAGGTGCAGCAACTCAAGGGCACCCTATGTCAGTATGAAGGGATTGTGGATACCTATAAAGACCAGGTACAGAAAACTCTTAAAGAAGCTGATGGGATTTTTAAGGACTGTTTAGCCCTAGTCTGGGCACTGAGGAAGTTGAACCCTTGTTTGTATGGACAGGAATTCTCTCTCATAACGGGAATACAGATGGATTGTCCCGGCAAACTGACATGCCTACCACCTCCTAGTCCGGTCATCCCCAAGTTGACCCGCCAAAGGGTCAAGCCGGGTCTGCCGGAGTGTTCCACAAGGGGGGAGCTATGTGACAGACCCTTCGGTCAGAACTAAAAGAATTGACCGTGTGCAGCTTTGAGAAGCTGTTTTCTAAAAGACAGGTTTGCTGGCCTCAGCTATTGTGGGCTATAATTACGTTTAAGTGATAAACATTCCCATTGTTTAATCACCTCCAGAGAGCAGACGCCTAGTGATAAGAAAAGCCAAGTGTCTTGTGTTTAAATTGTTATCTGCTTAAGTAATGCAATCCTATTGTGGCCTGTCAAAGGGCGTTGATATACTGGGCATATGGCCCTTAATAAAGTCATTCTGTTTTAAACCTGAAAACTGGCTGGGTTGTGAGTTGCTGATCCCATATTCAGGACATTGTTCATCTGGTGTTAACCCTTGGTATCCTGTTGGTACCTTAACAAGTAGGAAGTACAATACGAATACTGCATTATACAATTTAACTTATATTAAAACAAATATTTAACATTTCTTTCAGGAGAAAATATTGTTTCATATAAATGATAAAAACAAAGATTATAATATATTTGTAAAGTTGTGATATGACCCCACTTTAAATAGATTTTCTACCATTATGTTGTATAGACCTGGGAAGATTCATATTTAAGGGTTCATTATAACACTCAGAGATATCTGTACTAAATGTTTGTGGTGAATCAACATCACATATGTAATAACCTAATCAGCTGATCTGTATCACATGAATTGTTATGTGTGCCTTTAATTATACCATATGTACAGTTAATCAGAACCATTATTTATTATTATCTATCTAAACCATTTAATATACTTTTTACAGACATGGCCAGAGCACTGAGAGATATTAGGTATTGATGTAACTGGAGTGAATAAGGGAACCTTCTTCCTGAGCACAGACATTAGAGCCTGTTATCAGCATGGACTCATATGTGTTAGGTGAGTAAAATAGATATTATGCTGACTTTATTTACTAGGAAAATAGAATAGATCACTCATTAAACAAATATAAACTATTATATTTACATCTGCATCTTTAAGAACATTTGTGTCAGTGACCGTTGTAAAGAAGGAACAAACTCTATTGGACTGAGGAGGAGGGTAAAAAATACTACTCCCCCTCTATGTCCTTTAAGACAGATCATGTCAAACTACTGCCTATCCTCACCCCAGACCTGGTTCATTACTCAGAACACCAGCAACTCCACCTTCCCCCTGCCCTGACCTCGTTCATGGAACTTCCATAACTGCACTTATGCCTACCTTGTCCCAATTTGTGGAACAAACTCAGTAATTTAGTTTACTCTGATGTAGTAATGTTTACATTCTATGTCATCCTTTTTTAATTTGTGATTTACAGGTAAATAAAAAAAATAAAAAAACAAGACATTTTTGAGTATAAATAATGTTTTTTTATTGAGATGGATTATATTATAAAGAATAAACATTCTTATTTTTCTTTATTCCATTTCTTTTTATGCAGACAAACACTTGAATAGTTTATATCCCTCATTCACTACAGAAAGCATCAGAATGATACAGCAAACTCCAAAAATCTTAGACACCAATGACTATTCACAAACATTGGGGATATCACAAAAGATATTAAAAGACGATGGTGAATTGGCAGGAACTGGGCAGCAATCGTTATGTACAGAGTGTAATTTAGTCATCAAACAAGAGGACAAGATTTATGAGTTATCTAGTGAAATGATTATCCCTGAGGATAAACCACACACATTTACAGCGTTTTCAAAACGTAGTAAAGAAGGGAAAAGTCTACAGTCTAGCCAAATTATTCATACAAAGGAGAAACCTTTCAAATCTACAGAATGTGAGAAAAGCTTTAGGCGGAAGTCTCATCTACTAGAGAAGCCACACACATGTACTGAGTGCGGCAAATGTTTTAAACAAATGAATCATCTGAAAACTCATAAAAAGATTCATACAAGAGAAAAGCCTTTCACAAGTACAGGGTGTGGAAAAAGTTTTACACAAATTAATTGTCTGAAAACTCATGAAATGATTCACACTGGAGAAAAGCCTTTCACATGTACAGAGTGTGGAAAAAGTTTTACACGAATGGATAATCTGAAAATTCATGAAAGGAGTCACACAGGAGAAAAGCCTTTCACATGTACAGAGTGTGGAGAAGGTTTTAGAAGAATGGATAATCTGAAAACTCATGAAAGGATTCACACAGGAGAAAAGCCTTTCACATGTACAGAGTGTGGAAAAAGTTTTACACGAATGCATAATATGAAAATTCATGAAAGAAGTCACACAGGAGAAAAGCCTTTCACATGTTCAGAGTGTGGAGAATGTTTTACACGAATGGATAATATGAAAATTCATGAAAGGATTCACACAGGAGAAAAAGCTTTCACATGTACAGAGTGTGGAAAAAGTTTTACACGAATGGATAATCTGAAAATTCATGAAAGGAGTCACACAGGAGAAAAGCCTTTCACATGTACAGAGTGTGGAGAAGGTTTTAGAAGAATGGATAATCTGAAAACTCATAAAAAAATTCACACAGGAGAAAAGCCTTTCAGATGTACAGAGTGCGGAAAAAGTTTTATAGAAAAGAGTAGTCTGAACATTCATGAACGGAGTCACACAGGAGAAAAACCTTTCACATGTGCAGAGTGTGGAAAAAGTTTTACATATAGAAGTACTCTGAAAACTCATGAAAGGATTCACACAGGAGAGAAACCTTTCACATGTACAAAGTGCGGAAAAAGTTTTACATATATAAGTACTCTGAAAAATCATGAAAGGATTCACACAGGAGAAAAAGCTTTCACATGTACAGAGTGCGGAAAAAGTTTTACAGAGAAAAGTAGTCTGAAAATTCACGAAAGGAGTCACACAGGGGAAAAACCTTTCACATGTACAGAGTGTGGAAAATATTTTACACAAAAGAGTAATCTGAGAAAGCATGAAAGGATTCACAAGGGAAGAAACCTTTCACACCAAATATTTACACACAAATAAACTTTATAAACACAGTGTACAACCTTTTTACAATTATCTAAAGAGGACAAACTCTCTAAATAGAAGCATCTTTTATTGTTAATAATACTTTCTAAATCCCAGTTATAAAATCCTCAGATTGGAAGTGCTCTCCTGCTGTCCTTTGTTCATCTATATATGTGGACCTCAGTTTCTCTCATATAAATGTGATAGAATCCAAACACCACACAGGAATATACAGATCTGTCCTCATACTGCCCAGTTTACACAACCGTTCAGCATCAAAGCACCCCCAGTGTTGTTTATTAATATGCCAGTGTTAGGAGTTGTACATTTGATTTATATAGAGGAGAAAATAATTACATTTACAGAATAAAGGAGTCTTTATATGAATAGAGTGTTAGACAATTATATAAACAAGAACATCAGTCCCAAATGATTGACATCTGGGAGATATATTTAATGTGCACATCATGTGGATAAACCTTTTCTTATAGCAATAGCTACTTAGCATTGTACATGTTATATACCAGAGGAATTACTGAGGGGAAACTGATTTTATTTCATGAAACACAATATCAGTAACCTGTACATACATGATCATAATCAGTTTAATTTAAATGGCTACTATAACCTACATGTATACTGGGTATGTAATATGTGTGTTATGTTCTGTAACTTGATATTATGTCTGTTAGATGTTTTCATGTTAGTTAGAAGCCACAAGAACTGATAATAGCACACACTGTATATATAAAGGGAACATTATATGTCTGATGAATCCCTTTGTATCAAGAGCACAAGTGTTAGGTATATTTATACCATTGTGTGCATATATCATGTAATGCTGCTTTTTACTATATAATGAGATACAATATTTTTTTCAAGCAAATAAAAAGTGATTGTAATCCAGACCAGTATATTGTGTGTGTGTGTGTGTGGGGGGGTATTATTAAAACCACAATATCACAGAATAATTAGGAAAACATCATCAAAAACAAAAGCCAAATATCACAGTGAAAAGTAAAACGCTGATAATTCTGATAGAGAAGCAATTTTATCCAACTTTCTAGTTTACTTCTTTTATCTAATTTGGTTTGGTTTAGTTTTGGGGTGTGCATGTATATTTAGTGTTTGTAACTATGTATAACATTGCTATAAATGTTGTTACAATCTCTGCTGTCTGAAGATACATGCACGCTCCTGAGCTCACCTAGAATTACTCTTTAAAAAAAGATACCAAGAGAACTAATAACAAATGATAATATAAGTAAATTGGAAAGTTGTTTGAAATGTCATGTTCCATCCGATCCATTTAAGTTTAATTTTGACTTTACTGTCCCTTTAACAGTACATAAAACAATATCAAATTAACCCCCGACCTACACCAACCCAGATTATTAATCACCAGCAAGACTTTATACACAGACATTTTCTGTTACTTAAATCATAATTAAAGGGATAGGAAATTACACTTTCATGATTCAGATAGAATGTGAAAATTTAAGAAACTTTTATTATCAAATTTACTTTATTCTTTTGGTATCCTTTGCTGCTCTATAGCCGATTTAAACTATGTGTTTAACCCCTTAATGACCACAGCACATTTCCATTTTCTGTCCATTTGGGACCAAGGTTATTTTTACATTTCTACAGTGTTTGTGTTTAGCTGTAATTTTCTTTTTACTCTACCCACACATATTATATACAGTTTTTCTCGCTATTAAATTAACTTCCTGACAATACCATTATTTTCATCATATCTTATAATTTGCTATAAATTGTTTTATAAAATATGAGGAAAAAATAAAAAAAAATACACTTTCTTTCTAATAACACGGTGAGTCCACGGATCATCATAATTACTGTTGGGAATACCACTCCTGACCAGCAGGAGGAGGCAAAGAGCACCACAGCAAAGCTGTTAAATAGTACTTCTCTTACCCACAACCCCCAGTCATTCTCTTGTATCAGTTGCAAGGAGGTGGTAAAGTTAAGTGTCTGATTCTTCAATCAAGAGTTTGTTATTTTTAAGGCAGAGCAGGTTTGCTCTGTTCTTTTTATGGGGTCTATCTGTAGTCCATGTCAGTTTCTTCAGTAGAGCAGTGGTGGCTTTTAAGCATTGGGAACTTGTGGGGTATAATCCTCACTGCGCCTCCCAAACAGTTGTTGCTGCCCTGTTGTTAAAAAGTCTAAGGAGGTTTACTCAGTCTTTTTTGTTTTCCACAGGTCCATGAGAGGAGGGTGCCTCTCAAACCAGGTGATCTGTCCTGCTGCCGGATAGCTAGATGCAGGTAAGTGCATTGGTCTGGTCTTCTATATCTGGGGGACTTGCACTTATGGGTATTTGGATAGCTGCATCAGTATTTGGGACTTTTATTTCCTTTGTAGAATGTTTTAGGCAGGATGCAGGCACTGTGTGACAGGAGACAAGTACTTCAGGGGTTAATACATCAGTTATAGTATTCCTGAATGAGTTTTTTTTTTGTTTTTTTTAGTGATAGTAGTATCACAAAATGTGAAGTTTTGCTGCCGTTTTTATTATGGCATTAATGTAGTCTTTGAGAGGTATTCCTCTAGCATGTATTGTAAGCCTGTATTTTATTTCATTACGTATGAAATATATGGGGTTTTGTGTTTTCGGTAAACTCTTCCCATACACAGTAGGTTGTTTATTTTTCCTCAGTTTTTGGATCTGTTTGTGAGTCACCTCCTCCGTTTTTTTTTTGAGAGTCTAACAGAGAGGTGCAATTTTTCTTATTTTTCAGGTCAATCATTTGTAGTGTTACTTATGAAGCACGAATAAACTTTTGCGCTTCATTTGCCTGTTGTTTCCTAGTCTTCGCCTCCTTCTCAGTGAAGGAGAGCGGCGCCATTTCTTTCATGTAATTGGCAAGAGTCCATGAGCTAGTGACGTATGGGATATACAATCCTACCAGGAGGGGCAATATTTCCCAAACCTCAAAATGCCTATAAATACACCCCTCACCACACCCACAATTCAGTTTTACAAACTTTGCCTCCTATGGAGGTGGTGAAGTAAGTTTGTGCTAAGATTTCTACGTTGATATGCGCTTCTCAGCATTTGGAAGCCCGATTCCTCTCAGAGTACAGTGAATGTCAGAGGGATGTAAAGGGAGTATCGCCTATTAAATGCAAAGGTTTTCCTCACGGGAGATCTATTTCATAGGTTCTCTGTTATCGGTCGTAGAGATTCATCTCCTACCTCCCTTTTAAGATCGACGATATACTCTCATATTCCATTACCTCTACTGATAACCGTTTTAGTACTGGTTTGGCTATCTGTTAAATGTGGATGGGTGTCTTTTGGTAAGTATGTTTTTATTACTTAAGACACCCTCAGCTATGGTTTGGCACTTTATGCATTAATATAAAGTTCTAAATATATGTATTGTACTTATATTTGCCATGAGTCAGGTTTATGTATTTCCTTTTGCAGACTGTCAGTTTCATATTTGGGGAAAACCATATTTAGGTAATATTTTTCTTACCTGGGGTTTAGTCTTTTTTTCAAATTGACTGTTTTTTTTCTTTTAATTTTGCTGGCAAAATTAGGCCCGCGAGGGCACAAAATGCCAAAGTTTATTGCGTCATTCTTGGTGCGAGAATTTTTTGGCGCGAAAGTACGTCCGATGATGCAAATTCGTCATTTCCGGGCGTCTTAGTTGACGCCGAGTTCCTTGCATCAGGTTGCGTCGTTAATGATGCGAGTGTGTTATTTCCGGATGTTGTTAGCACCAAAACATTTTCAGTTACGTTGTGCGTCATACTTGGCGCCAAATAATTTCATTATTTAAAACCCCATTCCTATATGACTCTTGCCTTTTATCTATGTCAGAGGGTTATGCTGTTTGCATTTTATCCCATTCCTGAAACTGCCATATAAGGAAATTGATAATTTTGCTTTATATGTTGTTTTTTCTCTTACATTTTGCAAGATGTCTCAATCTGATCCTGTCTCATAAATCTCTGTTGGAAAAGTTCAACCAAAGCTAAGTGCATTTGTTGTAAACTTGTGGAGATTACATCTCCAGCTGTGGTTTGTAATAGTTGTCATGATAAACTTTTACATGCAGGTAATGTGTCCATTAGTAATAGTACATTGCCTGTTGATGTTCCTTCAAATTCTAATGTACAAGATATACCTGTGAATTTAAAATAATTTATTGATGATTCCATTCAGAAGGCTTTGTGTGCCATCCCTCCTTCTAATAAACATAAAAGGTCTTTTAAAACTTATCATAAAGTTGATGAAATTTCAAATGACCGACAACATACTGAATTATTCTCTTCTGATGAGGATCTATCTGATTCAGAAGATCCTTCCTCAGATATTGACACTAACAAATCTACTTATTTATTTAAAATGGAGAATATTTGTTCATTCTTAAAAGAAGTGTTGATTACATTGGATATTAAGGAAACTAGTCCTCTTGATATTAAAACTAGTGTACATTTAAATTCTGTTTATAAACCTCCTGTGGTTACTCCAGAGGTTTTTCCAGTTCCTGATGCTATTTATGATATGGTTTCTAAGGAATGGAATAGGCCTTGTACTTCTTTTATTCCTTCTTCAAGGTTTAAAAAATTGTATCCTTTGCCAGCAGTTACATTGGAGTTTTGGGAAAATATCCCCAAAGTTGATGGGGCTATCTCTACTCTTGCTAAACATACTACTAGTCCTATGGAAGATAGTACTTCTTTTAAATATCCTTTATATAGGAAACTTGAATCTTATCTAAGGAAAGCCTATTTATATTTGGGTCATCTCAGGCCTGCAATTTCTTTGGCTGATGTTGCAGCTGCATCAACTTTTTGGTTGGAAAATTTAGCGCAACAAGAATTGAATTATGATTTGTCTAGCATTGTTCGCTTGCTTCAACATGCTAATCATTTTATTTATGATGCCATTTTTTTATATCATCAAAATTGATGTTAAATCTATGTCTTTAGCTATTTTAGCTAGAAGAGCTTTGTGGCTTAAATCTTGGAATGCTGACATGACTTCTAAGTCCAGATTGCTATCTCTTTCTTTCCGAGGTAATAAGTTATTTGGTTCTCAGTTGGATTCAATTATTTGAACTGTCACTTGGGGAAAGGGAGTTTTCTTTCATTTAATTGGCAAGAGTCCATGAGCTAGTGACGTATTGGATATACAGTCCTACCAGGAGGGGCAAAGTTTCCCAAACCTCAAAATGCCTATAAATACACCCCCCACCACACCCACAATTCAGTTTTACAAACTTTGCCTCCTATGGAGGTGGTGAAGTAAGTTTGTGCTAGATTTCTACGTTGCTATGCACTTCTCAGCATGCTGAAGCTCGGTTCCTCTCAGAGTGCAGTGAATGACAGAGGGATGTGAAGGGAGTATTTCCTATTGAATACAATGGTCATCCTAACGGGGATCTATTTCATAGGTTCTCTGTTATCGGTCGTAGAGAGTCGTCTCCTACCTCCCTTTTCAGATCGAAGATATACTCTTATATACCATTACCTCTAATGATTCTCGTTTCAGTACTGGTTTGGCTATCTACTTTATGTAGATGAGTGTCTTTTGGTAAGTATGTTTTCTTTTATTCAAGACACTCTCAGCTATGGTTTGGCACTTTATATGTAAAGTTCTAAATATATGTTTTGTACTTATATTTGCCATGATTCAGGTTAATCAGTATATTTCCTTTTTGCAGACTGTCAGTTTCATTTTGGGAAATGCATACTAAAAAAAAAAAAATTCTTACCTGAAATTGACTCTCTCTTCTAAATTGCGGGCTGTTAGGCTCGCGGGAGCGAAGAATGCTATAATTTATTGCGTCATTCTTGGCGCAAGACTTTTTTGGCGCAAGATTTACGTTTGTTGACGTAATTTCGTCATTTCTGGCGTCATAGTTGGCGCTCGCGTAGTTGCGTCATCTATGATGCTCGTGTTTGTTGCAGACGTTCTTGGCGCCAAAAAAATATTTTGTCAGTTGTGGGCGTCATACTTGGCGCCAGATTTTTGACATTATTTAAGTCTTTATTTTATTTTGCTTCTGGTTTCCAGAGGCTTATTTTGTTTGCCCCTTTTCTCATTCCTGAAACTGTCATATAAGGAAATTGATAATTTTGCTTTATATGTTATTTTTTCTATTACATATTGCAAGATATCTCAATCTGACCCTGTCTCTGAATCTACTATTGGAATCCTGCTGCCTGATGTCAGTTCTACCAAAGCTAAGTGCATTTGTTGTAAACTTGTGGTAACTGTTCCTCCGGCTGTAGTTTGTGTTAGTTGTCATGATAAACTTTCCAATGCAGACAATATTTCCATTAGTAGTAATCCATTACCTATTGTTGTTCCTTCAACATCTAATGCTCAGGATATTCCTGTTAATGTGAGAGAATTTGTTTCTAATTCCATTCAGAAGGCTTTGTCTGTCATACCACCTTCTAATAAATGTAAAAGGTCTTTTAAAACTTCTCATAAAGTTGATGAATTTTTAAATGACCGACAACATTCTGATTTATCTATATCTGATGAGGATCTATCTGGTTCAGAAGATTCTACCTCAGATATTGACACTGACAAATCTTCATACTTATTTAAAATGGAGTATATTTGTTCCTTATTAAAATAGGTGTTGATTGCATTAGATAAGGAGGAGACTAGTCCTCTTGATATTAAAACCAGTAAACATTTAAATTCGTTTTTTAAACCTCGTAGTTATTCCAGAGGTTTTTCCAGTTCCTGATACTATTTCAGATGTAATTTCTAGGGAATGGAATAGACTGGGTACTTATTTTACTCCTTCTTCAAGGTTTAAGAAACTGTATCCTTTGCCGACTGATAGATTGGAGTTTTGGGAAAAGATCCCCAAAGTTGATGGGGCCATCTCTACTCTTGCTAAACGTACTACTATTCCTACGGCAGATAGTACTTCTTTTAAAGATCCTTTCGATAGGAAACTTGAATCTTATCTAAGGAAGACTTATTTATGTTCAGGTCATCTTCATAGGCCTGCTATTTCTTTGGCTGATGTTGCTGCTGCTTCAACTTTTTGGTTGGAAACTTTAGCACAACAAGTACCAGATCATAATGTGTATAGCATTGTTAAGCTAATTCAACATGCTAATAATTTCATTTGTGATGCCATTTTTGATATCATTAGAATTGATGTCAGATATATGTCTTTAGCTATATTAGCTAGAAGAGCTTTATGGCTTAAATCTTGGAATGCTGATATGACTTCTAAATCAAAGTTGCTATCTCTCTCTTTCCAAGGTAATAATTTATTTGGTTCTCAGTTGTATTCTATTATTTCAACTGTCACTGGGGGGAAGGGAGCTTTTTTGCCTCACGATAAAAAATCTAAGGGTAAATTTAAGGCTGCTAACCGTTTTCTTTCCTTTCGTCAAAATAAGGAACAGAAACCTGACCCTTCCCTAAGGGAACGGTTTCCAATTGGAAGCCTTCTCCAGTCTGGAATAAATCCAAGCCATTTAAAAGAACTAAATCAGCCCCCAAGTCTGCATGAAGGTGCGGCCCTCATTCCAGCACAGCTGGTAGGGGGCAGACTAAGATTTTACATGGATGTTTGGATCAATTCAATCCAAAATCATTGGATTCAGAACATTGTTTCTCAAGGATACAGAATAGGTTTCAAAGTAAGACCGCCTGTGAGAAGTTTCTTTCTCTCACGCATTCCAGTGAACCCAGTAAAGGTTCAGGCTTTCCTGAAGTGTGTTTCAGACCTGGAGTTATCTGGGGTAATTGTGTCAGTTCCTTTTCAGGAACGGGGTCTGGGGTTTTATTCAAATCTGTTCATTGTTCCAAAGAAGGAGAATTCTTTGACCTGTTCTGGATCTAAAAATTTTTAATCGTTATGTAAGAATACCAACATTCAAGATGGTGACTATAAGGACTATTCTGCCTTTTGTTAAGCAAGGGCATTATATGTCCACAATAGACTTACAGGATGCATATCTTCATATTCCGATTCATCCAGATCAATATCAGTTCCTGAGATTCTCTTTTCTAGACAAGCATTACCAATTTGTTGCTCTTCCTTTTGGCCTAGCAACAGCTCCAAGGATCTTTTCAGAGGTTCTGGGTGCCCTCTATAATCAGAGAGCGGGGTATTGCAGTGTTTCCTTATTTGGACGATATCTTGGTACTTGCTCAGTCTTTACGTTCTGCAGAATCTCACACGAATCAACTAGTTTTGTTTCTTCAAAGACATGGTTGGAGGATCAATTTACCAAAAAGTTCTTTGATTCCTCAGACAAGGGTAACCTTTTTAGGTTTCCAAATAGATTCAGTATCCATGACTTTGTCTCTAATAGACAAGAGACGTCTGAAATTGGTTGCAGCTTGTCGAAACCTTCAGTCTCAATCATTCCCTTCAGTAGCTATGTGCATGGAGGTTTTAGGTCTCATGACTGCAGCATCGGACGTGATCCCCTTTGCTCGTTTTCACATGAGACCTCTTCAGCTTTGTATGCTGAACCAATGGTGCAGGGATTATACAAAGATATCACAATTGATATCCTTAAATCCCAATGTTCGACTATCTCTGACTTGGTGGTTAAATCACCATCGTTTAGTTCAAGGGGCCTCTTTTGTTTGTCCAGCCTGGACTGTGATCACAACAGATGCGAGTCTTTCAGGTTGGGGAGCTGTCTGGGGATCTCTGAGAGCGCAGGGGGTTTAGAAATCTCAAGAGGCGAGATTACCAATCAATATTTTGGAACTCCGTGCGATTCTCAGAGCTCTTCAGTTTTGGCCTCTTCTGAAGAGAGAACCATTTATTTGTTTTCAGACAGACAATGTCACAACCGTGGCGTATGTCAATCATCAGGGTGGGACTCACAGTCCTCAAGCTATGAAAGAAGTATTTCGGATACTTGCATGGGCGGAATCCAGCTCCTGTCTAATTTCTGCGGTCCATATCCCAGGTATAGACAATTGGGAAGCGGTTTACCTCAGTTGCCAGGCTTTACATCCGGGAGAGTGATCTCTTCACCCAGATGTGTTTTTTCAGATTGTTCAGATGTGGGGGCTTCCAGAAATAGATCTGATGGCTTCTCATCTAAACAGGAAACTTCCTAGGTATCTGTCCAGGTCCAGGGATCCTCAGGCGGAAGCAGTGGATACGTTGACACTTCCTTGAAGTTATCAACCTGCTTATATCTTTCTGCCTCTAGTTCTTCTTCCAAGAGTGATTTCCAAAATCATAATGGAGCATTCGTTTGTACTGCTGGTGACTCCAGCATGGCCACACAGGTTTTGGTATGCGGATCTTGTTCGGATGTCCAGTTGCCAACCTTGGCCACTTCCGTTAAGGCCAGACCTTCTATCTCAAGGCCCATTTTTCCATCAGGATCTCAAATCATTAAATTTGAAGGTATGGAGATTGAACGCTTAGTGCTTAGTCATAGAGGTTTCTCTGACTCAGTAATTAATACTATGTTGCAGGCTCGTAAATCTGTGTCTAGAAAGATTTATTATCGAGTTTGAAAGACTTACATTTCGTGGTGTTCTTCTCATAAATTCTCTTTGCATTCTTTTAGAATTCCTAGAATTTTACAGTTTCTTCAGGATGGTTTAGATAAGGGTTTGTCTGCAAGTTCCTTGAAAGGACAAATCTCTGCTCTTTCTGTTCTGTTCCACAGAACAATTGCTAATCTTCCTGATATTCATTGTTTTGTACAGGCTTTGGTTCGTATCAAGACTGTCATTAAGTCAATCTCTCCTCCTCGCAGTCTTAATTTGGTTTTAAGGGCTTTACAGGCTCCTCCGTTTGAGCCTATGCATTCTCTGGACATTAAATTACTTTCTTGGAAAGTATTGTTCCTTTTGGCCATCTCTTCTGCTAGAAGAGTTTCTGAATTATCTGCTCTTTCTTGTGAGTCTCCTTTTCTGATTTTTCATCAGGATAAGGCGGTTTTGCGGACTTCATTTAAATTTTTACCTAAAGTTGTGAATTACAACAACATTAGTAGAGAAATTGTTGTCCTTTCGTTGTGTCCTAATCCTAAGAATTCTCTGGAGAGATCTTTACATTCTTTGGATGTGGTAAGAGCTTTGAAATATTATGTTGAAGCTACTAAAGCTTTCAGAAATACTTCTAGTCTATTTGTTATCTTTTCTGGTTCTAGGAAAGGTCAGAAGGCTTCTGCCATTTCTTTGGCATCTTGGTTAAAGCTTTTGATTCATCATGCTTATTTGGAGTCGGGTAAATCCCCGCCTCAGAGGATTACGGCTCATTCTACTAGGTCAGTTTCCACTTCCTGGGCTTTTAAGAATGAAGCTTCTGTTGATCAGATTTGCAAAGCAGCAACTTGGTCTTCTTTGCATACGTTTACTAAATTCTACCATTTTGATGTTTTTTCTTCTTCAGAAGCAGTTTTTGGTAGAAAAGTACTTCAGGCAGCTGTTTCAGTTTGATTCTTCTGCTTATAATTTCATTTTTTTTTCATTATAAAGATTAAAACTTTTGATTTGGGGTGTGGATTAATTTTTCAGCGGATTTGGCTGTCTTTATTTTTATTCCTCCCTCTCTAGTGACTCTTGCGTGGAGTTCCACATCTTGGGTATTTGCTATCCCATACGTCACTAGCTCATTGACTCTTGCTAATTACATGAAAGAAAACATAATTTATGTAAGAATTTACCTGATAAATTAATTTCTTTTATGTTGAAAAATTTTTTATTGAGAATTTTCCAATTAATCCAAAAACAGCATATAAATTACCAGTATGAATTAAAGTACAAATTGTTAGCATCTTACATATCATTAACATGCATTCCCTTTATCAGGTCAAACTTCAAGTATCTGAACATGCTCCATTAACCATTGCAAATCTACATCAAATATAGGCAGGCATATTTAATTTTTTCCTAAAGTCCCTTAGGGTTCTCAGGTCTCGGCCCTCCACCGCAACTCCTACAAGTATAAGAGTCAATGAGCCCTGCAAACCAGGTTCCATCTCTACCTCTACTTTCATGATACATAATGAATGGTTCCCACTGTGCAATAAAGCTGTCCCTAGTGTCCAGGGTTTCAGCAACCATACTAGCCATATTGTAGTGATATGTTATTTTATTGTAAATAACGGAAAAATCTGGCGGGCAGGCCTTCCAGTGTTGAGCGAGACAGATTCTTACTATTGTGCAGATGATCATTACCAACTTGTGGGATCTATATGAAATCTGAGGCAACTTAAAATGTAGTAGAGCGTGTTCAGGTCTGAGTATAATCTGTGTTTGAAATATTGAGCTTAATAAATCAGAGGTCAGAGACCATACTTCATTTACTTTAGTACAGTGCCACCACATATGAATGAATGTTCCTCTCTCTCCACAGTTTCTATAGCATAGGTGATGGGATTGGCTTTCTCCTGCAGCAAATATAGTTGGGTGGAGATACCATCTAAACGCCACCTTTATAAAGTTTTCCCTAAGCATAGCATTTTGTGAAAATGAAAGGCCTCTATATAGATTATCGCACCAAGTTTCGTAGCTCCACATGAGTGAGGACTTGGTTAGTGAATGCTGATTTTTGAGAAATCTGTACACAGTAGCAATCAGACCTGTAGCATGCTCTCTATTTATGCACAGTGACTCAAAAGTATTATTGAGTGGGAACTTAAAATTACTAGAAATTTCTTGGGCTCTTGACTTTAATTGTAGATAGTGGAACCTAATATTCCTATCCTCTGGGTCTAATTCCATGTATTGTAGATAGGATATTACATTATTGTCTATTAAGATATCTGCTATTCTATAGAGGCCTTTGTTGGCCCATTTCAGCTGTACTGCTGAGCTAATAGAGGACTGTGGTATTACTAATGGGGTGGCCTTGGATCTATCCTGAATAAGCTTATATTTTGTGGTCAACGATTTCCAAATATGTAGGGTGTGGGAAATTGTTATTAATTTATTTTGCAATGGGTGCTTAAAACCTTTGGGGGCCTATAGAAGACTTGATATGTATGTGGTGTCTAAAACATCCACCTCAATATTAACCCATGGAGCCCTTTGATCAACTTTAAACCACATTGATGTTTGAGCTAGCCTAGCAGCCTGGTAATAAGCAACCAAATCCGGTACTCCTACTCCCCCACATCCCCTATGAGCACATAAATTCTTCTTTTTTATTCTGGCTTTCTTGCCCTGCCAAATGAATCGCAATAAGTCACCCTGTAAGGCATGTAGTTCCGATAACGGTATTGAGACAGGTAGTGATCGGAACAAATAGAGCAGTTTCGGCAGTAAGGTCATTTTAGCAGAGACAATTCTGCCAAATAATGAAATCTTAAATTTAGACCATTTTGCAATGGGGTTTCTGACATGTTTGAACATAGGGATATAGTTAGCTTGGTATAATGTGTAAATATCCAGTGGGAGGTTAATCCCTAGATATTTAAGTGTTTTGGGTACCCATTTAAATGAAAAATTTAGTTCCATGAGTTTTTTTGTCTGTAGGGGTAATTTAATTTCGAGGGCTTCACACTTATCCTGGTTTATTTTATACCCTGACAAGTTTCCGAAATCTTGTATAATAGAATACAGGGGGGGTAGTGACAAGAGGGGTTTAGTTAACGATAAAATGACATCATCCGCATATAGCGATATTTTGTATTCGGTATGTCCTGCCCTAATTCCTGAGATGTTTATATCTTCTCTGATTTTAACCGCTAGGGGCTCTATACAGAGAGCAAATAGGAGGGGTGAGAGGGGACATCCCTGCCTTGTACCGTTTTTGATATGTATCGGGTTGGACTGGTAGCCTGCAAGCTTAACAAAGGCAGTAGGGAGAGAGTATAAGGTAGACAGGGCTTTACTGAATTCGCCCCGGATACCAGTTTTGTTCAAAACAGCAAACATATAGTCCCATCCCACCCTGTCGAATGCTGCTGAGACATTGGCTATATTGATTAAATTAATTATCTTGCAGGTGTTATCTGGGGCCTCCCTGTTTTGAATAAATCCAACCTGATCCGTGTGTATTAAGCGTTTGAGAATGGCATTTAGATGGTTAGCAAAAATTTTAGTTGGGATCTTAATATCCTGATTTATTAGGGAAATTGGTCTATAGTTTTGGCAGTGTTGCTTATTTTTTCCCGGTTTTGGTATGACTGCAATTCTAGCCATAAGCATCTCTTTAGGAATGGGGCTATCCTGCATGATGGAGTTAAAAATTTTGGTCAATTGGGGAATCAGAACCTCTTGCAAGGATTTATAAAAAAATCCCAGAATATCCATCTGGGCCTGGTGTTTTGGAACTTTTAAGATTTTTAATGGATGCCCTAACTTCCGCCTGAGTGATTGGAGAATTCAAAGAATCACTCTTCGTCAGAAACCTGTGCCAGCTTACATTGCCCTAAAAAATTATCAAGTTCTTTTGATTTGTCCTTGCCTCTGTCTGGGTTGCGGAGATTATAAAGTTTATTATAAAATTCGGCAAACTTATTAGCTATGCATTGAGGATCATTGGTGAACGTGCCGTCTTGACTTTGCAACTGCGGTACCGAGGAAATTCTAGTTAATTCTTTTAGCTTGTTAGCTAACATCCTATCCGGTTTATTACTATGGATATAATAGTGAGTGTCTATGGCTTTGATGGACCTACAGGCCTCCCTGTCTAAGAGTTAGTTTATCTCGTCATTTTTAGCTCAAAGTTGTTTAACATTCTTTTTATTTGGGTGGGTCACTGTAAGAGCCTTAAGTGTACTAGCCTCCCGTTGTAGTTGTGAAAGTTTAAGTTTATCTTGTTTATTCCTTTTGCCTACTTCAGCGATTAAAAAACCTCTGATGTATGCTTTCAGAGCTCCCCAGGTGAATAGAGGATTAGCAGTGCTATTCTCATTTAGTGAAATAAAGTCAGCTATCTATTGGGAAAGTCGCTGTACCATTATTTTGTCTTGAAACAGTCCAGGAGTCAAAGTCCATGACTTAACTCTATTAGGGTTTAGTACTCCTTTCAGTGTGGTTTCGACCATTTAATGGTCCGACCTTGGGCAATTAATAATAGAGGAGTGTACTAGGAGGGGCATCAAAATTTGGCTTATAAAAATATAGTCCAATCTGGAATGTGTATTGTGTACAGGTGAGAAATAGGTATAGTCTTTGGTATGATTGTGTAGAGCTCTCCAACTATCAATAAGGTTGTGGTCTTCTATAAAGTCTTTTAGGATAGTATGTGATGATCGGGCTCTAGGTAGACTCAATCCCTGAGTAGTACGGTCCATTCTCTGGTCTAATGTGAGATTGAAATCTCCCCCTATGATAGTCTTATATTTCCTCCAAGAGGATAGTAGCTTGCTTATTTTGGTCATATAGACTGCTTGATGTTCATTTGGTGCGTATATGTTTATTATAATGACTGGGGTGTTTTGAATTAGTCCTCTCAATAGGATGTACCTCCCATCCTTGTTAATTATCACCTCTTCCTCTTTAAAGTTTAAGGTTGACTGGATAAGAATTGAAACCCTTGCCTTTTTTGTATCTGTGCATTCCCGGGACTTATATGTAGATAGTGCTTTCTTTCTTTTAATGTTAGAGTTGAGACCCCTATCATTATGTGACAATATGGTTGCCGACATCTAAACGTGTGAAAAATGGTGTAGGCAATATGAGATACTAGACTGCAGAATCTAAAGAACAATAATGTAGACCCCTGAGATTTGTGCGGTGGAGAGCCGAGACTTACCCCCAACTGAAAGCGTTCGGTCATACGAGACCCTCTTGCCAAACTTATTCTAATCCATTGTGTAGAAATTATAACTGCGACCTTTAGTGGGAGTTCATCTACCTGAGGACAGTAACAGAGTATTAACAGATCTAACAACTGGAATCTACTGGTTTAAGCGAATGAAATTAAAGAGATGTACTAAACTGTACATAATAATATTAACATTTCAAGTTTAGGTGTCTGAGTAGGACATCAAATATAAGTAACCATCAGGATTTCAAACAAAAGAAGAAATAGGAAAAGAGGTTTTCCTTTAACTTACATCTGATGGATACCATAAATAGTAGCAGCAACATACTAAGCGTTGAAAGGAACACATAGGGAAGGAAGGTAAGAGAAGGAATAGTGGGGGAAGGAAGGGGAAGATGTGGGAGGGGAAGAGGGGTATGGGGAGGGGGGGAAGGAGGGATAGGTGGAAGAAGTTCAGGGGTTAAAAGGTATATCTCCTGAGTAACAATATAAATTTTGCATTAAGACAAACGTTTTTAGCAGAATAAAACTTTATAAACACTTGGAATTGAGAGAATTAATTAAGGTTAATAAACAAGGAAAAGAAAACGGCCAAAATGAAACCATGGCAGGTGCTAAGGTAGTCTCTTATAGAGCCAGGCTAGCCCAATAACTTCAATGGCCGTTGAAAATATCAAGAAACATAAAGTTCAGCAAAAAGTCTCAATTCTTCAGGGTGAAGATGATGCTTCCCACAGGGGAATAGTAGGGTCATTGGCTGTGCTAGAGTTTGCCTTAGATTTCTTAGATTTTTTGGCTTTACCCACCGGCGTCCACTCCCGCTGAAAAGATTTCTTTTGGGAATTTGAGGTCGTTGGGGTTGAAGGTGGCTCAAACGGGATCTGGATGCGTTGTAGGGTCATCATTCCCTCTTCCAATGTGGAGCATGAATGGCTAACTTTTTGGTGGGTAAATACTAATCTGAAAGGGAAGTTCCAGCGGTATTTAATTTGCGCTTTTGAGAGAGCCGCAGTGATTGGCCTGAGCTCCCTACGCTTTCTCAGAGTAGTAGGGGCTATGTCAGCAAATATCTGAATGGGGTGGCTTTCGAAGGAGAGGTTCTGATGTGTTCTAGCCATATTGAGGATAAGTTCCTTGACATGGTAATAATGAAGCTTAAGTATGACATCTCTTGTTGAGAATTGTTGGGGTTTAGTTAGGGCTATATGCACTCTGTCCATAATGAAGAGATCAGGTTCCACCTCAGGGACAAGCTGCTTGAAAAGGTTCACCATAGTGGCCTGTAAGTCTTTGTAGGATTCTGGAAGATTTATAATACGTAGATTAGACCTGCGAGATCTATTCTCTAGATCTTTGATCTGCTCCTCTAATTTGGCGATGTAATTAGCTTGATCTGATAGTGTAGCTTGGATTATTGGGATCTCTTCTGAGATGTTGTCTGTCCTCTCTTCAAGTTCAGCTGTGCAGCTACCAATGTCTCTTATATCCTGTCTCAGATCAAAGAGAGCGGTTTTGAGCTCCTCCTGGAATAAGGATTTTATCTGTGATAGTAGTGCAGTGTTCTGGGAGTCCGCTATGTTAGAGCCAGCACCGTCTGAAGTATTTAAAAGAGCGTTTTCACTAGCGTTGAGGTTGCTTAGCTCTTGTTGTTTCTATTTTTGCTGTGATTTGTTCAGGCATTCTTTAACTGTCTGCGTTTTATTTTTCATCTTGAATGGGAAGAATGTTATGCAACCAGCAAAGACTTTTGTATTGTGGAGGCAAAGTGTTAACTCAGGAGTTAGGGGGTGATAAAATATAATCAGGTATGTCATTGCCACATAAAAAATTGTATTAATGTCTCATGGTGTTTAGTTGCAGAATAGTGAGTGCCCCACTCATCTCACCCAAACATTCACACACATCTCTTCAAAGCCGCATAGTGAGGCTTAATAGCAGAATTTCAAAGTGAATGAGGAGTTGCTCCTAAGTCCTCTGACTATAGACCTTAATTTTCTCTCTTCAGTCAGCTCCCAAAAATGAGTTAAGCAGCTCTCCTAATTAGGCTAAAGGAATACTTTGAGTACTTTCTTCCAATGTTGTTAGGTCTCTATAGGAGTGCACAAAATTAGTGCAGGATAACTATGGTTTCATAACAAATAGGTAATACAATATAGAGTCTCTGTATATGCTTCCAGCAGTCTCCAACAATAGTATAGGTTAGTAGGGAGGGTACATCATGATAGGTGCCTGTGAGCTAAAGATGGCATCTGTTCCCGCCAACAAGAAAAGTAAAGTACTGCACTATGGTGTCTGGGTCTCCCAGCCGATTTAATGTGTCTCTGATGTACCAAACTCCCACAGTCAGTGCATAAATTAAGCCCGGTATATCTGAGTTTACGTGGTGATATGCCTTTAGCTTGGTATAGTGAAGCTGTTGCGCAGAACGAATAGGGCCACTTAATGGCGCGTGTGTCGTGCCTGTTTTAAGGTAAACAGCGGTTCTACCTAAATGATAATGTCCCCAATTATGCAGGAGTCTGTGAATGTTGCAATTAGCAGGTAATCTGGCTTACCACACTGCCGGAGCGGAGCCCCGACCCTCCGGCGATCAGATTGGGGTCCAAAGCCTGCCTGCTTGTAAACGACTGATGCAACAAAAGACTTCACTTAAAGCAGGTCATCCGGACCCAGGTGGAAAGTTCTTAAGTGTCCAATCTCTTTTTTTTTTGTGTGGATTCCAATGGAAAAAGTCCTTTATTGCCAGTTGTTTTAGCAAAAACACCGTAGCTCAGAAATAAACTTCCTTCTCCTCTGACTGTTAGCCACGCCTCATCTCTAAATTCATTTCTTTTATATTGGCAAGAGTCCATGAGACCCACCCTTTTTATGGTGGTTATGATTTTTTTGTATAAAGCACAATTATTCAAATTCCTTGTTGATGCTTTCGCTTCTTTCTTATCACCCCACTTCTTGGCTATTCGTTAAACTGAGTTGTGGGTGTGATGGGGGGAGTATTTATAGGCATTTTGAGGTTTGGGAAACTTTGCCCTTCCTGGTCGGAATGAATATCCCATACATCATTAGCTCATGGACTCTTGCCAATATGAAAGAAATGAATTTATCAGGTAAATTCTTACATAAATTATGTTTTTTTGCCTCGGGATAAAATACCTAAGGGTAAATCTTAAGCTTCTAACCATTTTCGTTCCTTTCGACAAAATAAGGAACAGAAACCTAATCCTTCCCCCAAGGAATCTGTTTCCAATTGGAAACCTTCCTCCTATCGGAATAAATCCAAGCCATTTAAGAAACCAAAGCCAGCCCCCAAGTCTGAATGAAGGTGCGGCCCTCATTCCAGCTCAGCTTGTAGGGGGCAGATTAAGATTTTTCAAGAATGTTTGGATAAATTCTGTCCAAACTCAATGGAGTATTGTCTCTCAGGGGTACTGAATATTATTCAGAGTAAGACCTCCTGTGAGAAGATATTTTCTCTTGAGCATCCCAGCAAATCTAGTAAAGGCTCAGGCTTTCCTGAAGTGTGTTTCAGACCTGGGGTTTTCAGGGGTAATCATGCCAGTTCCGTTTCAGGAACAGGGTTTGAGGTTTTATTCAAATCTATTCATTGTCCCAAAAAAAGAAAATTAATTCAGACCAGTTCTGGATCTGAAAATTTTGAATCGTTATGTAAGAGTACCAACTTTCAAAATGGTGACTATAAGGACTATTCTGCCTTTTGTTCAGCAAGGACATTATATGTCCACAATAGACTTGCAGGATGCATATCTTCATATTCCGATTCATCCAGATCATTATCAGTCTCTGTGATTCTCTTTTCTAGACAAGCATTACCAATTTGTCACACTTCCTTTTGGCCTAGTGACAGCTCCAAGAATATTTTTAAAGGTTCTCAGTGCCCTACTCTCTGTAATCAGAGAGCGGGGTATTGTAGTGTTTCCTTATTTGGACGATATCTTGGTACTAGCTCAATCTTTACGTTCTGCAGAATCTCACACAAATCAACTAGTGTTGTTTCTTCGAAAACATGGTTGGAGGATCAATTTAACAAAAAGTTCTTTGATTCCTCAGACAAGGGTCACCTTTTTAGGTTTCCAGATAGATTCAGCGTCCATAACTCTGTCTCTAACAGACAAGAGACGTTTAAAATTGGTTGATGCCTGTCAAAATCTTCAGTAGCTATGTGCATTAAAGTTTTACGTTTCATGACTGCAGCATCGGATGCAATCCCCTTTGCTTGTTTTCACATGAGACCTCTTCAGCTTTGTATGCTGAACCAATGGTGCAGAGATTATACAAAGATATCACAATTAATATCCTTAAATCCCTATGTTTTGACTATCTCTGACTTGGTGGTTAGATCCCCATTGTATAGTTCAAGTCACCTCTCTTGTTTGTCTAACCTGGACTGTGATCACAACAGATGCAAGTCTTTCAGGTTGGGGAGCTGTTTGGGGACCTCTGACAGCACAAGGAGTTTGGTAATCTCGCCTCTTGAGATTTCCAATCAATATTTTGGAACTCTGTGTGATTTTCAGGGCTCTTCAGATTTGGCCTCTTTTGAAGAACCATTCATTTGTTTTCAGACAGACAATATCACAACTGTGACATATGTCAATTATCAGGGTGGGACTCACAGTCCCAAAGCTATGAAAGAAGTATCTCAAATACTTGCTTGGGCGGAATCCAGCTCCTGTCTAATTTCTGATGTTCATGTCCCAGGTATAGACAATTGGGAAGCGGATTATATCAGCCATCAGACTTTACATCCAGGGGAGTGGTCGCTTCATCCAGATGTGTTTTCTCAGATTGTTCAGATGTGGGGTCTTCCAGAAAGAGATCTGATGGCTTCCCATCTAAACAAAAAACTACCCAGGTACCTGTCCAGGGATCCTCAGGCGGAAGCAGTGGATGTGTTGACACTTCCTTGGTGTTATCAACCTGCTTATATTTTCCCGCCTCTAGTTCTTATTCCAAGAGTGATCTCCAAAATCATCATGGAGCAATTGTTTGTGTTGCTGGTGGCTCCAGCATGGCCTCACAGGTTTTGGTATGCAGATCTTGTTCGGATGTCCAGTTGCCAACTTTGGCCACTTCCATTAAGGCCGGACCTTCTGTCTCACGGTCCGTTTTTCCATCAGGATCTTAAATCATTAAATTTGAAGGTATGGAAATTGAACGCCTAGTGCTTAGTCATAGAGGTTTCTCTGACTCAGTAATTAAAACTATGTTACAGGCTCATAAATCTGTTTCTAGAAAGATTTATTATCGAGTTTGGTTCTCTTGGCATTCTTTCAGAATTCCTAGAATTTTACAGTTTCTTCAGGATGGTTTGGATAAAGGTTTGTCTGCAAGTTCCTTGAAGGGACAAATATCTGCTCTTTCTGATTTATTTCACAGATTGCTAAACTTCCTGATATTCACTGTTTTGTACAGGCTTTGGTTCGTATCAAGCCTGTCATTAAATCAATTTCTCCTCCTTGGACTCTTAATTTGGTTTTGAAGGCTTTACAGGCTCATCCTTTTGAGCCTATGCATTCTTTAGACATTAAACTACTTTCTTGGAAAGTGTTGTTCCTTTTGGCCATCAATTCTGCTAGAAGAGTTTCTGAATTATCTGCTCTTTCTTGTGAATCTCCTTTTCTGATTTTTCATCAGGATAAGGCAGTTTTGCGGACTTCATTTAAATTCTTACCTAAGGTTGTGAATTCTAACAACATTAATAGAGAAATTGTTGTTCCTTCCTTGTGTCCTAATCCCAAGAATTCTTTGGAGAGATCCTTACATTCTTTGGATGTGGTAAGAGCTTTGAAATATTATGTTGAAGCTACTAAAGATTTCAGGAAGACTTCTAGTCTATTTGTTATATTTTCTGGTTCTAGGAAAGGTCAGAAGGCTTCTGCTGTTTCCTTGGCTTCATGGTTAAAGCTTTTGATTCATCAAGCTTATTTGGAGTCGGGTCAAGCTCTGCCTCAGAGAATTACAGCTCATTCTACTAGATCATTCACCACTTCATGGGCTTTTAAGAATGAAGCTTCAGTTGATTAGATTTGCAAAGCAGCAACTTGGTCTTCTTTGCATACATTTACTAAATTCTACCGTTTTGATGTATTTGCTTCTTCAGAAGCAGTTTTTGGTAGAAAAGTTCTTCAGGCAGCTGTTTCAGTTTGATTCTTCTGCTTATGTTTTAAGTTTTTCTTTTCATTTATGAGAATAAACTTATATTTTGGGTTGTGAATTAATTTTTTTTCAGCGGAAAATGGCTGTTTCTCCAACATTGGTGTGTCCGGTCCACGGCGTCATCCATAACTTGTGGGAAATATCTCTTCCCCAACAGGAAATGGCAAAGAGTACAGCAAAAGCTGTCCACCCCAGTCATTCTCTTTGCCGTTGCACAGGCAACATCTCAACGGAGATGGTGAAGAGTATGTGGTGTTTAGTTGTAGTTTTTTATTCTACTATCATTGTTATTTTAAAATAGTGCTGGTATGTACTATTTACTCTGAAACAGAAAAAGATGAAGAGTTCTGTTTGTGAGAGGAATATGATTTTAGCAGCAGTAACTAAAATCGTTTGCTGTTTCCACATAGGACTGTTAAGATGAAGTAACTTCAGTTGGGGGAAACAGTTAGCAGACTTTTCTGCTTAAGGTATGACTAGCCATATTTCTAACAAGACTGTGTAATGCTGGAAGGCTGTCATTTCCCCTCATGGGTACCGGTAAGCCATTTTCTTAGTCTCAAACAGAATAAAGGGCTTAATATGGGCTATAAAACTGGTAGACACTTTTATGGGCAAGATTGATTGCTTTATTTGGGCATTTTATACAGCTTAATGTTGAAATTCACACTAATAAACTTTGGGGAACGTTTTTTAACGTCAGGCACTGGTTTAGACACCTTTCCAGTCAGGAAGGGCCTTCTCTGTAGTAGACTGAGCCTCATTTTCGCACCATTACTGCGCAGTTACTTTTGAGAGCAAGACATGCAGCTGCATGTGTGTGGATCTGAAAGTAGTTGAAAAGGTTCCTAGAAGGCTTCATTTGGTATCGGATTCCTCCCTGGGTTTGGTAAAGTCGCAGCAAAGGCTGTAGCTGGGACTGTAGAGGGGTTAAAACTGTAACCGGCTCCGTTTTTTTCATTTTAAGGGTTAAAGGTCTGAAATTTGGGGTGCAATGCTTTGAATGCTTTAAGACACTGTGGTGAAAATTTGGTAAAATTTGAACAATTCCTTCATAGTTTTTCACATATTCAGTAATAAAGTGTGCCCTGTTTAAAATTTAACGGTAACGGTTTTGTTTTAAAACGTTTTTTGTACTTTATTGACAAGTTTAAGCCTGTTTAACATGTCTGTACCTTCAGATAAGCTATGTTCTGTATGTATGGAAGCCAATGTGTCTCCCCCTTCAAAATTGTGTGATAATTGTGCCATAGCGTCCAAACAAAGTAAGGACAGTACTGCCACAGATAGTAAAGTTGCCCAAGATGATTCATCAGATGAAGGGAGTAGACAGAGTTCTACATCATCTCCTTCTGTGTCTACACCAGTTTTGCCCACGCAGGAGACCCCTAGTACTTCTAGCGCGCCAATGCTTGTTACTATGCAACAATTGACGGCAGTAATGGATAACTCCATAGCTAATATTTGATCCAAAATGCCTGCATTTCAGAGAAAGCGCGATTGCTCTGTTTTAAACACTGTAGAGCAGGAGGGCGCTGATGATAATTGCTCTGTCATACCCTCACACCAATCTGAAGGGGCCATGAGGGAGGTTTTGTCAGATGGGGAAATTTCAGATTCAGGTAGAATTTCTCAACAGGCAGAACCTGATGTTGTGACATTTAAATTTAAATTAGAGCATCTCCGCGCACTGCTTAAGGAGGTGTTATCTACTCTGGATGATTGTGACAACCTGGTCATTCCAGAAAAATTGTGCAAGATGGACAAGTTCCTAGAGGTTCCGGTGCACCCCGACGCTTTTCCTATACCCAAGCGGGTGGCGGACATAGTGAATAAGGAGTGGGAGAAGCCCGGCATACCTTTTGTTCCCCCTCCTATATTTAAGAAATTATTTCCTATGGTCGACCCCAGAAAGGACTTATGGCAGACAGTCCCTAAGGTCGAGGGGGCAGTTTCTACACTAAACAAGCGCACTACTATTCTTATCGAGGATAATTGTGCTTTCAAAGATCCTATGGATAAAAAATTGGAGGGTTTGCTTAAAAAGATTTTTGTACAGCAAGGTTACCTCCTGCAACCCATTTCGTGCATTGTTCCTGTCACTACAGCAGCGTGGTTCTGGTTCGAGGAACTAGAAAAGTCGCTCAGTAGAGAGACTCCATATGAGGAGGTTATGGACACGCACTCAAGTTAGCTAATTCTTTTATTTTAGATGCCGCGTTGCAGTTAGCTAGATTAGCGGCGAACAATTCAGGGTTTGCAATTGTGGCGCGCAGAGCGCTTTGGCTAAAGTCTTGGTCAGCGGATGTATCTTCCAAGACAAAATTGCTTAATATCCCCTTCAAGGGTAAAACTCTCTTTGGGCCAGAATTGAAAGAGATTATCTCAGACATCACTGGGGGTAAGGGCCATGCCCTCCCGCAAGATAGGCCTTTCAAAGCCAAGAATAAGTCTAATTTTTGTTCCTTTCACAATTTCAGGAACGGACCGGCCTCCAACTCTACAACCTCTAAACAAGAGGGTAATGCTTCGCAAACCAAACCAGCTTGGAAACCGATGCAAGGCTGGAACAAGGGTAAGCAGGCCAAGAAGCCTGCTGCTGCTAACAAAACAGCATGAAGGAGTAGCCCCCGATCCGTGTCCGGATCTAGTAGGGGGCAGACTCTCTCTCTTCGCTCAGGCTTGGGCAAGAGATGTTCAGGATCCCTGGGCACTAGAAATAGTTTCTCAGGGTTATCTTCTGGAATTCAAGGATCTACCCCCAAGGGGAAGGTTCCACATGTCTCACTTATCTTCAAACCAAATAAAGAGACAGGCATTCTTACATTGTGTAGAAGACCTGTTAAAAATGGGAGTGATACACCCAGTTCCAACCGTGGAACAAGGAATGGGGTTTTACTCAAATCTGTTTGTAGTTCCCAAAAAAGAGGGAACTTTCAGACCAATTCTGGATTTAAAGATCCTAAACAAATTTCTCAGAGTGCCATCGTTCAAAATGGAAACTATTCGAACGATTTTACCTACAATCCAGGAGGGTCAATTTATGACTACCGTGGATCTAAAGGATGCGTATCTACATATTCCTATCCACAAAGATCATCATCAGTTCCTAAGGTTCGCCTTTCTGGACAAACATTACCAGTTTGTGGTCCTCCCATTCGGGCTAGCCACTGCTCCAAGAATTTTCACAAAGGTACTCGGGTCCCTTCTAGCGGTTCTAAGACCAAGGGGCATTGCAGTGGCACCTTACTTGGACGACATTCTGATACAAGCGTCGTCTCTTTCAAAGGCAAAGGCTCACACAGACATCGTTCTGGCCTTTCTCAGATCTCACGGATGGAAAGTGAACATAGACAAAAGTTCCCTGTCTCCGTCGACAAGAGTTCCTTTCTTGGGGACAATAATAGATTCCTTAGAAATGAAGATTTTCCTGACAGATGTCAGAAAGTCAAAACTTCTAAATGCTTGTCAAGTTCTTCATTCTGTTCCACGACCTTCCATAGCTCAGTGCATGGAAGTAGTAGGGTTGATGGTTGCTGCAATGGACATAGTTCCTTTTGCGCGAATTCATCTAAGACCATTACAACTGTGCATGCTGAAACAGTGGAATGGGGATTATACGGACTTGTCTCCAGTGATTCAAGTAGATCAGAAGACCAGAGACTCACTCCGTTGGTGGCTAACCCAGGATCAACTGTCCCAGGGAATGAGCTTCCGCAGACCAGAGTGGATCATCGTCACGACCGACGCCAGTCTAGTGGGCTGCAGCGCGGTCTGGGACTCCCTGAAAGCTCAGGGTCTATGGTCTCGGGAAGAGTCTCTTCTCCCGATAAACATTCTGGAACTGAGAGCGATATTCAATACTCTCAGGGCTTGGCCTCAACTAGCGAAGGCCAGATTCATAAGATTTCAATCAGACAACATGACGACTGTTGCTTACATCAACCATCAGGGGGGAACAAGGAGTTCCCTGGCGATGAGAGAAGTGACCAAGATCATAAAATGGGCGGAGGATCACTCCTGCCACCTATCTGCGATCCACATCCCAGGAGTGGAAAACTGGGAGGCGGATTATCTGAGTCATCAGACATTCCATCCGGGGGAGTGGGAACTCCACCCGGAGATATTTGCCCAGTTGACTAAATTATGGGGCATTCCAGACATGGATCTGATGGCGTCTCGTCAGAACTTCAAGGTTCCTTGCTACGGGTCCAGATCCAGGGATCCCAAGGCGACTCTAGTGGATGCATTAGTAGCGCCTTGGACCTTCAACCTAGCTTATGTGTTTCCACCGTTCCCTCTCATTCCCAGGCTGGTAGCCAGGATCAAGCAAGAGAGGGCCTCTGTGATTTTGATAGCTCCTGCGTGGCCACGCAGGACTTGGTATGCAGACCTGGTGAATATGTCATCGGCTCCACCATGGAAGCTACCTTTGAGACAGGATCTTCTTGTACAGGGTCCATTCGAACATCCAAATCTAGTCTCTCTCCAGCTGACGGCTTGGAAATTGAACGCTTGATTCTATCTAAGCGTGGGTTTTCGGATTCTGTGATAGATACTCTGGTACAAGCCAGAAAACCTGTAACTAGAAAAATTTACCATAAAATATGGAAAAGATATATCTGTTGGTGTGAATCCAAGGGATTCTCATGGAGTAAGATCAAAATTCCTAGGATCCTTTCCTTTCTCCAAGAAGGTTTGGATAAGGGATTATCAGCGAGTTCTCTAAAGGGACAGATTTCTGCTTTATCTGTCTTGTTACACAAACGACTGGCAGCTGTGCCAGATGTTCAAGCATTTGTTCAGGCTTTGGTCAGGATCAAGCCTGTTTACAGACCTTTGACTCCTCCCTGGAGTCTAAATCTAGTTCTTTCAGTTCTCCAAGGGGTTCCATTTGAACCTTTACATTCCATAGATATTAAGTTGTTATCTTGGAAAGTTTTGTTTTTAGTTGCTATTTCTTCTGCTAGAAGAGTTTCTGAGTTATCTGCTCTGCAGTGTACTCCACCCTATCTGGTGTTCCATTCAGATAAGGTTGTTTTGCGTACTAAACCTGGTTTTCTTCCAAAAGTTGTTTCCAACAAGAATATTAACCAGGAGATAGTTGTGCCTTCTTTGTGTCCGAATCCAGTTTCAAAGAAGGAACGTTTGTTACACAATTTGGATGTAGTCCATGCTTTAAAATTCTATTTAGAAGCAACAAAAGATTTCAGACAAACATCTTCTCTGTTTGTCGTCTATTCTGGTAAAAGGAGAGGTCAAAAAGCTACTTCTACCTCTCTTTCCTTTTGGCTGAAAAGCATCATCCGATTGGCTTACGAGACTGCCGGATGGCAGCCTCCTGAAAAAATCACAGCTCACTCTACTAGGGCTGTGGCTTCCACATGGGCCTTCAAGAACGAGGCTTCTGTTGATCAGATATGTAAGGCAGCGATTTGGTCTTCCCTGCACACTTTTGCCAAATTCTACAAATTTGATACTTTTGCTTCTTCGGAGGCTATTTTTGGGAGAAAGGTTTTGCAAGCCGTGGTGCCTTCTGTTTAGGTAACCTTCATCCGTGTCCTAAAGCTTTGGTATTGGTTCCCACAAGTTATGGATGACGCCAAGGACCGGACACACCAATGTTGGAGAAAACAGAATTTATGCTTACCTGATAAATTACTTTCTCCAACGGTGTGTCCGGTCCACGGCCTGCCCTGGTTTTTTAATCAGGTTTGATGAATTTATTTCTTTAACTACAGTCACCACGGCACCCTATAGTTTCTCCTGTTTTTCTCCTGTCCGTCGGTCGAATGACTGGGGTGGGCGGAGCCTAGGAGGGACTATATGGACAGCTTTTGCTGTACTCTTTGCCATTTCCTGTTGGGGAAGAGATATTTCCCACAAGTTATGGATGACGCCGTGGACCGGACACACCATTGGAGAAAGTAATTTATCAGGTAAGCATAAATTCTGTTTTTTATTTTATCCCTCCCTCTCTAGTGACTGTTGCATGGAGTTCCACATCTTCGGTATTGCTATCCCATATGTCACTAGCTCATGGACTCTTGCCAATTACATGAAAGAAAACATAATTTATGTAAGAACTTACCTGATAAATTCATTTCTTTCATATTGTCAAGAGTTCATGAGGCCCACCCTTTTTATGGTGGTTATGATTTTTTTGTATAAAGCACAATTATTTCCAAATTCTTTTTTTGATGCTTTTTACTCCTTTATCAACCCACTACTTGGCTATTCATTAAACTGAATTGTGGGTGTGGTGATGGGTATATTTATAGGCATTTTGAGGTTTTGGAAACTTTGCCCCTCCTGGTAGGATTGTATATCCCATACGTCACTAGCTCATGGACTCTTGCCAATATGAAATAAATGAATTTATCAGGTAAGTTCTTACATAAATTATGTTTTTCGGCTATAGTTGGCTCCGGTCATGTGACCCTCATTTTTTTCACCGCTCCGTCGGAGATCAGAGCAGCGTTGGGCTCAGTCTGTAACCAGAGAGCTCTGGTTATTTGAACATTCTTTGATATAATAGTTGATTGAAGTCCTAGGTCTTTCCGAATGCAGGCTAATGTGTCTCATATTTGCAATTTGTTTTCTTATTAAAGAATGTTTTTCCCTTTTTTTCTTGCTGTGTATGACATAGAATATATTATTCTATGGATTTTGTACCTCTGTAAATAGGGGTAGTCATCATGGATAGGAATTGCCAGGCTAGTAGTGTGGTTCTCCATTAAGCGAGTGTTATGTTTCTTAAAGTGATAGTAATTTTTATTTGGAACTTTTCACTTGTAGTTTTTGTGGCATTTTGTTTCTGTAACCTTAGAAACAAATGTTTATTATCAGACTCTTGACGTGCATTTTGTTTATTTTTTTTACCTTTTCATTTAGAATTAATCTTTCCAGGTTTAAGATTTTCTTGTTTGAGCCTCTTACCTTTTAAGAAGATTTGAACCTCATGTCTCCCAGGATATTACTGTTCAGGCATTGCCACAGTTTTCTCCTTTAACGTCCCAAGCCTCTATGGCATCACATGCAGTGCTCTGCAGTTCCTCTCTATCTCCTGGAGGAGTGTATTTGCATACAGATTTTATAACCATGGTATCCTCTGTGGTATCTGCAGATGGTTGTTTTCCCTGTTTCTAGGGAAAATGCAAGAGGACATTTTATTTTTCAGATAATAAGGTTTCTGCTCCACATGCTGCTGCACAGGTTTGCCGGTAGTTTCTGAGGGCGAATTCTCAGATCTGGACAGTATATTTTTTTTTTATCTGTTGCTGAAGTGGTATCCTTCAGATGTATGCTTCAACACCTTGTGTATTGTTATAGGAGGTTTCAGCTACATGGACATTACCAATCCCCCCTGTCGTTGTCAACCCTTCGAAGTTTTGTAAACTTTATCAGTTCTATGTATTTCCTTCCTATGAGGAAGTGTTCTAGATGTGCTATGGATATTTTCACAGGAATAGAAGATTCTAGGGATACTTTTCTCTCTGCCTCCCGTTCTTTAAGGGATTTCCTGTCGTTGACTCCATTAAAATGCATGGTGTCTTTAATAGAAGGGAGCTTTCTACTATAGTTCAGAGAGCTTAGATCCCTGTGAAGATTAGCTAGCTCCTTTTCGGATTCATGGATAAGAAGCTGGGGGTTTAATTGTTCATTTAAAGCAATGCCTTGTCTTATTAGACTTGTTGTACTAGCCCGCCGGGATTTGTGGCTAAAATCTATGGTCAGCTGAGAAGCCTAACTGTGGTTTAGTGGTACAGGCTAGGTTTTTTAGTTCTGCAGTTGCAGGTTCAATATTTTATTTTTCCTCCAAATCCACGCTTCTGGAATTTCCTTTTAGGATGAGACCTTGTTTGACCTTGGTCAGCCATAATTTACTTTCGGGAGGATCAGTTATGCCTTTTGAAGTTCTATCTAAGATTTCCTCCCTGGGGCAGAATTCTCTCTGAGTATCTGTGATCCAGGTATGTTGAGAGGCATTCTTTGATCTGGGTTCAGGACATTTCTCTCTGGGTTCCTGTCTCACTCTGGGAACGGGATCTAGGTATTTACCTCAAGTATCTCAGGTTCTGACCTTTAAAGTAGTATCCTCTCTCCTTTGGTTCATAAGGGCCTGTTCATAACATGCATAGACCTGAAGAATTTATTGTTCCCGTAATCAGGATCTTCTCGAGTTTCTGAGAAAGACTTTTAGGTCGGATGTTATTTTCTGGACAGTATAACGTTTCATCTTTCGTTTGAGCAATCTCTCTTTAAAGAGTTTTTGTCCGTCTACTTTCCCAAGGATGGGAATTAATCTGGGAAAGAGTTCCCTTGTTCCACCTACAAGAGTAATTTAATGGATCTTCTGCCTCTATTCCTGAATGCTCCTTCTTTGGTCTGGTCAGTATCAGGATGGGAGCTCACCTGGTAACACCAGGTGTAGTAGACTTCGCCTTTAATAGCTATCTAGGAGACAATGTCTCTCAGAGGTCAGATAATTGAGGATTATTCCTTTTCCTCTCTCTGCAGTCTAATATCCGGCCAACAGTAAGTTCTAGTGGTCCAGTAGATAGCTTAGCCATCTTTCAACCAGGAGGTTGGAAGCGTGGATCTAGCTAGTGTTGTTTTTTCCTTCACTTTTCAGTGACTCGATGTCTGGAGGGAATTGGTCTAATGGTTTCCATGGACATCATTTCCTTTCTTTTTTCCATAAAATGGATAACATTCTGGCTCAGAGGATAGCTCTAAATCAGACATCAGGATTCTCTCTGTAGTGGTTTTTCAGAAGTATCTATATCAGGGCATGTGCTTCTGACCTTGGACGCCATCCTGCTGGGCTGGTAAGCAGTCTGGATTCTGTTTACGATGCAGGGATTATGGAATTGGAAGTGTCTGTTCTCCTCTTTATCATATTGGAGTTGTGAGTGATTTGCATTTCTATGATAGCTCGGTTCCAGTTGGTCTATATCACCTCAATGGTTTATATCAGCCACCAGGGAGGACCTCGGAGTTCCCTAGCCTGTAGGAGGTGATTTGGATTGTTCAGAGAGCGGAAACTCACTATTGCTGTCTATCTACCATCCACATTCCAGGAGTGGGTCAACTGGGAAGTGGATTTTCTGAGCGATCAGATTTTTCATTCCGGATCCGGAGGTGTTCTCCAGTTTAACCCTCAAAAGTGGGTGCCGGAACTGGATTTGATGGCGTCTCTGCAGAATGCCAAGCTTCCAAGGTAAGTTCTAGGTCAATGGATACACAGGCCACTCTGATAGATGTTCTGGTGCTCTCTTGGGATTTCAGGTTGGCTTACCTGTTTTCCGTGATTCTATTAGCTCCTATGTGGCCTCGCAGTATTTGGTATACAGACCTATTGGAGATGTCCTCTCTTCCACCTAGGAGACTGTCTCTGAGGATGGACCTTCTGGTTCAGGGTCCCTTCCTTCATCCAAATCTTGTTTCTCTGAAGCTGTCTGCTTGGAGATTGAACACTTGATATTATCTAAGCGTGGGTTTATTGACTCTTTATTTAAGAGTCGGTTATTGAGACTATGATTCAGGCTCATAAGCCTTTGACTAGGAAGATTTACTAGAACATATGGTGTAAATATCCGTATTGTTTTGAATCCAGAGGGTTTTCTTGGAGTAGAGTTAGAATTCCTAGGATTTTGTCTTTTCTCCAGGAGGGTCTGGAGAAGGATTTATCTGCAAGTACATTGAAGGGTCAAATTTCTGCTTTATCTGTTTTGTTTCACAAGCGTCTGGCAGATGTGCCAGATGTTAATTTTTTTTTTTTAGGCTTTGGTTAGAACCCGGCCTATGTTTAGGTTTGTTACTCCTCCTTGGGAGTCTTAATTTGGTTCTTATAGTTCTTCAACAGGTTCCGTTTGAGCCTAGGCATTCTTTGGATATTAAGTTGTTATCCTGGAAGGTTTTGTTTTTGGTTGCTATCTCTTCGGCTCAAAGAGTTTCTGAGCTTTCAGTGCTGCAGTGTAAATCTCCCTTACCTTATTTTTCATTCTGATTAGGTAGTCCTGCGTACTGCCTTAGGTTTCCTTCCCAAAGTGGTTTCGGATAGGAATATTAATCAAGAAATTGCTGTTCCTTTTTTGTATCCTAATCCTTCTTCTCATAAGGAGCATTTGTTGCACAAACTGGATGTGGTTCGTGCGTTGAAATATTATTTGCAGGCGACTAAGGATTTCGCCAGTCTTCTTCTTTGTTTTTTATGGGAAACGCAAGGGTCAGAAAGCTACGGCTTTTTCTCTTTCGTTTTGGCTGAGGAGTGTTATTCGCTTGGCATACGAGACTGCTGGACAGCAGCCTCCTGAGAAAGTCATGGCTCATTCCATGAGGGCTGTTTCTTTTTTTTGGGTCTTCAAAAATGGAGCTTCTGTGGAACAGATTTGCAAGGTTGCCACTTCTACACACTTTTTCAAAATGTGATACTTTTGCCTAGGCTGAGGCTTCTTTTGGGAGAAAAGTTTTTCAAGCAGCGGTGCATTCTGTTTAGGTTAACTGTTTTGTCCCTCCCGTATCATCTGTGTCCTCTGGCTTGGGTATTGGTTCCCAACAGTAATTATTATGATCCATGGACTCACTGTGTCATTAGAAAGAAAAGAAAATTTATGAATACATTTCTTTCTTTCTTGACACAGTCAATCCATGGCCCGCCCTGTATTTTCAGAAAGATTATTTTTACATAAACCTCTGGCACCTTCTGCACCTTATATGACTTCCTTTCTCCTTTCCCTTTGGTCGAATAACTGGGGGTTGTGGGTAAGGGGAGTGGTATTTAACAGCTTTGCTGTGGTTCTCTTTGCCTCCTCCTGCTGGTCAGGAGTGATATTCCCAACAGTAATTATGATGAGCCGTGGACTCACCATGTCAAGAAATGAATAAATTTATCAGGTAAGCATAAATTTTCTTTTTTCTAACTTTGACCCCCAAAATCTGTTACACTTCTACAACTACCAAAAAACTCCCATGCTAAATAGTTTCTAAATTTTGTCCTGAGTTTAGAAATACCCAATGTTTGCATGTTCTTTGCTTTTTTTTTTAAGTTATAGGGCAATAAGTACAAGTAGCACTTTGCTATTTCAAAACCAATTTTCTCTTGTTAAGTGTATCCAGTCCACGGATCATCCATTACTTATGGAATATATTCTCCTTCCCAACAGGAAGTTGCAAGAGTCCACCCACAGCAAAGCTGCTATATAGCTCCTCCCCTAACTGCCATATTCAGTCATTCTCTTGCAAGCCTCAACATAGATAGGAGGTCGTGAGAGTCTGTGGTGATTTATACTTAGTTTATTCTTCAATCAAAAGTTTGTTATTTTTAAATGGCACCGGAGTGTGCTGTTTTTCTCAGGCAGTATTTGGAAGAAGAATCTGCCTGCGTTTTTCTATGATCTTAGCAGACGTAACTGAGATCCATTTGCTGTTCTCACACATTCTGAGGAGTGAGGTACTTCAGAGGGGGAATGGCGTGCAGGTTTTCCTGCAGATAAGGTATGTGCAGTAAAATATTTTTCTAGGAATGGAATTGACTAAGAAAATACTGCTGATACCGAAGTAATGTAAGTAAAGCCTTAAATGCAGCGATAGCGACTGGTATCAGGCTTATTAATAGAGATACATACTCTTATAAAAATGTGTTTTAAAACGTTTGCTGGCATGTTTAATCGTTTTTTAACGTACATTGGTGATAACACTGTAATGTTGGTATAGCCTTAAATGCAGTAAAAGCGACTGGTATCAGGCTTATTAATAGAGATACATACTCTTGTAAAAATGTGTTTTAAAACGTTTGCTGGCATGTTTAATCGTTTTTAACATATGTTTGGTGATAAAACTTATTGGGGCCTAAGTTTTTTCCACATGGCTGGCTTAAATTTTGCATAGAAACAGTTAACTGAAGCTTCCCACTGTTGTAATATGAGTGGGAGGGGCCTAATTTAGCGCTTTTTTGCGCAGTTTAAAATTACAAAATGATTTATCCAGATTCCCTCAGCAGTCCCATGAATACTACAGGACATTTCTAAAGGGCTAAAAAGACTTCCAAAATCGTTTATAGGGAAGGTAATCCACAGCTCTGCTGTGGCAGTTTTGTTGTGTCTGTTTTTAAAAACGTCTATGTCGTTTTTTTTATCTGTTTTTTGCATTAAGGGGATAATCATCCATTTGCAAGTGGGTGCAATGCTCTGTTACCTTATTACATGTACTGTAAAAATTTTGTTTGTTTTACTGCCTTTTTTCACTGTTTTTCAAATTTTGACAAAATTTGTTTCTCTTAAAGGCACAGTAACGTTTTATATATTTGCTTGTTAACTTGATTTAAAGTGTTTTCCAAGCTTATTAGTCTCATTATTAGTCTGTTCTAACATGTCTGACATAGAGGAAGCTCTGTGTTCATTATGTTTTAAAGCCATGGTGGAACCCCATCTTAGAATGTGTACCAGATGTACTGATATCATGTTAAACAATAAAGATCATTTTTTGTATTTAAAAACATTATCACCAGAGGATTCTGTCATGGGGGTAGTTATGCCGACTAACTCTCCCCACGTGTCAGACCTTTTGACTCCCGCTTTAGGGACTCACGCTCAAATGGCACCAAGTACATCAAGGGCACCCATAGCGTTTATTTTACCAGGGGTTTCTGTCGAGGGGAAAGTTATGCCGATTAACTCTCCCCACGTGTCAGACCCTTCGACTCCCGCTTCAGGGACTCACGCTCAAATGGCGCCAAGTACATCAAGGGCGTCCATAGCGTTTATTTTACAAGACATGGCAAAGGTGGTCAATAATACTCTGGCAGCAGTATTAGTCAGACTACCTGAAATTAAAGGAAAGCAGATAGCTCTGGGGGTAGATACAGAGCATACAGACGCTTTAAGAACCATGTATGATACTACCTCACAATATGCTTAGTCTGTGGGTGATTTTTTTGACTCAGGGAAGATGATTTAACCTGATTCTGATATTTCTACATTTAAAATTTATGCTTGAAAACCTCCACTTGTTGCTCAGGGAGGCTTTGGCTGCTCTGAATGAATGTGTACAATCGCAGGGCCAGAGAAATTGTGTAGACTGGATAAATAATATGCAGTGCCGGTGTGTACTGATGTTTTTCCAATACCTAAAGAGGTTTACTAAAAATTTTTTTAATAAGGAATGGGATAGACCAGGTGTGCCTTTCTCTTCCCCTCCTATTTTTTAGAAGAATGTTTTCTAATAGTTACCACCACACGGGACTTCTGGCAGACAGTTCCTAAGGTGGAGAGAAGAGTTTCTACTCTAGCTAAGCGTACCACTACCTCTGGCGAGGACAGTTGTGCTTTTTAGATCCAATGGATAAAAAATGTTTATTCAACAGGGTTTTTATCCTGCAGCCCCTTGCATACATTGCTTCTGTCACTGCTGCTGCGGCGTTCTGGGTTGAGTCTCTTGATGAGGCTTTACAGTTAGCGACTCCATTGGATGAATATATTTGACAAGCTTATGCTAGCCAATTCCTTTGTTTTCTGATGCCTTTGTTCATTTGACTAGACTAACGGCTAAGAATTCTGTTTTTTACTATACTGGCATGCAGAGCGCTATGGCTTATATCATGGTCAGCTGTCGTGACTTTAATAAATAAGCTACTTAACTTCCCTCCAAGGGGCAGACCCTATTCGGGCCTGGTTTGAAGGAGATTATTGCTTATATCACTGGAGGAAAAGGTCATGCCCTTCCTCAGGATAGGAATCAAGGGCCAAAAAAGGTCTAATTTTCGTGCCTTTTAAAACTTCAGGGCAGGTGTGGCATCCACTTCCTCTAAGGCAAAACAAGAGGGAATTTTTGCTCAGTCCAAGGCGGTCTGGAGACAAATGGACCTGGAACAAAGATAAGCAGGCCAAGGAGCCTGCTGCTGCCTCTATGGCAGCATGAAGGAACGGACCCCTATCCGGTAACGGATCCTATAGGGGGCAGACTTTCATTCTTCGCCCGGGCGTGGGCAAGAGATGCCCAGGATCCCTAGGCATTGGAATTTATATCCCAGAGATATCTTCTGGATTTCAAAGATTCCCCCCCCAAAAAAGGGGAGATTCAGCCTTTCACAATTATCTGCAAACCAGATAAAGAAGGAGGCATTCTTACATTGTGTACGAGATCCATCCAGTTCCAAGAGAGGAACAGAGACAGAGTTTTTACTCAAATCTGTTTGTGGTTCCCAAGGTGAGGGAACCTTCAGACCTATTTTGGATCTAAAGACCTTAAACAAATTCCTCAGAATTCCGTCATTTACGATGGAAACTATTCGTACCATCTTAACTATGATCCAGGAGAGTCAATAGAGGACTACAATGGATTTGAAGGATGCTTATCCTCACATTGTGATGCATAAAGATCACCTTCGTTTTTCAGGTTTGCCTTTCTAGACAGGCATTACCAGTTTGTAGCTGTTTCCTTTGGGATATCTACAGCCCCAAGAATCTTTATGGAGGTTCTGGGGTCGCTTTGGCGGTCCTTAGGCCGTGGGGCATAGAAGTGGCCCCTTAGTTAGACGACATCCTGATACAGGCGTCAAACATCCAAATTGCCAAGTCTCATATGGACGTAGTACTGGCTTTTCTGAGATCACATGGGTGGAAAGTGAACAAGGAAAGAGTTCTCTATCCCCTATCTCAAGGGTTTCCCTCCTAGGGACTCTGATAGATTCTGTAGAAATGAAAATTTACCTGACGGAGTCCAGGTTGTCAAAGTTTCTAAATTTCTGCCGTGTTTTTCATCCCATCCGCGCCCTTCGGTGGCTCAGTACAGGAATGAAATCGGCTTAATAGGTAGCGGCAAGGGACATAGTACCGTTTGCACGTCTACATTTCAGACCGCTGCAACTATGCATGCTCAGTCAGAGGAACGGGGATTACACAGATTTGTCCCCCTGTTGAACCTGGACCAAGAGACCAGAGATTCTCTTCTCTGGTGACTATGTCGGGTCCATCTGTCCAAGGGTATGACCTTCCGCAGGTCAGATGGGACAATTGTTACAATGGATGCCAGCCTTTTAGGTTGGGATGCAGTCTGGAACTCCCTGAAGGCTCAGGGATAGTGGACTTAGGAGGAGACCCTCCTTCTAATAAATATTCTGGGAGTGATATTCCATGCTCTTCAGACTTGGCCTCAGTTAGCAACTCTGAGGTACATCATACTCAGTCGGACAATATACACGACTGTGGCTTACATCAGCCATCAAGGGGGAACAGAAGTTCCCTAGTGATGTTAGAAGTCTTACAATAATTCACTGGACAGAGACTCACTCTTGTCTATCAGCTATCCATATCCCAGGTGTTGAGAACTGGGAGGTGGATTTTCTAAGTCGTCAGACTTTTCTTCCGGGGAGTGGGATTTCCTTCGGAGGTCAAGACCAAGCAGGAGAGGGCTTTGGTGTTTTTGACAGTGCCTGCGTAGCCACGCAGGACCTGGTATGCAGATCTGGTGGACATGTCATCCTTTCCATCACGGTCTCTGCTTCTGAGACAGGTCCCTCTACCTCAGGGTCCTTTCAACCATCTAAATAGAATCAATCTGAGATGGACTGCCTGGAGACTGAACGCTTGATGTTATCAAAGCATGGCTTCTCCGAGTCAGTCATTGATACCTTAATACAGACATGAAAGCCTGTCTCTAGGAAAATTGAACATAGATATGGTGTAAATATCTGATTGTTATGAATCCAAGGGTTACTCATGGAGTAAAGCCTGGATTCCCAGGATATTATCTTTTCTCCAAGATGTTTTTGAGAAAAGGGTTGTCAGCTAATTCCTTAAAAGGGACAGATTTTTACTCTGTCTATTTTTTTTGCACCAGCGTCTGGCAGGTATTCTAGACGTTCAGGCATTTGGTCAGGCTTTGGTTAGATCCAAGCCTGTGTTTAAAACTGTTGCTCCACCATGGAGCTTAAACCTGATTCTTAAGGCTCTTCAAGAAGTTCCGTTTGAACCTTTTTTGTTCCATAGATATCAATCTTTATCTTGGAAAGTTCCTTTTGGGTAGCTATTTCCTCGACTCGTAGAGTCTCCAAGTTATCTGTGTTACAATGTGATTCTCCTTATCTGGTCCTTCGTACGGATAAGGTAGTCCTGCGTACCAACCTGGGTTTTTTCCTAAGGTGGTATCTAACAAGAACATCACTCAAGAGATAGTTGTTCCATGCTTGTATCCTAATCCTTCCTCAAAGAAGGAACGTCTATTACACAATATTGGACGTGGTTTGTGCTTTAAAGTTTTACTTACAAGCTACTACAGTTTTCATCAAACGTTCACCTTGTTTGTTGTCTATTCTGGACAGAGGAGAGGTCAAAAGACTTCAGCAGCCTCTCTGTCTTTTTGGTTAAAAATCATAATTCATTTAGCTTATGAGACTGCTGGACAGCAGCCTCCTGAAGGGATTGCAGCTCATTCTACTAGAGCTGTGGTTTTCACTTGGGTCTTTTTTAAATGTGGCTTCTGTTGAACAGATTTACAAGACGGAGTCTTGGTCTGCGCTTCATACTTTTTCAAATTTAACAAATTTGATACCTTGCTTCTTCGGAGGCTATTTTTGGGAGAAAGTTTTTTTTTACAGGCAGTGGTAACTTCCGTTTAAGTACCTGCCTTGTCCCTCCCATCATCCGTGTACTTTAGCTTTGGTATTGGTATTCCATAAGCAATGGATGATCCGTGGACTGGATACACTTAACAAGAGAAAACATAATTTATGCTTACCTGATAAATTTATTTCTCTTGTAGTGTATCCAGTCCACGGCCCGCCCTGTCACTTTAAGGCAGGTAATTTTTTCATTTGAACTACAGTCACCACTGCACCCTATGGTTTTTCCTTTCTCTGCATGTTTTCGGTCGAATGACTGAATATGGCAGTTAGGGGAGGAGCTATATAGCAGCTTTGCTGTGGGTGGACTCTTGCAACTTTCTGTTGGGAAGGAGAATCTATTCCATAAGTAATGGATGATCCGTGGACTGGATACACTACAAGAGAAATAAATTTATCAGGTAAGCATAAATTATGTTTTTTTCAAAATTAGCAGTAGTTACATTGGAACACTGATATCTGTCAGGAATCCCTGAATAACCCTTCACATGTGTATATATATATAAAAAGAAGAGAACCTAATGTATTAAACTTGGGGTATTTTGACTCTTTTCATGCAACCATTTTACCACCAATCTATGCCAAAGTTTGAAAGAATTTTTTTTGGACAAAATAGCAATTTAAGAATACATTTACTGAGAATGTTGAGGGTTATTGCCAAATAACTCCCCAATATGTTTTCAGCACATCTTCTGAGTACAGTGATACCACCCATGTATAGGTGTGTTGGGTTCTCTAAAAGGCTTTATTTTTAGGGGGCACATTCCAGTTTTTCAACTTGATATTTTCACATCGGTTGTCATGCACCCATGTCCTATTTGGATCATTTCTGAAGCCGTCCAGTGTAATTTACCTCCATCAAACCATATATTTTTGAAAAGTAGACACCCTAGATTATTTTAAATGCTGGTATTTTAACACTTTCCATGCACTAATTCAACCACCAGTCTTTGTCAAACTTTTGGGTAGTCATTATTTTGTGTTATTTTTCACACACATTGTACTTTAGGCATGGATTCTTAGTTCCTGTTATGTGTTACTGCAAAACAAAACTCAATATGTGTTCAACAATATCTCCTGAGTACAGTGATACCACCCATGAATAGGTTTGTTGGTTTCTCAGGGGGCTAAAAGGCCTTATTTTTAGCGGGCGCGTTCCAGTTTTCCAACTTGGAATTTTCACATTTGTCATCATGCACCCATGTCCTATTTAGGTAATTTCTAAAGCCGGCCAATGTAATTTACTCCCCCTCAAACCATATATTTTTGAAAAGTAGACACCTTAGGGTATTTCAAATGCTGGTATTTTAATATTTTCCATGCACTAATTCAACCACCAGTCATTGTCAAACTTTTGTGTAGTCATTTTTGTGTGTTATTTTTCACACAAATTGTACTTTAGGCATGGATTCTCAGTTCCTGTTATGTGTTACTGCCAAAGAACACACCAATATTTGTTCAGCAAGATCTCTTGAATACATTGATACCACCTATGCATAGGTTTGTTGGATTAGTTGAGGTTTGCAATGCCAAACTTCTGACACGTGTTTGTGATTTGTTTCAACTTTAACATATCTTCTTTGACTATCTTCTTTTGGAGGGTTTTTAGATACCCCAATTAATTTGCTTGCCATGAATGTGCATATATTTCAGAAGTTGAGACCCCAAGGTATTGTATATGGGGTGTTTTGATGCCTGTGATTCAACTGTTTTAGCCAAAAAAAAATGGAAACATTGCTTTTTGGCTATGATTTAGGAGTTATTGCAAAAAAACACTTTTATGCAAGACCTCATGAGTACACCTATGCCCCCCATGCATAGGTTTGCCAGGATTTTGGGAAGTTTCTGTTCCAATTTTATAACTTGTAAATTTAGTTAAAAGTGAGAGTATTTCTTCTAATAGACCTATCTTTAGTTTGGGGCCTATCACATACATCATTTTTATTTATTGCCATGAAAGTGTATATATTTGAAATGCTGACACCCCAAGGTATAGTATATGTTGTGCTTTGATGCAACAGTTTTAGCCAAAAAAAATTGGAGAAAGTGTATGGTGGTAATTTTTTAATTTTCATTTTTACACACACATTGCTTTTTGACTGTTATAAGTTATTGCAAAAAAAACACTATAGGTTGTTTTCTGCAAGTCATCCTGAGTACACCTATGCCCCCCATGCATAGGTTTGCCAGGATTTTGGGAAGGTTATGTTACAATTTTATGACTTGTAATTTTAATTATTAAAAGTGAGAGAATTTCTTCTGGTAGGCCTATCATTAGTTTGGAGCCTATTGCATACCCCATTTTTATTTATTGCCATAAAAGTGTATATTTTGTTGACACCCCAAGGTATTGTATATGGTGTGCTTTGATGCCTTTGATGCAACCGTTTTAGCCAAAAGTAATTGAGAAAGTGTATGGTGGTAATTTTTTAATTTTCGTTTTAACACACACATTGCTTTTTGACTATGATTTAGGAGAGACTGTTATTGCAAAAAAACACTCCAGGTTTTTTTCTGCAAGGCACCCTGAGAACACCTATGTCCCCCATGAGTAGTGAAATGTAAAAATCTGGCACAGTAAAAGTAAAAAAAAACACCCAAAAGAACATCTAACAGTAAACATAGCCAAAAAAAAAAAAGCAAATGTATTTATTTTTTAAAATGGACCATTGTATGGTACCGCTTGAAGCAGTCCCCAATGCAGAGTCCAGGCTGTCCAGGGCAATCAGGACAGTGATATATGGTGTCCCTTCTCAGCCCCCTCTTGGTACAGACTCTGCATTTTTTTTGTGGTTTCTGCTTTGCGGCAGTAGGGGAATTTTAAAAATAAAATGGGTAGCCCCAACTCTGCTCCTTCCATCACCGCCTGGGGAGCAGGAGCATCTTGGTACAAAATCCCCAAAATGATCTGGAGCTGAAACTATAAAAAAGTCTGTTTCATTCTGGGGTTTGCTCTTTTGAACAACAAAAAAGCATTGTGGGTTGCAATCTGCATTAGGTAAATTGCAACCTTTTTGTACCAGGCCCTTGTCTTCCACATAATTAGGTAGGGCTGCAGCAGCTGATCTGCCAGATCAACCCCACCCATATGCCGGTTATAAGACTTGATGCACACTGGCTTCCTTATGATCTTAGCTCTACCACGTACAGAGACCACCACCGTCTGTATGTGTGGATGGTGGTAAGAAGGTATACATCCTTCTTGTCTCTGTACTTAAGTGCCAACAGCTCCTCTTGGTGCAGAGCTGAGGTCTCCCCCCTTCGTAGCCGGGTGCGTGCAAGTTGTCTTGGGAAACCTGTGAGGTTCTTTTTAATTGTACCACAAGATACTGTATCAAAGTAATAGAGTAGCTTGAACAAAAGGACACTTGTATAAAAATTGTCTAAGTACAAGGGATACCCTTTGTTCATTAGGGGTAATATCAGGTCCCTTGCCAGTGGTTCCCATATGTTCTGGGCAACCTGGAGGGTCAAGGGGGCTATCCTTTCCCTCATACACCCGAAAAGGCCTGAGTATACCCAGTCTCGCTCTCACAGAGCTTATACACTTTACCCCATACCTGGAGTGCTTGGAAGGAATATACTGCTTGAATCAAAGCCTTCCCTTATACTTCATCAGGGATTCATCAACGCATATATTCCTTCCAGGTGTATAAGCCTCTGCAAACCTGGCAGAAAAGTGGGTAATCAGGGGGTGGATTTTATACAGCCTGTTAAATTGGGGATGCTCCCTAGGGGGCACAGGCTGTTGTCGCTGAAGTGCATGAAATGCAGAATCATTTCATACCTCTGCCTCGACATAGTCTGGTAGAAATGGGGGTAGAGCAGATGGTGCTACTGCTCCAGTAGGAGAGAACGGAGGGTTTCTTTATGATGCCCATCAGCATAGTCAATGCCCAGAATTTTTTTAAATTCTGGCACATTGATGGGGGCCCATTGTTGCTTTGCCAAATTTGTTTCAGGCTTTGCAGCACAGAACTGATGGGCATATAAATTAGTTTGGGCGACAATGTTCCCCAATACATTATCGAAAACACCTCCAGAAACTGTTGGAGGCTTAAACCTGCCACATCTATATTTATGCCAGGATTTGCTGTGAAGGGTGGGATATCTGACCTCTGGAGATGAGGCATTACCCACTCTTTAGCGGCAATGGCAGCAACACACCTCCTTCTGGCAGGGGGGCTAGCAGCCACAGATACATCACTATCAGTTGAGACTGCATCTAATGATGTATCTTAGCATATGGCTGGGTCAAAATTGGGGTCTGACTCTGATGCAAGAATGGCATACGCCTCCTCAGCACTATATTTTTTCTGTGAAATTATTGTATCTGTCACAGAAAAAAAAAATGACTAAAAAAATGTAAAATTACATTAACTAAATGGCTCTGAAAAGAGCCTTTGGGTTTTTAAAAAAGTACAACAAAAAATGAACCCCTAAAAAAATGCACAGACAGCAAAAAAGTACAGCTATGCTACTGCCAGTGATTTATAGCAATCACTGGCAAGCTAGGGGTTAATGGCTTTGGGAGAGAACAATGTAGTGGACAGAAACACCTAATCATATCATCCCCATAAATTTATATACTATGTGGGGATAAAGTGTGCTCATGCGTGGGGAGTGTTGAACACAAACAATTGTCCGTTAAACAATATTCAAAGGCATACATAAATAATCCGCCTTGAAAAGTCTAGCCTGTGTGTCTGAAGCGAAAATGTCAATAAGTATAGTCTCATGCGGTACAGTCAGTGCAGAGATACTAGAAATCTGGGCTCAAACCTTGTTGGTACAATATAGTGTAGTTGCAATCACATACATAGCCCGCCAACATATTATACTTATTACTCACTGTAGTGTCTGAGGGAAACCAGCGACTCCGGTGATCCTGGGCTGCCTCGCGAACCCTTCCTTGGGGCTAACTGCGGGTATGCCTAACACCGCTCGCTGTAAACTCCTCTCTCCGGTGCAGTTCCGACAACACACAGGCCTTAGCGTGACTCACTCCTGACGTTGCTGGTCGTGAGTGGCTGACAGTTACACACCCTCCAGCCAACCATTGGATAATGCGTTGCAGCACACGCTCCTGCAGTCTGATCCCCGTATTGAACGGCAATTATAATCCAAAGAGAAAAGGCAAGTCCGGGGTCAGAGATTAAAACAAATTCCTTTATTCGTCAAAAAGTTAAAATTCCAACATGGGGACAGAAGAAAGAATCCAAAACACCTAATGCAGTGGCTTACGCGTTTCGGCCGTAGCCTTACTCATAGCCAATATAACACTCACTAAGCTATTGACTTTAAAAAGGCCCCCCTGGGCTGTGATTGGTGTAAAACCAATAGGTGTGTTCGAATGTTTGCTCAGTTTCCTGTGAAACTCTCAATTAACTACTAAACATGAATCCAGCATTCTAAGACATCTAAGTAATAGAAAACATGTAAATATATGTCTATAATCAGCAAATTCTGAATACCGGCTTACTTAAAATAGAACTGAGCCGTAAGGACTATCGTGCAAAGTCACATTATTTGTATCAGGTTTTTAAATATTGATCTTGCTGTAAATAAATTTACCAATCTCTAAATATAATCATTATGAACGGTCCCTATTATTCAAGAAGAACTGAAAGTTGTCATATAATCTACAGCTGTTCAAGTCTATAAATACATATATGTGTATTGCATGCATCTAATATGTCAAATATATAACTCACACTGTGTATTGAAAAGAAACAAATAAAATAAAAATAATGATAATGATATATAAACTGAAAATTAAAACGTTTGAAATTCAAAGAACAATATGAATAATGATGGTAAAAAAATTGTGTGTTAAGTCAGTGATAAATTATATTTGTTATTCCCAATAATTAATTAGATCATATTGGGAATTTAGACCTCTGGGGTGTCTGGTTTCCAACTGGAAAATCCAGAACATTTCTCTCTTCCCTAGTAATTTTTCTCTGTCACCCCCCCTCTGAGGAGTTGTCACTTGTTCAATAGCCTTCCATTTTAAAGTAGCAATACTATTATTGTGTTTTGTAACAAAATGTTGCACAATTGGAGTCGTTGCCTTACCCACTTTGATAGAACTGAAATGTTCCCTCATACGGGATCTTACATCCCTAGTCGTAAGTCCTATATACTGGACCTGACACTGTGAGCACTCCAGCATATAAATAACATTGCTTGATGAGCAATTGAGACATCTTTCAATGTCATATGTTTTTCCTGTAACAGCAGAGGAAAAAGTAGTTGTTATTTCTATGTGTTCACACGGTTTACACCTATTGTGACCACATCTGAACATGCCCCTATGTGTTAACCATGAATTGGTGGACTTTTCCATGGCTCAGTTCTATTTTAAGTAAGCCGGTATTCAGAATTTGCTGATTATAGACATATATTTACATGTTTTCTATTACTTAGATGTCTTAGAATGCTGGATTCATGTTTAGTAGTTAATTGAGAGTTTCACAGGAAACTGAGCAAACATTCGAACACACCTATTGGTTTTACACCAATCACAGCCCAGGGGGGCCTTTTTAAAGTCAATAGCTTAGTGAGTGTTATATTGGCTATGAGTAAGGCTACGGCCGAAACGCGTAAGCCACTGCATTAGGTGTTTTGGATTCTTTCTTCTGTCCCCATTTTGGAATTTTAACTTTTTGACAAATAAAGGAATTTGTTTTAATCTCTGACCCCGGACTTGCCTTTTCTCTTTGGATTATAATTGCCGTTCAATACGGGGATCAGACTGCAGGAGCGTGTGCTGCAACGCATTATCCAATGGTTGGCTGGAGGGTGTGTAACTGTCAGCTACTCACGACCAGCAACGTCAGGAGTGAGTCACGCTAAGGCCTGTGTGTTGTCGGAACTGCACCGGAGAGAGGAGTTTACAGCGAGCGGTGTTAGGCATACCCGCAGTTAGCCCCAAGGAAGGGTTCGCGAGGCAGCCCAGGATCACCGGAGTCGCTGGTTTCCCTCAGACACTACAGTGATTAATAAGTATAATACATTGGCGGGCTATGTATGTGATTGCAACTACACTATATTGTACCAACGAGGTTTGAGCCCAGATTTCTAGTATCTCTGCACTGACTGTACCGCATGAGACTATACTTATTGACATTTTCGCTTCAGACACACAGGCTGGACTTTTCAAGGCGGATTATTTATGTATGCCTTTGAATATTGTTTAACGGACAATTGTTTGTGTTCAACACTCCCCACGCATCAGCACACTTTATCCCCACATAGTATATAAATTTATGGGGATGATATGATTAGGTGTTTCTGTCCACTACATTGTTCTCTCTCTTTGGAATTCATTAGACACAAATCGGCTGTGTTTTAGTGGACAGCACCCAAGTCATATATTCAAGTTCTTTCTATACTTGTGCTCCTTACTAAAACATGGAGGAACATAATCAAATGTATTGCTCCCTCATTCCAGTGACTGAGAGGGATTGTCTCCAGCAGGACATTGACAAGGTTTTTTCTACAGACAGGACTATTATGACTTTGAATACTCTGTTTATGGAAATGGAAGCTAATTTAATCAAAGAACACAAATTACAATGGGACATCTGGACTCTTGAAAGATATTACTCCCAACAGATGGTACCAAGGGGTATGAGAATACAGAAGTTTCCATCCTTTGAGACAAATGACAAGTCTTTTATTGATGATTGGAATCAGACTCTAACTGACTGTTCTCTGAAATTGATGATGTTGCTTATTGGATATAAAATTCATCTGCTTAAAATGCTTAGAATAGATATTGCAGAAATCCAGAATGAGCTTAATAAAAGAAGTCAGGAGAGTCAATTTAAGGGGTTTGATGAACAGCTCCAAAAGGTGGTAGCAGACACTAAGTTACAGATAATGGAACACAAACATTCTAAATTCATCAGGGACTATAGTGATTATCAAGCTAACACTGTTTACATATGGAATAAGCAGCAGAGATTTGTGGCCAGAAAGCAACAGAACAGGCAACGGAGTAATAGCAGGACTAGGCGTAATAGACGCTGGAGAAACAGTAAACAGGTTACATTCAGTGACAGTGAGGCAGAATCAGGAAGGGATGGAGATTTTATTCACTATACACAAGCCATGACTCCCCAAGGTATTTTGAAACAATCAAGTAATACACAAGTACCCTCACATAGATCTATCACTGAGATGCCTAATGACAATTACAATAGGCCAAGACCTTATGATGAACAAGCACATATGCCAATGCCCCCAGTGGCTAAATCCTTTCAACAGCAAAGACAATCACAGTATGATTATGCACAACAGACTATGGTACCAAGAGTATATCATAGTGGCTAATCATATCAGAACTATTATCTTCCTCCCCCCATAGCCAATACACATATGGGCATGGGCATTATGAGTACTGACAACAGGACTTTACAAGACTCTAGAGCTATAGAACAGGTTTTTTCAATCCCTCCACAAGACCTAGGGAGGGGAACAGGGGCAACAGGCACAACAGAACCCAGGTACCCTCAGAGAACGAACAGGTCCAAGCAGAGACGTTAACTTTTCAGGTTATTATTAATTTATCTGATATTGAATTAACCCACATACAAATGAAAGTCCTGAGCTACGGCCTAGGTTTTGCACCCACTTGTGACTTTAATCTTTTCAGCACTATTATAGATCTTAATAGACTGATAAGGAATTTAACCTTACGTAAACATTTCTATGACTCTGAGACTTCCACTCCACAATTTGATAGGCGAGTGGATCACCAGGGCCAACCTTTGTCTTTCTCAGAACAATGTGACGTGGTCAGTCTTAACAGTCTTTTGAATGAGGGCCCTTTGTCCACTAGTCAATCTGTGGATAAACAAGTCAAATTCAAGAACAAGTCTAAATTTTACCCCATCCACTCACGAGGTAATGTCCTAGAAACCTTTTATAAAAGGGTGGAACAAGATCTTGTGAATTTGAAAACTACCAATACCTGTATAACTAATAATTTGACCAAACAGGAGAGAACAGCATTAAAATCCATTCAAAACAATAAGGCGTTGGTGGTGAAGGGAGCCGATAAAGGTGGCTCGGTGGTTGTTTAAAATAGGTCTGATTACATAAAAGAAGCCAACAGGCAATTGCTAGACACAGAGAGTTATACAAAACTTGACCATAACCCCATATGGTTTTTCCAAAGGGATCTGAAAGATCTTTTGGATGATGGCCTGGAAAGTGACTTTCTAGACAGAAACACTTACGACTATCTTTTGGTTGACCACCCTGTCACCCCTATCTTTCACCACCTCCCAAAGGTTCACAAATCTTTGGAGGGGGTGAAAGGTAGGCCTATCGTCAGTGGTATAGGGTCATACACGGAAAATGTATCCCAATGGTTGGATGCAATATTGCAGCCACTGGTGACCCAGCTACCAAGCCATTAAAAAGATACCACACATGTTCTACAGTTACTTGAATCTGAGAAATGGAGCACTGATTACACATGGGTCACTGTGGATGTAACATCCTTATATTCTACCATTCCTCATAACAAAGGGATACAGGCCTTGAGATATTTTTTGGAAGAGAAAACGAATTTTTCTACACAATATCAGGATTTCATATTGAGGGTCACTTTATTTTTGTTGACCCACAATTATTTTGAATTTGAGGGTGATTATTTTTTGCAGAGACGTGGGACAGCTATGGGTGCCAAATTTGCACCTTCATACGCCAACCTATATTTAGGTTGGTGGGAGCTGTCCCACGTCTATGCACAGACTAATCCATATATCAATGAAATTGCTTTTTATAAGCGTTTCATTGATGACCTCTTGTTAATCTGGAAAGGGGAGACTAACCAGATCCAAAGTTTTATAACTTGGATCAATGACAATGACCTCAATCTCATGTTCACCTTTGAGGTTGAACCAAATTAGATAAATTTCCTTGACATCACGATGAGGGGCATGGCTGATGGTAAGATTGTGACTAGCAGTTACAGGAAACCAATTTCTGGCAACACCTTGTTGCATGGCCGGAGCTGCCATCCTAAACATGTCCCTTACGCGATAGCCAAGGGACAGTTGATTCGACTCAAACGAAACTGTTCTGACACACAAACATATGAGAAACAGTCAAAGGATCTAGTGACGCGCTTCAAAGAAAGGGGTTATAAAAATTCTGATATAACCAAGGCTTTAGATGAGGTTAAACACATAGACAGAAGATCTTTGCTAACCAATAAAAGGGGTAATATGTCTACCTCTGAACATAAGGGAGTTACATTTGTAACCACATTCAGTGCCCAATATCAACAGATATGTGGCATAGTTCGGAAACACTATGGCATTTTAAGAGCTGACGATAAACTTGTTAATACTGTTGACAATGGATTAAGATGTTCATACAGAAGAGCTTTAACACTTGGCAATATACTTTCCCCCTCTAAACTAAAACCCGTGGAAAAGTCCACCAATTCATGGTTAACACATAGGGGCATGTTCAGATGTGGTCACAATAGGTGTAAACCGTGTGAACACATAGATATAACAACTACTTTTTCCTCTGCTGTTACAGGAAAAACATATGACATTGAAAGATGTCTCAATTGCTCATCAAGCAATGTTATTTATATGCTGGAGTGCTCACAGTGTCAGGTCCAGTATATAGGACTTACGACTAGGGATGTAAGATCCCGTATGAGGGAACATTTCAGTTCTATCAAAGTGGGTAAGGCAACGACTCCAATTGTGCAACATTTTGTTACAAAACACAATAATAGCATTGCTACTTTAAAATGGAAGGCTATTGAACAAGTGACAACTCCTCAGAGGGGGGGGTGACAGAGAAAAATTACTAGGGAAGAGAGAAATGTTCTGGATTTTCCAGTTGGAAACCAGACACCCCAGAGGTCTAAATTCCCAATATGATCTAATTAATTATTGGGAATAACAAATATAATTTATCACTGACTTAACACACAATTTTTTACCATCATTATTCATATTGTTCTTTGAATTTCAAACGTTTTAATTTTCAGTTTATATATCATTATCATTATTTTTATTTTATTTGTTTCTTTTCAATACACAGTGTGAGTTATATATTTGACATATTAGATGCATGCAATACACATATATGTATTTATAGACTTGAACAACTGTAGATTATATGACAACTTTCAGTTCTTCTTGAATAATAGGGACCGTTCATAATGATTATATTTAGAGATTGGTAAATTTATTTACAGCAAGGTCAATATTTAAAAACCTGATACAAATAATGTGACTTTTGCACGATAGTCCTTACGGCTCAGTTCTATTTTAAGTAAGCCGGTATTCAGAATTTGCTGATTATAGACATATATTTACATGTTTTCTATTACTTAGATGTCTTAGAATGCTGGATTCATGTTTAGTAGTTAATTGAGAGTTTCACAGGAAACTGAGCAAACATTCGAACACACCTATTGGTTTTACACCAATCACAGCCCAGGGGGGCCTTTTTAAAGTCAATAGCTTAGTGAGTGTTATATTGGCTATGAGTAAGGCTACGGCCGAAATGCGTAAGTCACTGCATTAGGTGTTTTGGATTCTTTCTTCTGTCCCCATGTTGGAATTTTAACTTTTTGACAAATAATGGAATTTGTTTTAATCTCTGACCCCGGACTTGCCTTTTCTCTTTGGGTTAATGGCTTTGGGTCTCTCAATTTATAACAAATAAATGAAATAAATTTCTCTCTCCTAAACACAGGTCTCTCTCTCTCTCTCCAACAAAATTGAAAGAAGGGAGATCCACACTAATCAGAGTCAATATTTACAAATATTGACATGATCAGACAAATGGGATATTTTATTATATTTTTTTGTTTTGTGTGGAAGGCTCAGATTGGGTGACCCTAGCTTACCCCTATGATGAGGCAGGCTAAGGACAACCCCAGAGGCCCCATGATGCACTGGGCATTGCCATCTTGGAAGCCTCATAGGGGTGTGGGGGGAGCTATATGGGGCATTTTTAAATAAAAAACTTTATTTTTTATTACTAACTAAGTGCCTCGACCCACTGAGGCACTTCGCACACAGGTAGAGCATTGGAAGCATGTCCGATTGCTTCTGATGCTGGGCTCCACGTGGAACAAAACTGGAAGTGATCACTCGTGGGGAGTGACCAATCCGGTCCCGGCATTCGGGAACAGTATTGCAGGATGCCTCGACATCAAGGCATCGCTGCAATACTGTTAGAGAGACTGGAAATGATCTCAATTGCTTGCATCGCTCAGTTTAGCTCATGACGTACGGGGTACGTCCTCGGTCAAAAACCATAGCCTAATACCGTATTGACAGGGGTAACAAGGTATAAGGGAAATGTTTGCACTTACAGAATTTGAAGTATTTCCAGGTGCAGTAAGAGCAAGCTGGGATTTCACAGCCTCCCAGATGACTGCACTCCTTGGCTTGCTAGACACCCAGAACGATAATGATGTGATATCCAAAGCAAAAAGCAGAGTATAGTTCTGATAAACTCCACCAAAACACAGCAAGTGTATATTATATTAAAAAAAGATTTTATTAAAAAGTGACACGTTTCTCAGCCTCTGCAGAGGCTGTTTCCTCAGGCTATACAGGGAGTGCAGAATTATTAGGCAAGTTGTATTTTTGAGGATTAATTTTATTATTGAACAACAACCATGTTCTCAATGAACCCAAAAAACTCATTAATATCAAAGCTGAATAGTTTTGGAAGTAGTTTTTAGTTTGTTTTTAGTTTTAGCTATTTTAGGGGGATATCTGTGTGTGCAGGTGACTATTACTGTGCATAATTATTAGGCAACTTAACAAAAAACAAATATATACCCATTTCAATTATTTATTTTTACCAGTGAAACCAATATAACATCTCAACATTCACAAATATAAATTTCTGACATTCAAAAACAAAACAAAAACAAATCAGTGACCAATATAGCCACCTTTCTTTGCAAGGACACTCAAAAGCCTGCCATCCATGGATTCTGTCAGTGTTTTGATCTGTTCACCATCAACATTGCGTGCAGCAGCAACCACAGCCTCCCAGACACTGTTCAGAGAGGTGTACTGTTTTCCCTCCTTGTAAATCTCACATTTGATGATGGACCACAGGTTCTCAATGGGGTTCAGATCAGGTGAACAAGGAGGCCATGTCATTAGATTTTCTTCTTTTATACCCTTTCTTGCCAGCCACGCTGTGGAGTACTTGGACGCGTGTGATGGAACATTGTCCTGCATGAAAATCATGTTTTTCTTGAAGGATGCAGACTTCTTCCTGTACCACTGCTTGAAGAAGGTGTCTTCCAGAAACTGGCAGTAGGACTGGGAGTTGAGCTTGACTCCATACTCAACCCGAAAAGGCCCCACAAGCTCATCTTTGATGATACCAGCCCAAACCAGTACTCCACCTCCACCTTGCTGGCGTCTGAGTCGGACTGGAGCTCTCTGCCCTTTACCAATCCAGCCACGGGCCCATCCATCTGGCCCATCAAGACTCACTCTCATTTCATCAGTCCATAAAACCTTAGAAAAATCAGTCTTGAGATATTTCTTGGCCCAGTCTTGACGTTTCAGCTTGTGTGTCTTGTTCAGTGGTGGTCGTCTTTCAGCCTTTCTTACCTTGGCCATGTCTCTGAGTATTGCACACCTTGTGCTTTTGGGCACTCCAGTGATGTTGCAGCTCTGAAATATGGCCAAACTGGTGGCAAGTGGCATCTTGGCAGCTGCACGCTTGACTTTTCTCAGTTCATGGGCAGTTATTTTGCGCCTTGATTTTTCCACACGCTTTTTGCGACCCTGTTGACTATTTTGAATGAAACGATTGATTGTTCGATGATCACGCTTCAGAAGCTTTGCAATTTTAAGAGTGCTGCATCCCTCTGCAAGATATCTCACTATTTTTGACTTTTCTGAGCATGTCAAGTACTTCTTTTGCCCCATTTTGCCAAAGGAAAGGAAGTTGCCTAATAATTATGCACACCTGATATAGGGTGTTGATGTCATTAGACCACACCCCTTCTCATTACAGAGATGCACATCACCTAATATGCTTAATTGGTAGTAGGCTTTCGAGCCTATACAGCTTGGAGTAAGACAACATGCATAAAGAGGATGATGTGGTCAAAATACTCATTTGCCTAATAATTCTGCACTCCCTGTACAAAGATTATTGAAATACACTTGCTATATAAAGGGATACAAAACTCCAATGGAACAAACCATTAATCACGTACGTCGTTGGTCATTAAGGGGTTAATCTCTTTGCAGGAGTTAAACACATACAGCTAGATTACGAGAGGTCTCAACGCTGCTTTTAAACACCCGCTGGTATTACGAGTCTTGCAGGTACAGGTGTACCGCTCACTTTTTTGGCGCAACTGGAAATTACAGCAAATCCACTTACGCCAATTGCGTATCCTATTTTTTTCAATGGGATTTTCCTAATGCCGGTATTACGAGTCTTCCAAAAAGTGAGCTGTACACCCTCTCCAGTCAAGATTCCTACCGCATTTAAAAGTCAGTAGTTAAGAGTTTTATGGGCTAACGCCGTAGCATAAAATTCTTAACTAAAGTGCTAAAAAGTACACAAACACCCATAAACTACCTATTAACCCCTAAACCGAGGCCCCCCACATTGCAAACACTATGATAAAATTTTTAACCCCTAATCTGCAAAACCGGAAATCGCTGCCACTATAATAAATATATTAACCCCTAAACCGCCGCACTCCCGCCTTGCAAACACTAGTTAAATATTATTAACCCCTAATCTGCCGGCCCTAACATCGCCAACACCTACCTACATTTATTAACCCCTAATCTGCCACCCCCAACGTCGCCGCCACTATATTAAATTTATTAACCCCTAAACCTAAGTCTAACCCTAACACCCCCCCTAACTTAAATATAATTTAAATAAAAATAAATAAAATTACTACAATTAAATAAATTATTCCTATTTAAAACTAAATATTTACCTATAAAATAAACCCTAAGATAGCTACAATATAACTAATAGTTGCATTGTAGCTATCTCAGGCTTTATTTTTATTTTACAGGCAGCTTTGTATTTATTTTAACTAGGTACAATAGTTACTAAATAGTTATTAAATATTTAATAACTACCTAGCTAAAATAAATACACATTTACCTGTAAAATAAAACCTAAGTTACAATTACACCTAACACTACACTACAATTAAATTAATTAACTAAATTAAATTAATTACAATTAACCAAAAGTACAAAAAAACCCCACTAAATTACAGAAAATAATTACAAGTTTTTTAAACTAATTACACCTAATCTAATCCCCCTAATAAAATAAAAAAGCCGCCCAAAATAATAAAAAGCCCTACCCTATACTAAATTATAAATAGCCCTTAAAAACATAATTTATGCTTACCTGATAAATTCCTTTCTTCTGTAGTGTGATCAGTCCACGGGTCATCATTACTTCTGGGATATTAACTCCTCCCCAACAGGAAGTGCAAGAGGATTCACCCAGCAGAGCTGCATATAGCTCCTCCCCTCTACGTCACTCCCAGTCATTCGACCAAGGACCAACGAGAAAGGAAAAGCCAAGGGTGAAGTGGTGACTGGAGTATAAATTAAAAAATATTTACCTGCCTTAAAACAGGGCGGGCCGTGGACTGATCACACTACAGAAGAAAGGAATTTATCAGGTAAGCATAAATTATGTTTTCTTCTGTTAAGTGTGATCAGTCCACGGGTCATCATTACTTCTGGGATACCAATACCAAAGCAAAAGTACACGGATGACGGGAGGGATAGGCAGGCTCTTTATACAGAAGGAACCACTGCCTGAAGAACCTTTCTCCCAAAAATAGCCTCCGATGAAGCAAAAGTGTCAAATTTGTAAAATTTGGAAAAAGTATGAAGCGAAGACCAAGTTGCAGCCTTGCAAATCTGTTCAACAGAGGCCTCATTCTTAAAGGCCCAAGTAGAAGCCACAGCTCTAGTGGAATGAGCTGTAATCCTTTCAGGAGGCTGCTGTCCAGCAGTCTCATAAGCTAAACGAATTATGCTACGAAGCCAAAAAGAAAGAGAGGTAGCAGAAGCTTTTTGACCTCTCCTCTGCCCAGAGTAAACGACAAACAGAGAAGACGTTTGTCGAAATTCCTTAGTTGCCTGTAAGTAAAATTTTAGAGCACGGACTACATCCAGGTTGTGCAGTAGACGTTCCTTCTTCGAAGAAGGATTTGGGCATAAAGAAGGAACAACAATCTCTTGATTGATATTCCTGTTAGTAACTACCTTAGGTAAGAACCCAGGTTTAGTACGCAGAACTACCTTATCCGAATGAAAAATCAAATAAGGAGAATCACAATGTAAGGCTGATAACTCAGAGACTCTTCGAGCCGAGGAAATAGCCATTAAAAATAGAACTTTCCAAGATAACAACTTTATATCAATGGAATGAAGGGGTTCAAACGGAACGCCCTGTAAAACATTAAGAACAAGGTTTAAACTCCATGGTGGAGCAACCGTTTTAAACACAGGCTTAATCCTGGCCAAAGCCTGACAAAAAGCCTGGACGTCAGGAACTTCTGACAGACGTTTGTGTAACAGAATGGACAGAGCTGAGATCTGTCCCTTTAATGAACTAGCGGATAAACCCTTTTCTAAACCTTCTTGTAGAAAAGACAATATCCTAGGAATCCTAACCTTACTCCAAGAGTAACCCTTGGATTCACACCAATATAGGTATTTACGCCATATCTTATGGTAAATCTTTCTGGTAACAGGTTTCCTAGCCTGTATTAAGGTATCAATAACTGACTCAGAAAACCCACGTCTTGATAAAATCAAGCGTTCAATTTCCAAGCAGTCAGCTTCAGAGAAGTTAGACTTTGATGTTTGAAGGGACCCTGAATCAGAAGGTCCTGTTTCAGAGGTAGAGACCAAGGTGGACAGGATGACATGTCCACCAGATCTGCATACCAAGTCCTGCGTGGCCACGCAGGTGCTATTAGAATCACTGATGCTCTCTCTTGTTTGATTCTGGCAATCAATCGAGGAAGCATCGGGAAGGGTGGAAACACGTAAGCCATCCTGAAGTCCCAAGGTGCTGTCAGAGCATCTATCAGGACTGCTTCTGGATCCCTGGATCTGGACCCGTAACGAGGAAGCTTGGCGTTCTGTCGAGACGCCATGAGATCTATCTCTGGTTTGCCCCAACGTCGAAGTATTTGGGCAAAGACCTCCGGATGAAGTTCCCACTCCCCCGGATGCAAAGTCTGACGACTTAAGAAATCCGCCTCCCAGTTCTCCACTCCCGGGATGTGGATTGCTGACAGGTGGCAAGAGTGAGACTCTGCCCAGCGAATTATCTTTGATACTTCCATCATAGCTAGGGAGCTTCGTGTCCCTCCCTGATGGTTGATGTAAGCTACAGTCGTGATGTTGTCTGACTGAAACCTGATGAAACCCCGCGTTGTCAACTGGGGCCAAGCCAGGAGGGCATTGAGAACTGCTCTCAATTCCAGAATGTTTATTGGCAGGAGACTCTCCTCCTGACTCCATTGTCCCTGAGCCTTCAGAGAATTCCAGACGGCACCCCAACCTAGAAGGCTGGCGTCTGTTGTTACAATTGTCCAGTCTGGTCTGCTGAATGGCATCCCCCTGGACAGATGTGGCCGAGAAAGCCACCAAAGAAGAGAATTTCTGGTCTCTTGATCCAGATTCAGAGAAGGGGATAAGTCTGAGTAATCCCCATTCCACTGACTTAGCATGCACAGTTGCAGTGGTCTGAGGTGTAGGCGTGCAAAGGGTACTATGTCCATTGCCGCTACCATTAAGCCGATTACCTCCATGCATTGAGCCACTGACGGGTGTTGAATGGAATGAAGGGTGCGGCAAGCACTTTGAAGTCTTGTTAACCTGTCCTCTGTCAGGTAAATCTTCATTTTTACAGAATCTATAAGAGTCCCCAGGAAGGGAACTCTTGTGAGTGGAACGAGTGAACTTTTCTTTTCGTTCACCTTCCATCCATGTGACCTTAGAAATGCCAGTACTAACTTTGTATGAGACTTGGCAGTTTGAAAGCTTGAAGCTTGAATTAGAATGTCGTCTAGGTATGGAGCTACCGAGATTCCCCGCGGTCTTAGTACCGCCAGAAGAGCACCCAGAACCTTTGTGAAGATTCTTGGAGCTGTAGCCAATCCGAATGGAAGAGCCACAAACTGGTAATGCCTGTCTAGGAAGGCAAACCTTAGGTACCGGTAATGATCTTTGTGAATCGGTATGTGAAGGTAAGCATCTTTTAAATCTACAGTGGTCATGTACTGACCCTCTTGGATCATAGGTAAAATTGTCCGAATAGTCTCCATCTTGAACGATGGAACTCTTAGGAACTTGTTTAGGATCTTTAAGTCCAGGATTGGTCTGAAAGTTCCCTCTTTTTTGGGAACCACAAACAGATTTGAGTAAAACCCCTGTCCCTGTTCCGATCGTGGAACTGGGTGGATTACTCCCATTAACAAGAGCTCTTGTACGCAGCGTAGAAACGCCTCTTTCTTTGTCTGGATTGTTGACAACCTTGACAGATGAAATCTCTCTCTTGGAGGAGAGTATTTGAAGTCCAGAAGGTATCCCTGAGATATTATTTCTAGCGCCCAGGGATCCTGGACATCTCTTGCCCAAGCCTGGGCGAAGAGAGAAAGCCTGCCCCCCACTAGATCCGATCCCGGATCGGGGGCCCTCAATTCATGCCGTTTTAGGGGCAGCAGTAGGTTTCTGGTCTGCTTGCCCTTGTTCCAGGACTGGTTAGGTTTCCAGCCTTGTCTGTAGCGAGCAACAGCTCCTTCCTGTTTTGGTGCAGAGGAAGTTGATGCTGCTCCTGCTTTGAAATTACGAAAGGAACGAAAATTAGACTGTCTAGTCTTAGATTTGGCTTTGTCCTGAGGCAGGGCATGGCCTTTACCTCCTGTAATGTCAGCGATAATCTCTTTCAACCCGGGCCCGAATAAGGTCTGCCCTTTGAAAGGTATATTAAGCAATTTAGACTTAGAAGTAACATCAGCTGACCAGGATTTTAGCCACAGCGCCCTGCGTGCCTGAATGGCGAATCCTGAATTCTTCGCCGTAAGTTTAGTTAGATGTACTACGGCCTCCGAAATGAATGAATTAGCTAGTTTAAGGACTCTAAGCCTGTCCATAATGTCGTCCAGAGTAGCTGAACTAATGTTCTCTTCCAGAGACTCAATCCAGAACGCCGCTGCAGCCGTGATCGGCGCAATGCATGCAAGGGGTTGCAATATAAAACCTTGTTGAACAAACATTTTCTTAAGGTAACCCTCTAATTTTTTATCCATTGGATCTGAAAAGGCACAGCTATCCTCCACCGGGATAGTGGTACGCTTAGCTAAAGTAGAAACTGCTCCCTCTACCTTAGGGACCGTTTGCCATAAGTCCCGTGTGGTGGCGTCTATTGGAAACATTTTTCTAAATATCGGAGGGGGGTGAGAACGGCACACCGGGTCTATCCCACTCCTTAGAAACAATTTCAGTAATTCTCTTAGGTATAGGAAAAACCTCAGTACTCGTCGGTACCGCAAAATATTTATCCAACCTACACATTTTCTCTGGTATTGCAACTGTGTTACAATCACTTCAGAGCCGCTAACCACCTCCCTAGTAATACACGGAGGTTTTCCAGTTTAAATTTAAAATATGAAATATCTGAATCCAGTTTTTGGATCAGAACCGTCACCCACAGAATGAAGTTCTCCGTCCTCATGTTCTGCAACCTGTGACGCAGTGTCTGACATGGCCCTAATATTATCAGCGCACTCTGTTCTCACCCCAGAGTGATCACGCTTACCTCTTAGTTCTGGTAATTTAGCCAAAACTTCAGTCATAACAGAAGCCATATCCTGTAATGTGATTTGTAATGGCCGGCCAGATGTACTCGGCGCTACAATATCACGCACCTCCCGAGCGGGAGATGCAGGTACTGGCACGTGAGGCGAGTTAGTCGGCATAACTCTCCCCTCGTTGTTTGGTGAAATTTGTTCAATTTGTACAGATTGACTTTTATTTAAAGTAGCATCAATACAGTTAGTACATAAATTTCTATTGGGCTCCACTTTGGCATTGCAACAAATGACACAGGTATCTTCCTCTGAATCAGACATGTTTAACACACTAGCAATTAAACTTGCAACTTGGAATACAATTCAATTAAAAACGTACTGCGCCTTTAAGAAGCACAGAAAATCTATAACAGTTGAAAATTAATAAATTGAAACAGTTATAGCCTCAATCCTTGTAAACAACACAACTTTAGCAAAGGTTTAATCCCAATAGCAAAGATAACAAATTCTGAAAGCAGGAAACAATTACAGAATAAACGTTTTTTATCACAGTCAACTATAATTCTCACAGCTCTGCTGAGAGAAATTACCTCCCTCAAAATAAGTTTGAAGACCCCTGAGTTCTGTAGAGATGAACCGGATCATGCAGGGAATACAATGAGCTGCTGACTGAAATAACTGATGCATAGAAAAGGCGCCAAAAAAACGGCCCTTCCCCCTCACACACAGCAGTGAGAGAGAACAGAAACTGACAGAAAAAGATTAAGCAACTGCCAAGTGGAAAAATGGTGCCCAAACATTTATTCACTCAGTACCTCAGCAAATGAAAACGTTTTACATTCCAGCAAAAACGCTAAACATAATTTCTAGTTATTAAACAGCTTTATGTACTTCTTACAGTGTAATTCTAGTGAAGTACCATTCCCCAGAATACTGAAGTGTAAAGTATACATACATGACATTATATCGGTATGGCAGGATTTTCTCATCAATTCCATTGTCAGAAAATAAAAGCTGCTACATACCTCTATGCAGATTCATCTGCCCGCTGTCCCCTGATCTGAAGTTTACCTCTCCTCAGATGGCCGAGAAACAGCAATATGATCTTAACTACTCCGGCTAAAATCATAGCAAAAACTCTGGTAGATTCTTCTTCAAACTCTGCCAGAGAGGTAATAACACACTCCGGTGCTATTTTAAAATAACAAACTTTTGATTGAAGATATAAAACTAAGTATAATCACCATAGTCCTCTCACACCTCCTATCTAGTCGTTGGGTGCAAGAGAATGACTGGGAGTGACATAGAGGGGAGGAGCTATATGCAGCTCTGCTGGGTGAATCCTCTTGCACTTCCTGTTGGGGAGGAGTTAATATCCAGAAGTAATGATGACCCGTGGACTGATCACACTTAACAGAAGAAAGGGCCTTTTGCGGGGCATTGCCCCAAAGTAATCAGCTCTTTTACCTGTAAAAAAAAAAAGTACAATAACCCCCCAACATTAAAACCCACCACCCACACACCCAACCCTACTCTAAAACCCACCCAATAAAACCTAACACTAACCCCTTGAAGATCACCCTACCTTGAGAAGTCTTCACTCAACCGGGCCGAAGTCCTCAACAAAGCCGGGCAAAGTGGTCCTCCAGAAGGGCAAAAGTCTTCATCAAAGCCGGGCAGAAGAGGTAATCCAGACGAGCAGAAGTCTTCATCCAGACGGCATCTTCTATCTTCATCCATCCGGCACGGAGCAGGTCCATCTTCAAGACATCCGACGTGGAGCATCCTCTTCTATCGACGTCTTCTGGAACAATATAACTAGATAAACTAATTGTTTATAAAAGTAGAGATACAATTTAGTATGTAGCAATAAGCTCCACAAATATAGAATAAGCGTAAACTCTGCAAAACATGAGGTTGGATAAATCAAAAACTATTAGTTAAAAAGTTCCATCACATTCATTAATTTTTAACCTTTATTAAATCAACTAGGAACAACCACGCATACAGTAGCAAAGGCTGAGATATGTTAAAAACACTTAAACCCGGTTATTTAGGAGTGTACATATACTCTAATAAATATCAGTGATAATATCTAACAGTCTGCAGTCAAAGGTAAGCTTAATTAAACTAAGCCCTTACAATCCGAGGGCTGAATTACATTTAACAATTAATAGCTAAGACTGACAGCTGTAGAAATGATTACAATATAGTTATTCAGTCATATTTTAACCAAGGTAAGCAATTAAAAGGACAACTAGGAGAGACAAAGCTACTCCTGTTGGACCCCTGACGCATGTTTCACAAAGAACGCTTCCCCCTCTGGGGGACTCCACAACAGGTATTGATTTCAAAATTATTAATAATAATATAGAATCTATGTATTTATAATACAAGTATATTTACATCTAATCAATACCTGCAATATATCTTTTAACTCTGTAAATCCCCCAACTCTATATGTTCTAAAGTCTTCTGGAACAATGACGGGTCCTTTTAAATGACGTCATCCAAGATGGCGTCCCTTCAATTCTGATTGGCTGATAGAAAAGATGGCGTCCCTTCAATTCTGATTGGCTGATAGAAAAAATCCTATTGGCTGATGCAATCAGCCAATAGGATTGAGCTTGCATTCTATTGGCTATTCCAATCAGCCAATAGGATTGAAGTTCAATCCTATTGGCTGATTGCATCAGCCAATAGAATTTTTTCTACCTTAATTCCGATTGGCTGATAGAATTCTATCAGCCAATCGGAATTGAAGGGACGCTATTTTGGATGACGTCATTTAAAGGACTCTTCATTGTTCCAGAAGACGTCGATAGAAGAGTCTTGAAGATGGACCCGCTCCGCGCCGGATGGATGAAGATAGAAGATGCCGTCTGGATGAAGACTTCTGCCCGTTTGGATGACCTCTTCTGCCCGGCTTCGATGAAGACTTCTGCCCTTCTGGAGGACCACTTCGCCTGGCTTCGTTGAGGACTTTCGGCCTGGTTGGGTGAAGACTTCTCAAGGTAGGGTGATCTTCAAGGGGTTATTGTTAGATTTTATTAAGGGGGTATTGGGTGGGTTTTAGAGTAGGGTTGGGTGTGTTGGTGGTGGGTTTTAATGTTGGGGGGGTATTGTACTTTTTTTTTACAGGTAAAAGAGCTGATTACTTTGGGGCAATGCCCCGCAAAGGCCCTTTTAAGGGTTATTTGTAATTTAGTATAGGGTAGGGCTTTTTATTATTTTGGGGGGCTTTTTTATTTTATTAGGGGATTAGATTAGGTGTAATTAGTTTAAAAAACTTGTAATTATTTTATTATTTTCTGTAATTTAGTGTTTGGGTTTTTTGTACTTTAGTTAATTTTATTTAATTGTAATTAATTTAATTGTAGTGTAGTGTTAGGTGTAATTGTAACTTAGGTTAGGTTTTATTTTACAGGTAAATTTGTCTTTATTTTAACTAGGTAGCTATTAAATAGTTAATAACTATTTAATAACTATTGTACAGGTAGCCCTCAGTTTACGCCGGGGTTAGGTTCCAGAAAGAATGGTCGTAAATCGAAACCGTTGTAAATTGAAACCCAGTTTATAATGTAAGTCAAAGGGAAGTGAGGGAGTTAGGTTCCAGGCCCCTCTCAAAATTGTCATAAGTAACATCTAATACATTATTTTTAAAGCTTTGAAATGAAGACTTTAAATGCTAAACAGCATTATAAACCTAATAAAATAATCACACAACACATAATATTTAATTAAACTAAGTTAAATGAACAAAAACATTTGCTAAACAGCATTATAAATCTAATAAAATAATCACACAACACAGACTTCACTTGCATTTTTCTGCAGACAGTTCTTTCTATGCATTCCAATCTGGCCTGATTTATAGACCGGAAGATTTTGTTCCTTTGATATCTGCTCGATAGCTCAGGTCTGGTTAAACTGATTAATTTCACATTGCTTGGCTTTGCTGCAACACAAGCAGACAGCTCCACCTACTGGCTATTTTAATCAATGCACTGCTTCTCAATGCTTTTCAATAGCAGTCACATGACTGGAAAAAAGGTTGTTATTCTGAAACGGTGTAAACTGAACCGTTGTAAACCGAGGGCCACCTGTACCTAGTTAAAATAAATACAAAGTTGCCTGTAAAATAACAATAAACCCTAAGATAGCTACAATGTAACTATTCGTTATATTGTAGCTAGCTTAGGGTTTATTTTATAGGTAAGTATTTAGTTTTAAATAGGAATAATTTATTTAATTGTAGTAATTTTATTTATATTTATTTAAATTATATTTAAGTTAGGGGGGTGTTAGGGTTAGACTTAGGTTTAGGGGTTAATAAATTTAATATAGTGGTAGCGACATTGGGGGCGGCAGATTATGGGTTAATAAATATAATGTAGGTGTCAGCGATGTTAGGGGCAGCAGAATTAGGGGTTCATAGGTATAATGTAGGTGGCAGCGGTGTCCGGAGCGGCAGATTAGTGGTTAATAATATAATGTAGGTGTTGGCGATGTCGAGGGCAGCAGATTTGGGGTTAATAAGTGTAATATTAGGGGGTGTTAAGACTCGGGGCTCATGTTAGGGTGTCTAGGTGTAGACATAAAATGTATTTCCCCATAGGAATCAATGGGGCTGCGTTAGAGCTGAACGCTGCTTTTTTGCAGGTTTTTTTTCAGCCGGTTCTCCCCCATGTGATTCCTATGGGGAAATCATGCACAAGCACATTTAGCCAGCTCTCCGCTACTGTATAAGCAGCGCTGGTATTACAGTGAGATGTGGAGTTAAATTTTGCTCAACGTTCACTTTTCTGTGGCTATCGCCGGGTTTGTAAAAAACCTGTAATACCAGCGTTGTTTGTAGGTGAGCAGAAACTGCTTGTTAGCAACGCACAGCTTTACAGACAAACTCATAATCTACCCGATAGTTTTATGCAATCAGTCGTACAATAATAAACTGATATATTATTTATATCCCTTTAATTAATAGCAGAGGTTATTAATGAAAATTATATTCTAGGTAATCAATATCTTGGTAAATTTGTCACAATGTTACCTTCATTAAACAAGGATTTCACAACAAAATTACACAAAGCTAGATCTGACTAAAGGGACAGTAACCACTTTCAGCTCTGTAATATAAATTGACTAATATTCCTAGTAAAACAACTTAACCATATACATATATTGTCTAATAGTATTGTTATATCAGCTGTGTACCAGGATATTATCTGTGTATTACAAATGTACATTAACTAATAATGCAATATACTCATAGAAATTAATTCACTGACTCACTATTTAATGTTGAAGCCATTTAATGTATTCTCCCGCCCCCTGCAAGTGATCCGCTTGCTTGTGGATGTCTGGGCGTCACTCCCTTTCGCCTCCGGTTGAATTATCAATCCATATGCAGAAAGGGACAAATTTACCCTGCATGGAATGCGCTACATGTAGTTCAATGATACAACCTGATGCACTGTGATTAAACAAGCCTTGCCTGTCATGTACCATTGAAGAAAACGGAAAGGCTGGCAAGGAAGATAAGGCATTTTAAGACTGTTTTATTCGAAAGATGCAGCATTATCTTGATCACTATTGTGACTTCATCAGTGATATCTGACAAAGCGCTTGATGAGCAAAACGAGTAAGAATGGTCCTGATATGCTGCCTTCTTTCTAATAAAGAAGCAGTTAACAATAGGGTTCTTCTCTGTCATTAGCTTTATTTATTACATTTACCTTAAATATTTATTTGACTCTTTTATTTAATTTAAGCATGAAAAAATGTTCAGTCCTGAATACTGTCAGGGTATCTATAAATGTCAGGTGGATAATACAAATCTATATAATAAGATAAAATCAGTATTGCAAGCGATCAAAATATTAAGATTGAGCATGCTTAATTCCATTTGCTGAATACATTCTGTGTATTACAAATCTGAGATCAGACATGAGATACAATTTACTGTTCACAGCACATTTGAGAACAAAGGAATTGTTTTCAAAAATCCTATCAGACCCCCCCTCTCTACCACAGACCTCTAAGGATTCAAAAGAAAACATTTGGTCTCTTAGTTCATATATAAAGAAATACATTCATTGTTGCTGCAGTTTATACATTTAAAAGGCCACTCTGTATTTTAAGCTTGTGTTTCATAGTCCTGTGTAGTTTTTTTGTTTGCCAAGTAATTTATCTTTGGCAAATATATATATATATTATATATTTATATATATATATATATATATTATATATATATATATTTATATATATATATATAAAGGAATTTGCCTTATTGTAGATAACAATAATTATTTGCTAGACAGGGTTTTTACACTCCAGATTTATAAGTCAGTCATTATAGTGAACTCTTTCAGAACTGTACATAAACTGGTTATTGTGACTAAATCCCTTGTAGTTATTAATTAAGCATAGTAAGTTGGTAATCCATATTGGGCACTGAACTAGAGTTATTGGTTAATAACAGAAGATTCTAGTATTTCATTGTGTATTTTATGCGAAAATTGTGAATAAGTTAAATTGTAAAGGTATATTTTTATGCTTTGTAAAGAATATTATAACAGCATAAGTGTGTATATCATTTGATTCATAATCTGGTTTCTATAAATATAATTCAATGTGTTTATAACTTTAATGTATCGTAAAAGAACTTAGAAATAAATATTATTTTTTTTTTTTTTTACATTTTCAAAACATAGCTTTATTTATAAACGAAGAAGCATTACATACATGAGATATTGTTCATATGAGATACAAAAAGTAATGAAACTGCGAGGACACCCTCATTCAACAACAAGTGTATCTTTTTCAACCTCAAATGTCCAGTTATTATTGTAGTATTATTGTGAACAAGACAGTCGCTTTTTGTCCATTGATTGTCTCTGGCTTCATCCATGTTCAACTTTGAGCTTGTTTCAGCGAGTGTAACAAACTCGCTGTATGTAAACACATCACATCTTTGTAAGAACATATTCAGTTAAACTTAACATCAGGGATAAAATTTGATAACCGTAAAGTACCCAGCATCTTTGCTTCACACAGCTGGGTTTTAAGAGTCTCTGAAGTTACCACCCGGGATGGGTGTGGTGGAGAAGAATTAAAGAGTAAGGTATGGGGTGGAGAAGAGTTAGGGTGGGGAGATAGGGGGAGGGGAGGGCGCGAGAGAGGAAGAAGGGAGGAGAGGAAGAGAGAGGAAAAAAAAAAAAAAAAAAAAAAAAAAAAAAAAAAAAAAAGGGGGGGGGGAGTAGGTAAAAAAAGGGGGGGGGGGTTTGGGGAGGGGATCAGTGGTGTAGTTTAGAGTAAGGGGAGGGGGGGAAGGGTGTGGGACGGGAAGGGGAGGAGTGAGTGGGAGTGTTATTCAGTGACAGAGGAAATCTCCATCCCATTGATCTAATCCCCATGTGGGCAGGTAGTGTGGTTCTTCAGTCAAAAACCAATGTGTTTGCAGGTTTGCTTTATAGTCCCCGTCTTGTCCAGGTCAGTGTCATTGTTTTGTGTATGGCCAGTCTGCCTGTCCTGAGGTAATGAAATCTTTCAAGTTTTAACAGTTCTCCACACCCTTGCCCTCCACTCCCGCAGGTCCGGCACTTGAGTTTTCTTCCAGTACCTAGGAATTAAGCCCTTTGCGCTGTTCAGCATGAGCAGCATAAGTAGATATCTGTCCTCACCTATCACTTTAGGGAGGCCGTAATATATTAAGTATGATGGTTTTGGAGGGATAATAACCCCCAGTATCCCTGCTCATCTCTCCCAGCACCTCCCCCCAATAAGATATTATTTGTGGCAATTCCACCAAATATGCAAAAGGGTTCCCCTCCCCTCCACAGCCCCTCCAGCATCCCCCCCGTTCGTGTGGGGGTGTATCTTCTGTAACCTATGAGGGGTCATGTACCATCTGCTAAGCAGATTTGTAGTGGGCTTCCTGTATTTTCATGGAAACTGACGCCCTTTTAGCTCTGTTAAAGATTTTAAGCCATTCTTTGTGCTCTATCTCTAGGTCTAGGTCGGCCTGCCAGGCAAGAGTGTAACTCGGGAGGGCTGGTCCCCCCTTTCAGTAGGAGAAGGTTTATATAATCTGAGAAATGAGGTGTGATGGGGTCTGTGACATTGTACAGAGTGTTTCAAATAGTGTCCTGTCTCTAATGAGCGAGGCTCTATCTTTGTGTGTTCTATAATAGTGCTTATCTGCGCCGTTCTGAACCAAGAGGCGAAGATGTCTGGTGCCCACTCCGTTAGCTCAATCTGTGTCTTGAGCTCACCCTGGTGTAGTATGTTAGATATGGAAATTTCTTTAAGGGTGTGGTATGTTCCTGAGACAAATGGGGTATTTTCTATCCCTAAGTCTGGGTTTTCCCTTACAGGGATATTTGGCGAGCTATAAGATGACAGTTGTGAGTTTTCACTGACTATCCTATCCCAAGTTGCAAACACCTCCTCAATCAGGGGGTATTGCTGTATTGTGGATGGGCGGCTTTTAATAGAGACCCACGCCAGGGCTCCAAATATCCTGCGCCTCAGGATGTTGTTGTCTATTTGGACCCATGCTTTATTTGCGTAAGTTCTGACTCCATTTCCACCAACCTTTGTAGCGAGATCGCTCTCTGATATTCCCTCAATAGGGGTATACCTAGTCCCCCTTTTGTCTCTAGGCAAGTATGTGGTTTGTTTCCTAATTCTGGGTTTCACTCCATTCATATATAGGACTCCATAGCCAGCTGTATTTGCCTAATGTATGGTGCGGAAGGGGAGACAGGGACGGTTTGCAATATATACAGCACCCTTGGTAGGATATTCATCTTAATCACCCCATCCGCCCCATCCACGAGATAGTTTTGTTTTTCCAATTGTTCATGTCTCTAAGAACCTCATCTTGGATTTTCTTATAGTTAATCTCCGCTATCTCTCGGATATCTGTACGAGATTAAAATTCCTAGGTATTTAATAGTGTGTTGTGCTATTTTAACAGGGCAATCCGTCAGGGTGTGCATCAAAACACTGCAGGGCATCTGTGATATTTAGTATTTCAGATTTTTGGGGGTTAAGGAGAAAGTTAGAGACTGCCACCGAAGGCAGAGAACTCCAGCAGTTGCCTCCGTCAGTGACACTGGGGAGTCTGCCAATTCAATAAGATGTCGTCAGCGTACATCGACAGCTTATGCTCAGTACCTTCCTATATTAAGGCCTCTGATGCACGCGTTAGCTCTGATTTTGCTCGCCAAAACCTCAATTGTGAGGGCAAACAGGATTGGCGAGAGGGGGGGCACCCCTGCCTGGTCCCATTCTGGATCTTAAAAGTGTTGAAAGAGGTGCCATTGACCCTGACTCTGGCGTTTGGCGTTGAGTAAAGGGACATAATCATGTTTATTAGTCCGGGACCAAAGCCGAATTTCTGTAGGGTATGTTGCATGAAAAGCCAATTCACCCGGTCAAACGCTTTTTCAGCGTCTGTTGTGGACCAGGGCGAGCGGCTGGTTTTGGGTTATGGGCATACGAGATCATCTGGAAGAATTTTCAAAGTGTTGTCCCCTTGCCTCACGGAAAGGCACAAATCCTACCTGGTCAGTAGAGACCAGTTTGGTGTCAACCTATTGAGTCCGGATGGCCTTAACCTTGGCTAGGATCTTTTATATCTTGAATTCAGTAGGGGATATTGGCCTGAAATTTTCTGGTTGTTGGGTGGGTTTCCCTGGGCTTGGGAATAACAGTGATATATGCTTCAAGCATAGAAGCTTGGCAGTATTGGGGAGTCTGACAGTGTATTAAAATGTCTTTAATAGTATTGGGGCCAAAATATCTACATATTTTTGTAATATTTAAGGCCGAAGCCATCTGGGTCCCGGACTTTTCCCGGAGGGGAAGGTCTTTGATTGCTTTTTTTAAGTTCTGACAAGGAGATTGGGGAGTCTAAAGCTCCCTTTCCTCGTCTGTGATTTTGGGGAGTTCTACCCCTCAAGGTATTCTGTGATTTTCCTCTCCTCTTGTTCTTGGTCAGAGGGTGCCCTCTCTTCTCCCCTTGCATTGTTTGATGTTGTATAGTGATGCATAATATGTCCTAAAAGTGTCAGCTATTGAGTCTGCATCCGATTTGACGCTTCCCCTCTTCATCTACCATCTGATACACATGCGATCTTAACTTTTTACGAGCCAATGCCCTGGCCAACAGCCTCCCTGGCTTATCTCCCTGTTCATAATAAAGTTGTCTCAATTTTAGTGCCTGCTTCTGGTAATCTTCCTGTAGGAATTGTAACAATGCCTCTCTAGATGTAGTCAGTGCTTTCGTTGGTGCAATCGTTTGCCGGTTTGTGCTTTATGGGTCAGTTCTGCTCTTTCTACCTGTGTCAATAGTGTCTGATAACGTTCCCTTCTAGCTTTCTTAAGCTGAGATCCCCTTTTTGATGAGAATACCCTAATAGTACACTTGTGCGCCTCCCAAATAGTGGTCCCTGGTAAATGGTCATCAGTGTTAAGGTGGAAATACTCTATAATCGCTTTATTCAATTCAGCTCCAAATAGGGGGTCGTCTAGGAGGGTGTCATCCAGCCTCCACATGTAGGGTGTAATTGGAATAGTGGGCCAAAGAACCGAACACCCTACTGGCGCATGATCTGACCATGTGATCGGGTAAATGTTACTACTCTTCGTAATCGTGAGACCTATTGTGTTCCGAAAACAGATTAGTCAATTCGAGAGTATTTTCTGTGTGGATATGAGTAAAACGTGTAATTTTTAATTGAGGGTGATGAGTACGCCACACATCATAAATGGCTATATCTGTCAGTGAAGCATTGATACGTTTCAGTGTTTTATGGGGGACGCTGGAGAGTCCATCCGAGGTGTCCATCAGCGGGACAAGCGGTGCGTTAAAATCACCTCCTAGGAATAAAAATGCCTACCTTTAATTCTAAGATTTTACGAGTGACTTTTGACAGGAAGAGGTGCAGGTGAGTGACTAGGACAGTAGATGTTCGGCTAGGGTGATGGCCTATTATATAGGAGTCCCGTGATCACCAAGTAACGACCCTCCGGGTCCTTGAATGTCTGTGTGATTTGGAATGGAGTTTTTAGCACTGAAGAGTATTCCCACTCCGTTCTTTTTTTTAGGGGCCAGATGCAAAAATTGCGGTGGGATAGTGGTGAGAATTCCATTTTGGCTCATGGTTCACTGAGAAGTGTGTCTCCTGCATAAGTATAAATATCAGCACCCATTCTGTGCATGTCTCTAACAATTATAGATCGTTTGTTAGGGCTATTCATCCCCTTAACATTTATCGTAATAAGCTCGACAGGGAGCGGATTTTTTTGTCTCTGTGTCATGGTGTGAGTGTTGTGTGCGAGTGGCTAGGGTGTTTTGGAGGGCGGGAATGGGGGAGATAGAGGGGAGAAGAAGATAAAAAAAAAAAAAAAAAAAAAAAAAAAAAAAAAAAAAAGGGGGGAGAGGGAAGGAGGGGTAAGAGAGGGGAGAAGGTGACTAGTGGAGGAGGGAAGAGAAAGGGGGGTGAGGGGGGTTGTGAGGAAATGAGATGAGGGAAAAGAGAGGCGAAGAGTGGGGGAGAGTATGGGTTAGTAAGGGATCAGAGGTATGGTAGAAGAGTATTAGAAGAATAAAGGATTAGTTGTCCTCACTTTGAGGACGGAAAAGAATAGAGAAAAACAGATTGTCAATATATTATCTATTGACTCAAACTTTAATAACAACTACAGCAAAGCGGGGGTAGTTGTCCCTATGCTTTCGCTGGTAATATAAACTGATATATTAACTTTGTAAACTAACATTCTCTAGATTCATTCAAATAGGCATTACCTATAACATTAAAGAAGAAAGACCTGTAGTGCAAAAGTCCTGAAGATCAAACATTTAAACATTGCTTTATATGAGTTTCTTTACTTGGAGGACACATGCATAACCATTCCATCACTTCATGTGTTTCTACCTCTCTAGACTATGTGTGTGCCTCCCTCTATTGACTGCTCTAACCTCCTGGTCCCCCATGTGAGACCGGGCCCATATCTTTTATTTTACATTATTAAAACCACCTCCCTATGTGTTTGCGTTAGTATGTCATTTCTCCTGCACATCTATAATATGAGTCTGAGGTGTTCAGGGGGGGAGATCTACATGGTTCCTTGACTCTCATCTGATTTACTTTTGTGGGGGGTTTAGGTATTAACTATGAGGATTGAGGGGGTAGTATCTGGTTGTCTGTTCTTTGTACTATGGTGGTATATGTGATTGCATGTTGATGATATGTTAACTCTATATCATTCTCAAGTGTTGTTTGCTAGTTGTCAGGTTATATTAGTTGCGTACGTTCTTAACCATAGTCTATGAGTGTGTGCTACAGTACTATACATGTGTCTTGGTGTTAGACATAAAACAGTTAGTAAGCAATGACAATTTCAACAAGATAATAACATACGACCTGTCAGGAGTTCCTCCAACACTCGACTTGCTAACACAAATCGTGTGTGGCTTGAGTCTATAATTATTTTCAGTTATAATGAACTACATTTAATTTGCTATGGGCTGATGGCCTTCTTCGTGGGGCCTTCTCGGAGCTCTGCGGATGTCCTCGCCCACCTCCTGTGGCGGGGTGATGTGAAGACCCAGGGCTTGATTAAAACTGGAAGGTCCCTCTATGAGATTTGAAGACGTGTGAGGTATTGTTCTTCGTTGCAATCAGGCAGGTGGGGAACCCCCATCTGTAAGGGATCCTCTTCTCTTTGAGGATGCTGTAATGAACCTCATATCTCTTCGCTTCTGCAGTGTGGTTGGGGCACAGGTCAGAGTAAATCTGGATTTCGGATCCTTTGAACTCTGTTGGGTGCTGTGTTCTGGCTAATCTTAAAATTTCTTCCTTGTCCTTAAACGACAACATTTTCATTATGACGTCCTCTAGGGGGAGCTCTGCTTGGTGGTTTAGGCCTCAGGGCCCTGTGAGCTCTTTCTATTTGCACTTCTGAGGCAGAATCATCCCTTTTAAGGTGTTTAATGAACTCTTGTATATAACTCTGTAGGGCAGGAGGATCTACTGCTTCTGATATGCCTCGGAGCGGAGGTTGTTCCTCCTGCTCCTATTCTCCAGGTCCTCCACACGGTCCATGAGAGCCTGTACCGTGCCATCCTGGCTTGCATAAAGCTGGTTGGTGTTGCAGGTCTGAGCTCAAAGATTCCTCCTCTCCTCCATTATGTGTGACCCGCTGGTCCACAGCTGCGATGTCCCTTTTAAGTTCCCCGAACATATGTTTGAAAATCTTGCATTGCCTCCTTAATGTCCTCTATTGAAGAGAGGTGTTTAATATCTGCTTTGTGAGAAAGGAGGAGGCTGTGTGCTTGACCACCAAGTTCGTGTATTTGTGTCGTTATTGTTTGTTTTGCAGCGCCCTGATTAGGTCCTGCAGCCAGTGTTGCAGGGTCAGCTGGGATTAAATAGTTCTCCATGGCAGAGGATTGTGCACTCTTTGTCAGTTTGGTCGCCCTTTTGCTTGCCATCACATATATTTGCTCCCTGTCCTTACTGGACCTTGTCCCCCTTTACTCAAGAAGAGTGCTGAGTTATATTGGGCCAATGCTACCTCTCTGTGAATATAAGTAGTAGGTTTATATCCCTCTATAATGATGATAGGTATTAGCATACACCTTGTGTCTTAAATTGTTGAGAGCTCTCACAGCATTAATGGAGAGGAGGCCCCGTTTAATGCTTTCTTATAATTCATGTCTCTGGGCATTTATACTAGGCCTTTGCACTTGTTTATGACGCAGGTAAAACAGTAATAAGAAAAAGATAAAACAAGATCCCCTGCCTGTGTCTGTTACTGTTACCTTCGTAGCCCGGTGTCTCTCTGAAGCGTGGTTGTTCCACTTTTGCTGGCTTGTTTGCCGACAGTTGTAAGCGCTGTGCGGTCTCAGCAGCTCCCTGCTATGGCGCCCGGCAATTTCAGGCTCCGCTCCAGTCACGTGGACACGGCCCGGTATCGCGGCTCTCTGCCGCGATCAAATGCAATAGACCTCCGTTTATTGGGCAGATGTGGTAGCTACCGCCAGTGCATGGATCTGTACCCGATGTGCTATAGAATTATCCGGGTATGTACTTCTACCTTGCCGCTTCTCTCCTTGTATGCTGAAGGCTGTTGTTTAGGCTGCATGTGTTGTGGAGGACCGGGTATCTAAGTCACACGCTGCTTTCAGCACAGTTTGGGTCTCCGCTGTCTCCTCTGCTAACCTGATGCTTTTATGTACCAATTAATTCAATTTGAGAATGTTAGTTTTATGCGATAGACTGTAGGGACTACAGAGCTCTAGAAAGATGCTGCCATCTTGGTTCGTGGCTAAGCTCCGCCCCCAATAAATATTATTTTTAATTGTTTTGTATATGCATTTTAATTGGAGGTTTTATTTAAAGAATAATTATTAAATAAATTGTATTATATCCCTAGTATATAATGACACAATAACTGGAGGCACTGCAGTAGATGAAATTCAATTTATCACATTGATATAATATATTTGTAGTAAATAGAGGTTATAAAAACAAATTATTAAAATATTTTTTTTTTAAAAAGTGATAAAAAAAATCATATTTCAAAAAAATAGTTTTTCATATTTCAAAATTAATATTAATAATTTTGAAAATATATTTTTTTCTTCTTATTGATCAAAATTGTATTAGTGTTTAAATTAACCAAATACTAAGCCAATGTAATAAATGTCTGTTACTAGGATGAATCAAATGAATATGTAAATAGTGTTGAAATATGTTCCTCAAAATTACCCCTCACTCAGGGCGATGTTCTTAAGATGGACATTATAGGCCACATTAAAAAGAGGGTGTAAGATTGCGGGTGATTTAAAGTTTATTATATAGATATGCTTGCAATTAAGGCTAAAAATATTGCTATTGATGATGGAAGGTGAATGAAAAAAAGTGAATTATTCTAAGAATTATTTAAAATTAATAAATCAAAAATTCTAACAAGCGAGATGATTTACTATTAAAATTCCTGGACCCTTGTAATATGCATTATTGACGAAATGTCCTTACCTTTATAGAAAAGGAATTGCAAATACAGGAGTTGAGATGATAATATTCGCTCATCACACAGATGCAAAGAGAATATAATATAGACAAAAATGTAATTGTTACATTTTCAACAAGACATGGCCACCTTAGATAAGCATAACCAAAAATTATTAACCAAGAAAGAAGATTTGCATTAACAACGTCGCTCCAAAGCCAAAGACATTTAAGTGTGTCTAAAAAGGTCATATTGTCATAATGAAAACCCCTCTATTTAGCAATCTGGATAATGCAGATAATTTTAACTCCCTTCAGGAATTGATAAGAAATGAACTGCAGACTTTAGGGAAGGATTTAAACAAATGACCCCTATTGGGTCAAAATACAATTCCCAAGTAGACAGTCACCTCATATTATAAATTCAGGGAACTGCTATACCTCAGATGAGGAGGAGGGAAGCTCTAGATAGTGAGTCAGAGGGCGGAGCTACTACCCAAATAGCCCACGTGGTACTTATAGTACGTAGGGGGTTCTCCCCATAGTAAAAGGGCAGATAGGGAATGCTCTAACCCCAAAAATAAGGGCCCCTAGGAAAGCCAAAGATACGCCTAATATGGTATAAGACACCCCTAAAATAACTCCAACAAGGGAACCAATTCTATAATTGACCACTTAGAGACCTATAAAGATGCTTTATCCATAATGAATGTTACAAGTGAGCAGTCAAAAATTTAATTTTCTGCCAGGGGTATTTGAGGGTAAATATTACAAATTCTTTGCTTAACTAAAGGATATGATTATTAATTCCAGGAATTAGACAAAACGACAGTGCAGAAAGGAATTCGGGCAATATCGCACTAAAACAGCTGAGAAAATGGCTGTTGTACGGTTTAAAATGTAGTGTAATCAAAGCCCTATAGAATTCCTTTCTGTACTAAAAAGTGCGTATAGTATGGCTGAAGATTACCCCATATTTGAATGCTCAGAATTTGTGAATTTATTTTTGCGAAGCATTGCCCGTGCCCATCAAACTAATTTAGCTAGAGATTTGATGAGAACTACTCATTGGACTGGCTGATCAAAGAGAGTACAACGTTACACTCAATACAGCAGTCCGGTGAACAGGGGGTTAAAAGGGGAACCAAAGCACAGCCCCAAAATTGTGGCAGAAACTAGGGTGTCACCTAGCCTCCTCAATTTGGAGTCTAAAAAAAACCTAGAGAAGACAGGCCATCCCCGCAAAGTTTTAACTCTGCCGCTCCCCCCAACATAGACTGGGGTGGAGAGAAATATACTCAAAAGGGCGGGCATCCCCGGTAAATAATTATTCCTAAAGAGATGATTGCCCACAAGCTAATTTGTTGCCCCATAAAAATAAATACCAAAAGTGGTGAAAAATACTCTTGGGGTAACCAGACACCCCAAGTAAATAGTGCTCCCCCAAATATTAATACTTAACAAGTTGAGTCCCAAAGACAACCACATCATAATAGAACAATAGCTATGATTCTGAGCACCCTGGGACATCAAAAAATTGGTCCATGGGTAAAAACAGCTTTGTCCATTCAGTGGGGCCAACTCAGTACGCAAGTTAGTCAATTATGTACACTATTTACTAATATGAGTCAAGCTTTTACAGCTCAGCACCCTAATAATCCTTTTTTAGGGGTACAGCCAGTGTCCAGCAGTGGCCAACAGGCACAGTCATAAATACTGCAGTATTACCTGAAAGAGAAGGGAGAGATATACCAAATAAAATGATAAAAGTCAATAACTTTACTAATCATGTTATCTCCCTACAGACTGGAAACGGACGTTTAGCTATGACAACGAGCAACCTCAGCCGGGAAGCTCTAACAAATCTCTTCCTTTGCAGTGTTCAACTAACCTTATTCCCACAGATGCACAGATGCAGTACACAGGAAACCTGTTGGCCCTATTATAGAGGGAAGGACCGGTAAGAATGAGAATACTTCTGCATCAGTTAACATGGCGCATTCAGGTAACTTGTGGCGAAGCCCACAGATGTCTGTGTAATCATGCAAATTTTATGTGTGAAATGGTAGAAACTTCAGGGAGATATTATGTATTAGCTGAGCTCCAGGATTAAGTCTCCAACCCTATCATGGGATTAATTGATACTGGATCTCAGGCAACTATTTTATCCCACAGGTACTACACACAGCTAAATGAGCTGACACCCCACAAACCTAAGATAAAATAATTCACTAATAGGAGTTGGGGGTGACTCTCTCACGGTACATCATTGTTAAAATTAAAACTGAGGAACGGTATTATAAGGCACCCTGTTATTATAGTGGATCTGCCAACTGATCGCTTAATCGTTGGTATTGACCTCCTTAAAGCAATTAAGTACCATAATTGATTGCATAATAATGTAATTTGGTCCCAAGTAAAAAGACCTATTAATTATGAGCGATCCAGCATACCTCACGCTATGGCATAACTGTCATGTGGGTGGGAAGAGAAAACAGATGCTGTGGAGATACATTTCAGGAATAGCTTGTACCTGTAATCACTATCCTACAAATAGGTGATCAGACTCCCTTAAGTGGGCTATGATGGTAATACTTTTAAAATTTCGCTGGGAAAGATAGCCAATATTTCCTTAGATGGGGATGTATTAATCATATCTCTCCACAAGGGGGATGCTAAGTTCCCTAAAGGGGGAGGTCCATGATTAATACCTTGCAGAAATTAATTAAGAGAGTTAAGGATGATCTATTTATCCCTATGCACGTGTATACCTTGGGAAAACCATGTATGCTAAATTGAGCTTAAAACAGGAAGCAAGCTACATAAGCGAAGGCTTATTGCGCAGATAGCTGAACCTAAAGTGATTAAATGTCTTTCTCCCCAAGATCTCTGGGTCCAGACCTAGATGACAGGTGTGAAAGTTATAACATCCCAGCTAAATATTTATTAACTATCTCCATAGGTAATAAATCAGCGAAGCACCTGTTTTTAGTTTTAAATATTCACCATAATAAAATATACATTGGCAATGATCTCTTACATAGATATGCCATACAAATAGATTTGATTAACCTTTGCCTCTGGAGCAGGTTAAAGAGGGACCCTGAAGTATTTCAGGGATGAAAGCGTGGCCCTAAAATCAAACCAGCAAATGCCATATGCTGTGAATATGCAGGTGTCTAATGATGTTGTAATCCCTGCTGGGGCTGATAAATTTCCTCTTATCCTTACAGGTAAAAAGAGGTCAGAAATTAAAAAACATCTGAAACACTAATATGCCTCTCCCATAGAATGCAAAATCTGGGGTATAACAATGACCCATACTCCTATGGGTAAATATTGGAACTATTCCAATACATATTATTGAGCATAACATGACCCTACAGATATCACCTTGTCCAAGGGAACTACCATAGGATATGCTCTAGAATCAATTATACACTTTTGGATTCCAGAATAATGTGATTGGGCTAATACCCAAAGAATACTTAACTAGAAGAACAATTAATAGAAACAATCCTTTGCATCTTTGCCAGAAGACTGTTAGAATTTAAGCTTTTTCAGCTCAGAGAAGGCATCTGTAAAATTGAAGAAGCCCTCTCTAGTATTTGATCAGTCGATCAAACAAGAATACCCCAATACCCAGAAATATGGGGGCAATGTAAACTATAATCAAGGGATCACACCTCTACATTGGAAGAAGTCTATGAGATAGGGCAGCGTGAAATCTTTCCAGATTTCAGCAAATATTCAAAGAGATTAATTTTCTTAATAATGGCTGTTTCCAGTGATGATGAACGCCAACATCGTCTACGAGAACTCCTGTGGAGTACAAGGATATTTTTGCTAGAGATGCTTATGACTGGTGGGACCACAGACTTCCACATTGCAAGAGTCCAAACAGATCCCAATGCACCACCTGTTTTTGTTAAACAATACAGACTTCCTTTAGCCTCATATGATTCTCTTGTGCTCCTATTTGGATACAAAAATTCAGACATTAATTTGCTGTATTCATGCACAAGGCTATGCCTGATGCACTAGAAAGGGAAATTTTATCTTAAGTTGATGATGTTTTAATCAAAAGCACAGACTTTGAAAACACATCATAGAACTTAAACATGTCATCATACAGACTTAAAAGGGGCAGGTGTCAAATTATCCCTACAAAAAGCTCAATGGTGCGGCACTAGTGTAAATTTCTTGGGACATGAAGTTACTTCTGAAGGGTTAAATCCCCAGAAGAAAAAGGTGGAAGCTATAATAAATTCTAAGAACCCAACTAACTTGAAAGAATTAAGATCATTCCTTGGTATGACAAATTATTCTCACAAATTTATTGATAATTATGCAGAGCTGAAGAGACAGCCATCAGAGAGCTGAAGAGAAAACTCACTCAAGCACCTTGATTAGCCTACCCTGAAGGGGTAAACCTTCTACTTAGAGACAGGTTACACCTATGTAAGCATGAGTGCTGTTTTATACCAAAGCATGATAATTTAGGGTAAAGTCATTGCTTATTCGAGCAAAATTCTATCCCCTGTAGAAATAAAAATTTAGTGATTGCGAAAAAGTCCTCTTATCAACTGTATGGGCTCTACAAAATTTCTCAGCTATATACAAGGCGAGAAAATTATTGTAGAAACGGCCCACCAGCCTTTGCTATATCTGCAAAGTGAGAGAATAAGAGATGGAAATTTGTCTAACAGACACATAACAGCTTGACTTCTTTCCTTACAAGGCTGGCCTTTAGAAATTTGCTTGCTGGAGCTCCACGACTGTACTGCTAAGGATTATGGGGAAGAGTTATTAAGAAGATGATTTCCAGGAGAAACAATTGCTATCCCCATAAAAAATATACAATGAGGACTATTTGTCAAACATTACCTTGGGTAATGTTAACAGTTTACTCTTACAATGCCACTATTGATAATGAGTGCAGATTAGTTGCTGGCATTGATATAACCTGGGCACATGGATTCCCAAATATTTCTATAGGTTTCAACATTGGACCAAGATCCAGTCAAGTTGCAGAACTACCTGCTGTTTTTCAAACCATTGAAATGGCTATTGAACAAGGTATTCATGAATTTGTGATCATTACTGACTCAAATTATATGCTTGATAGTTTTATTGAATACCCCGCCAACTTGGAAAAGAAATTGCATGCAGAAAGCTAACAATAAACCAGTCAAACATGGCAAGTTGTTCTGCAAAATTGATAATCTAGTGTATACAATGGGTTAACCATACACTGGAAAAATACCAAGGGTCATTCCAGGGTTCTAGGTCCTGATAAGGAAGGCAATGATCTTGCGGATTCATTAGCCAAACAAGGAGCCATAAATGGAGAACTCCTTAATATTGACCCACTTTGATGGGTGCAATTCAGGTAGAAGCCATTACCAGAAACCAGGCTAAAAAACAAAGTGAGACTAACCTGGTACAATGGAGTCAGGAGTCTCCTAGTTATGACCTGATCACTACCAAAAAGAAGACCCCATTATAGTATCTTCTATAAACACATAGAAGATCCTGAAAGCAACCTAATCTCAAAAGAAGACAGTATTGTAAGGAAGATCTTAGAATCTTAATGAAATCAAGATCACAATTCAAGTTACAGATGGTTTGTTAATTAGAACCTCAAAAACTGGAATCCAGCAATGGGTGGTACCCATAAAGTTCAGAGGTCTCATGCTTCAACATCCCATGATGCTCCCACATCTGGTCATCGTGGCGCCAAACTCACGTATGAATTATTGCGTGATTACGCCTTTTGGCCAAACATGTTGAAAAGATGTTCAAACCACTGTCAAGGTTGTTTAATCTGTCCACAGTTCTAAGCCAATGCGCTAACGCAGAGAGCACCATTGCAGAAAAAGGGGATGGTAATGCCATGGTCAGATATCCAAATTGATTTTATTGGTCCAGTAACTAGTCATCTAGAGGTAACAAATGCATGTTAACAGTAACATGCCTGTTCACGTAAATAGGTAGAGTGTCATCAGTGCACCTAACAATAGTGCATTGCTCATCAACCACATGTTTTTCCAGATTTGGTCTACCCCACAAATCAAATCCAATTTGGGGGACCCACTTCACTAGCGAAGTGATGACCAAAATGTGGAGAATACTAAGGCCTCTAGTTTATCAAGCCGTCAACCGCAAAAATCTGGAATTTCCGCAGCGTATTTGTGGCGAGGGCTGATTCGCCTTAGTTATCCAAAGGGCTAGAGACCGGCAAAAGTAGAATTATAGTGACGTAAGCTACGATCCGCCGGTCCCGGGTCTCAGTCCGACACAGATCGATTCTTACTCACTCCAGATGTGCCAAACACAAGTTCGGCACAATCTGACTACTTTGCTAGTTAGCAAAGAACTAGCAGTACGCTCAGCACTTTTCCGGCCCAGCATACCTGGTTTTCAATCCCATAGGAATCAAAGGAGTCTGACAGCAGCGAGAGCTCATGTTCGCGCTGCACCCGATATCCCATTGAGTTCCTATGGAACGTCTGCACCTAACACCCTAACATGTACACCAAGGTCTAAACACACCCTAATCTGTCCCCCCTACACCGTTGCCACCTATATTATACTTATTAACCCCTAAACCGCCGCCATCAGATTGACCTCGCATTCTATTGGCTGTTCCGATTAGCAGATTTTTCCTACCTTAATTCCGATTGCTGATAGAATCCTATCAGCCAATCAGAATTCAAGGGTATGCCATCTGGATGACATCCCTTAAAGGAACGTTCATTTCGTCGGCTAGCTTCGTCGCCAGCTGATGTTCCACGTCGGAGGTCTGCAAGATGGAGCCACAGTTGGATGAAGATAGAAGACACCGCTTGGATGAAAACTTCTACCGGATGGAGGACCCTCTTCTGCCCCGCTTGGATGAAGAATTTGGCTGGATGGAGGACTTCTTCTTGCCCCGCTTAGATGAAGAATTTGGCTCAGCTGAGTGAAGACGACTCAAGGTAGGGTGATCTTCAGGGGGTTAGTGTTAGATTTTTTTAAGGGGGGTTTGGGTGGGTTAGAGTAGGGGGTATGTGGGTTTTAATGTTGGGGGGTTGTATTTTTTTACAGGTAAAAGAGCTGATACTTCGGGGCAATGCCCCGCAAAAAGCCCCTTTAAGGGCTGGTAAAAGAGCTGATTACTTTGTAATTTTGAATAGGGTAGGGCATTTTTTATTTTGGGGGGCTTTATTATTTTATTAGGGGGCTTAGATTAGTGTAATTAGGTTTAAACTTCTTGTAATAATTTTTTTATTTTCTGTAATTTAGTGTTTGTTCTTTTGTACTATAGTTTAGTTTATTTAATTGAATTTATTATAGGTAATAGTAGTTAATTTATTTAATTAATTTAATGATAGTGTAGTGTTAGGGTTTAATTGTAAACTTAGGTTAGAATTTATTTACAGGTAATTTTTGTAAGTATTTTAGCTAGTAGTATTTATAATAGTTTAATTAAACTATTTAATAACTATTGTACCTGGTTAAAATAAATACAAAGTTGCCTGTAAAATAAAAATAAATCCTAAAATAGCTACAATATAACTATTAGTTATATTGTAGCTATCTTAGGGTTTATTTTATAGGTAAGTATTTATTTTTAAATAGGAATAATTTACGGCTAGATTTAGAGTTTCTGCGGCCAATGCGTTAGCTAACGCGTGCTTTTTTTCCCCCCGCACCTTTTAAATACTGGTATTTAGAGTTCACAAGAAGGGCTGCGTTAGGGCTCCAAAAAGGGAGCGTAGAGCATACTTTACCGCCACTCGCAACTCTAAATACCAGCGGTGCTTACGGACACGGGCCAGCTTCAAAAACGTGCTTGTGCACGATTCCCCCATAGGAAACAATGGGGCCGTTTGAGCTGCAAAAAAGCAGCGTTCAGCTCCTAATGCAGCCCCATTGTTTCCTATGGGGAAACACTTCCTAAGTCTGCACCTAACACACCCTAACATGTACCCCGAGTCTAAACACCCCTAACCTTACACTTATTAACCCCTAATCTGCCGCCCCCGCTATCAGCTGACCCCTGCATTTTATTATTAACCCTTAATCTGCCGCTCCATACACCGCCACAACCTACATTATCCTATGTACCCCTAATCTGCTGCCCCTAACACCCGCCGACCCCTATTTATATTTATTAATCCGTAATCTGCCCCTCCCCAACGTCGCCAGCCACCTACCTACAATTATTAACCCCTAATCTGCCGACTGGACTTCACCGCTACTATACATAAATGTATTAACCCCTAAAGCTAAGTCTAACCCTAACACTACACCCCCTTAAGTTAAATATAATTTAAATCTAACGAAATAAAATAAATCTTATTAAATAAATTAATCCTATTTAAAAGCTAAATACTTACCTGTAAAATAAACCCTAATATAGCTACAATATAATTTAATAATTAAGGATTAGGATTAATATTTATTTTTACAGGCAACTTTGTATTTATATTTAACCAGTACAATAGCTATGAAATAGTTAATAACTATTTAATAGCTACCTAGTAAAAATAATTACAAAATTACCTGTAAAATAAATCCTAACCTAAATTACAAATACACCTAACACTATACTATCAATAAATTAATTAAATAAAATACATACAATTATCTACAATATAAACCTAACACTACACTATCAATAAATTAATTACATACAAATACCTACAAAATAAATACAATTAAATAAACTAACTAAAGTACAAAAAATTAAAAAAGAACTAAGTTACAAAAAATAAAAAAATAATTTTACAAACATTATAAAAATATTACAACAATTTTAAGCTAATTACACCTACTCTAAGCCCCCTAATAAAATACAAAGCCCCCCCAAAATAAAATAAATGCCCTAACCCTATTCTAAAATAAAAATTAAAAAGCTCTTTTAACCTACCAGCCCTTTAAAGGGCCTTTTGCGGGGCATGCCCCAAAGAATTCTGCTCTTTTGCCTGTAAAAAAAAAAAACATTACAATACTACCCCCCCCAGCATTACAACCCACCACCCACATACCCCTAATCTAACCCAAACCCCCTTAAATAAACATAACACTAAGCCCTGAAGATCCTCCCTACCTTATCATCAACCACGCCGGGTATCACCGATCCATCCAGAAAGAGGCTCCGAAGTCTTCATCCAAGTCCAAGAGCGGGGGCTGAAGAGGTCCATCATCGGGCTGAAGAGGTCCATCATCCAGCTGAAGAGGTCCATCATTCCCTGAAGTCTTGATCCAAGCAGGGGCTGAAGAGGTCCATTCATCCGGGCTGAAGAGGTCCATCATCCGGCTGAAGTCTTGATCCAAGCGGGGGCTGAAGAGGTCCATCATTCGCTGAAGTCTTCTATCAAGCGTGCATCTTCAATCTCTTTCTTCCGGATCCATCTTCATCCCGCCAATGCGAACATCCATCCTGGCTGATGACTTCCCGACGAATGACGGTTCCTTTAAGGGACGTCATCCAAGATGGCGTCCCTCGAATTCCAATTGGCTGATAGGGATTCTATCAGCCAATCGGAATTAAGGTAGGAAAATTCTGATTGGCTGATGGAATCAGCCAATCAGATTCAAGTTCAATCCGTAATGGCTGATCCAATCAGCCAATCAGATTGAGCTTGCATTCTATTGGCTGATCAGAACAGCCAATAGAATGCGAGCTCAATCTGATGGCTGATTGGATCAGCCAATCTGATTGAACTTGAATCTGATTTGGCTGATTCCATCAGCCAATCAGAATTTTCCTACCTTAATTCCAATTGGCTGATAGAATCCTAACAGCCAATCGAATTCGAGGGCCTTTTTCAATGTATGTAGTTCAGAATAATCAAGCTGAATGACCCGAAAGCGGCTTCTATTTATACCCCACCTCTGTTCTGATTGACCAATCTTGTGTATTGTGTTTCACACTACCCCCTCTTTCCACGCTATCAAATGCTGTGTAGAGCACAACACGCCTCCCATATACGTGTGTTATGTGATGTGTGTAATGTGCTCTACACAGCATTGATTAGCGTGAAAGAGGGGTGTGTGAAACACAATACACAGATTGGTCAATCAGAACAGAGGTGGGGTATAAATATGTAGCCGCTTTCGGTCATTCGGCTTGATTATTCTGAACTACATACATTGAAAAAGGTCGGCTCCCACGGCCACAAACACTTTGTTGGGGTTCTCAGAACTCATTATTCTTCTTTTTTAATTAATAGCTTTTTCTCTTTCATTCTAGCCACTCGTACAAACACTGCCTTGGGGTTTTGCCCCTGTCAAACCTGAAGCCGACGTATGCAATTATCGGCCAGGAATACAGGGGGGGCACACACCCCAGGGCTTTGGTACGATACAGCTTGGTTGATTTGTTTTTATTTACTTATCTATCTTCTTTGTACAGTATGGTGTCTGGGGGAATGTATGGTCCCCTATAGTTTTTAATTAACCTAATAAACTTATATTTTAATTACCCATAGTTATTACTATATCCACTGTTTAAGTACAGGGGTGTTACAATACTAGGAATCTGAGTGCTACAAACCCCTCTTTTGTCCCTTCTTTTCCCTTACCCTTGGCTCACATTGTTACCACTAGGGGCACACCAAGGTTACCCATACCTTTTGTAATTCCAACATTTAATAGATACTGTGCCAGTTTTTTTGTCCCCTATTTTCAATGACTGGGATGTAACATTACCTCTAGGTCCTAATGGCATTAAGAGCAACTCCAAGTAGTGCTACTAACTACTAAGATGTCACCTTTTGAATTGATGACTGGTAGAAGAATGGTTCTACCTCAGCACCTACTGTACCTTACATCAGACCAGAACTTGATAAATGCTACCATATGCATCAATATGTGGAGAACCTAAGGAAGCACTTGCAATATGCCTTGCATTTGCTCTAATGAACTTAGAGAAAGCTGCAACTGAGCCACTAAAACCTAGTATGATCACAAAACGTCCAAAAAGGAATATGAAATAAATTATAAAGTTTATAAATTTTGGAAGAGATCAGGTTAAGAGAAGAAAATTTCTTCCATCATGGAAGGTTCCTTTTGTCATTATAGACAAAATATCTCCAGTTGCCTATAAATTAGGATACCTAAAAATGATACTTTTATGGATAAATGGGTCCATATTATCATTTGCAAGTGTGCCATCCTAGATCCCAACTACAAGTCATTGAGGGGGAAAATGAACTGTCATATCCCGGGATGCACTAAAGAAATATTGTAGTTTAAAGATGCCTAGCTAATGAGCACATGGGCCCCAAAAATAACGGACTCTCTTCATAGAAGGCTGTCTATAATGCACACTACTAATACACTCACTCAAATACTACTGACTTGTAAGCAATTTTAAATACATGTGCTTACATCTATTTAAAATTGGAAGGGGTAATTATGTCGAGGTATCTATAAATGTCAGTAGATAAAACATATCTATATAATAAGATAAAATCAGTATGCAAGCAATCAAATATTAAGGTGAGCATGCTTAATGCCATTTGCTGAATATATTCTGTGTATTACAAATCTGAGATCAGACATGAGATACCCTTTTCCTGTTTACAGAACATTTGAACATATCGTTGACACCCCCTCTCTACCTTAGACATCTAAGGGTTCAAAAGAAAAAACATTGGTTCTCATTAGTTCAGGCAATTTATTTCAAAGAGATGTTCATCTATATGCTGTGTTTTCAAGTTTGATTTCCTGACATTTCCTCTCTAAAATAAGAGTTTTCCAGATAACGACCTCATGTGGAGATAAACAGACATGAATTGTCTGTTGGAAAAATCTCTTTGAGGCTTAAGTATACTTCCGTCCAATTCATGGTATCAATATCACATACAGGGGATTGGAAGTGCTAAACAAATGCATTCTTTTCTCTGAGCCACAAATTCTTATTTTTGGCTCTATTTGCTTTGAAATATTCAAAAATTGATTACCCCTGCTGTGTTTGAATACACGAAGCTCAGACATACGTCTCAAATGAAAAAAAATAGCAAGAGTTGATTACCCCTGCTGTGTTAGACACACATCTGTACTGAGCCAAGCAGAAAAACATATTATATTGTAACTGAAATTAATTTTAAAATACAGACTGTATAGTTTTCTATACTGTATAAAGATGTATAATGCCATGGATATGAGAAATGCATTTCAGATTTGTAATAAATTAATAACTACATTAGTATATATAAAATGCTTAAGTTATTTCAAAATAGGCACATTTTTCTTTGTTTTCCAGAAATCTAGTGAAAATTACAGGAAGAACTGATGTGGAGATGAGATTTCTAAATAAGTAGCTGCATAATAAATGTATAAGTGTTGCACTAATTTCAAAATAACAACATCTGTTTCTTTATTTTTCAGACAACAGGATGTCCTATGAATATTTGTCATAAACATCAATCTATGCACTCAAATATGATTAGAAACTAAATATACTGTGTTTCATTTAAGATACAATATTATGCCAGGATGTTAAATGCTATGATTCTGTAAAGAAAGATGGTTAACAGTGAGCTGCTTATTAGTATGATGCTAGAAATAATAAAAACAACACTCTACTTGAGCTGCGCGAAGGTTCAAATGCTAAAATCTATGTGATATTAAACTGTTATTAAATGTGTCAAAACTGTATAATACCAGTACTTGATGTGCACACAATCAAACCTTAAACATAAATTAAACACAATAATTTTAAGGGTAAACACAATAATTTTAAGGGTACTGTACATCCTTGAGATAACGTCCTTTATAGGTTATAACCCTCAATTGGCACAAATTGGACAAATTTAACTAACAAATCATTATACTACTCTCTATTAACTATAAGGACCCTTTAATCAAATCATAAATGCCTGCAGATCAAGATATATGTTAAGCCCTTTGGGGGTTAGGGTTTCTAACTCTTGAATCCATCTGGTCTCTTTTTGCCTAAGGGTTATCAGCCTCTGATGGGGATTCTCGCCTATTTCTAAAATACTAATGGGAAGACTTTTGGTTTCTTGTCCATGTTTTTTTTTTATAATTGTTTTTATTTAAGGATAATTAAATAAAAACATAATGTGTATCATATTAATATCATTTGATATACACTCCATAGAATCATATTATTTTCTTAAACAAAATTTTTATTTAAAATTTAATGTTACATATTACCTTATTTTTAAAATCTTGACAGGATCTTAACTTAAACCATTAATACGTTTAATACAGAATCATAGTTCAAACCCAATTTCCCCTTCCCAAAAAAAAAAAAAAAAAAAAGAAACTAAAAGAAAAGACTCAGCTCAGGGGAAAACCCCTCAAGGCTAAACATCATTTAGCCAATCGATCTCTCCTCTTAGGTTGGCACCCTGTACGTATAGTGAATTATAAAAAGGTTTGTATATTTGTTTTTGCATTCCAACTGGAAGTGAGGTAATACAATTTCCCCATTCTTAAAGAAATTCATCGTATCATTTTTCTGAGGTTGATCACATAATCAAATTGCTCAACTATCATTTTGCCATAAATTTATGAAATTATGTTTTCTAGGGGCACATAGTATCACAAAATTAATAAATCGACTGTTATATAGCCTGTTACTACCCTCTTTTAAGAATAGAACCTCTCCTAAATGTAATTGAATATTTTGTTGTACAGTCTTAGATAGCAAAAAAGAGACCCTATACCAAAACTGTCTAACCTTCGGGAAACCCCATATACAATGTATCGGATTTGCAAGATAAAGGCTACATCTTGACAATTTGTAAATGTATCTGTAGCCCATATAGCCATCCTACTAGGTGTTATATAGGAACGATTAATACTTTGATATGGGCACTCTTGCCATTTAAAAGGAGGGTAGCCTTCCATGCTCTAGTTATACTTTTTGGATCATATCATTATTAACTCCATTTAGGTCCTGAAGCCATTTCAGCGCTAAATATGTTTAAATAATCCTTACCTTTCTTTCGCATTAATAGTCTATACCAAGGGGATATAGAATATATTCATGCTCTAAACAGGCAAAGAAGCTGATCAAATGTATCCCAACTAAATCACAGTCAATTACTTTAACCGTATTAACAAAATGTCCTCAACTGCAAATAAGCAAAAAAGTATTTATTCCCTAAATTAAATTCCTGTTGTATTACCCTAAATGTTTTAATACAATTAAGAGGGGAATCCCAAAGCTGATAGCCTATTCTAGGGCCTTTGATTTTCCATTCTGCGAATACTTTAGAAATTAATAGAGTCAGGGAATTCCGATTGCCTACTATAGGTAGGTATTTAGAGGTTCTGAATTTTAGTCCTAGTAATTTACATAATTTTTGCCAGGCCAGGATTGGGTTCTTAAAAAGTATTCATTCCCTTTATGGTATGGATGGTAGATTTTTAAATAGATGGTAGATTTTTAATTTCTAAATGGGGAATACTTTTAGTCCTACTGCTTAGCAAGCTTTGCTCAATATCTTTTAGCTGGAAATGGCCAACCTCTGCCACCACTTTTAACCAAAAGCAGACCCAGTTATTTCTAGATAGATTCGGAAGACTCAAACCAGTATACCTCCTTTAACTGCATCAATTTAAAGAGCAATATTTTCGCTTTACTTTTACCCCAGAGAAACCCATGTAACAATTTATGAAAGTTAGTTATGTGCTTAGCTTTTATGAATAGAGGTACGTTTTGTAAAAACATAATTTATGTAAGAACTTACCTGATAAATTAATTTCTTCATATTGCAAGAGTGACGTATGGGATATACAGTCCTACCAGTAGGGGCAAAGTTTTGCAAACCTCAAAATGCCAATAAATACACCCCCCACCACACCCACAATTCATTTTAAAACGAATAGCCAAGAAGTGGGGGGTGATAAGAAAGGAGTGAAAGCATCACAAGGAATTGGAATAATTGTGCTTTATACAAAAAAAATCCATAAACCACCACAAAAAAGGGTGGGCCTCATGGACTCTTGCCAATATGATAGAAATTAAATTTATCAGGTAAGTTCTTACATAAATTATGTTTTTCTATCATGTAATTGTCAAGAGTCCATGACTAGTGATGTATGGATAGCAAATACCAAAGATGTGGATCTCCACGCATGAGTCACTAGAGAGGGGAGGGATAAAATAAAGACAGCCACTTCCGCTGAAAAAAGAATCTACAACCCAAATCAAAAGTTTTCTTTATAATGAAAAAACTGAAATAATAAGCAGAAGAATCAAACTGAAACAGCTGCCGGAAGAACTTTTCTACAAAAACTGCTTCTGAAGAAGAGCAAACATAAAAATGGTAGAATTTAGTAAAAGTATGCAAAGAAGACCAAGTTGCTGCTTTGCAAATCTGATCAACAGAAGCTTCATTCTCAAAAGCCCAGAAGTAGAAACTGACCTTATAGAATGAGCTGTAATCCTCTGAGGCAGGGACTTACCTGACTCCAAATAAACATGATGATCAAAAGCTTTAATTAACCAAGATGCCAAAGAAATGGCAGAAGCCTTCTGACCTTTCCTAGAACCAGCAAAGATAACAAATAGACTAAAAGTCTTTCTGAAATCTTTAGTAGCTTCAACATAATATTTCACGTCAAAGAATGTAAAGATCTTTCCAAAGAATTCTTAGGATTAGGACACAATGAAGGGACAACAATTTCTCTCTAATTCACAACTTTAGGTAAAAATTAAATGAAGTACCGCAAAAACTCGCCTTAGCCTGATGAAAAATCAGGAAAGGGAGACTCACAAGAAAGAACAGATCATTCAGAAACTCTTCTAGCAGAAGAGATGGAAAAAAGAAACAATACTTTTCCAAGAAAGTAATTAATGTCCAGAGAATGCATAGGCTCAAACGGAGAGCCTGTAAAGCCCTCAAAACCAAATTAAGACCTCCAAGGAGGAGAAATTGGCTTAATGACAGGCTTGATATGAGCCAAATGCCTGAACTAAACAATGAATATCAGGAAGATTAGCAATTTTTTCTGTGAAAAAAGAACAGAAAGAGCAGAGATTTGTCCTTCAAAGAACTTGCAGACAAACCTTTATCCAAAACCATCCTGAAGAAACTGTAAAATTCTAGGAATTCTAAAAGAATGCCAAGAGAATTTATGAGAAGAACACCATGAATGTAAGTCTTCCATACTCGGTAATAAATCTTCTAGACACAGATTTGCGAGCCTGCAACATAGTATTAATCACTGAGTCAGAGAAACCTCTATGACTAAGCACTAAGCATTCAATCTCCATGCCTTCAAATTTAATGATTTGAGATTCCTGATGGAGAAATGGACCTTGAGATAGAAGGTCTGGCCTTAACGAAGTGGCCAAGGTTGGCAACTGGACATCCGAACAAGATCTGCATACCAAAACCTGTGTGGCCATGCTGGAGCCACCAGCATAACAAATGAATGCTCCATTATGATTTTGGAAATCACTCTTGGAAGAAGAACTAGAGGCAGAAAGATATAAGCAGGTTGATAATTACAAGGAAGTAACGCATCCACTGCTTCCGCCTTGAGGATCGCTGGACCTGGACAGATACCTGGGAAGTTTCTTGTTTAGATGAGAAGCCATCAGATCTATTTCTGGAAGCCCCCACATCTGAACAATCTGAAGAAACACATCTGGGTGAAGAGACCACTCTCCCGGATGTAAAAGTCTGGCGACTGAGATAATCCGCTTCCCAATTGTCTATACCTGGGATATGGACCGCAGAGATTAGACAGGAGCTGGATTCCGCCCATGCAAGTATCCAAGATACTTCTTTCATAGCCTGAGGACTGTGAGTCCCATCTTGATGATTGACATACGCCACGGTTGTGACATTGTCTGTCTGAAAACAAATAAATGGTTCTCTTCTTCAGAAGAGGCCAAAAATTGAAGAGCTCTGAGAATTCGCACGGAGTACTAAAATATTGATTGGTAATTTTTCGCCTCTGGAGATTTCCAAACCCCCTGTGCTTTCAGAGATCCCCAGACAGCTCCCCAACCTGAAAGACTCGCATCTGTTGTGATCACAGTCCAGGTTGGACGAACAAAAAGGCCCCTTGAACTAAACAATAGTGATCCAACCACCAAGTCAGAGATAGTCGAATATTGGGATTTAAGGATATAAATTGTTATCTTTGTATAATCCCTGCACCATTGGCTCCGCATACAAAGCTGAAGAGGTCTCATGTGAAAACGAGCAAAGGGGATCGCGTCTGATGCTGCAGTCATGAGACCCTAAAACCTCCATGCACATAGCTACTGAAGGGAATGACTGAGACTGAAGGTTCCGACAAGCTGAAACCAATTTCAGACGTCTTTTGTCTGTTAGAGACAAAGTCATGGGATACTGAATCTATTTGGAATCCTTAAAATTACCCTTGTCTTAGGAATCAAGGAACTTTTGGTAAATTGATCCTCCAACCAGGTCTTTGAAGAAACAACACTAGTTGATTTGGGTGAGATTCTGCAGAATGTAAAGACTTGAGCAAGTACCAAGATATCGTCCAAATAAGGAAACACCGCAATACCCCGCTCTCTGATTACAGAGAGTAGGGCACCGAGAACCTTGAATAGATCCCTGGAGCTGTTACTAGACCAAAAGAAAGAGCAGCAAATTGGTAATGCTTGTCTAGAAAAGAGAATCTCAAGAACTGATAGTATTTGGATGAATCGGAATATGAAGATAAGCATCCTGTAAGTCTATTGTAGACATATAATGCCCTTGCTGAACAAAAGGCAGAATAGTCCTTATAGTCACCATTTTGAATGTTGGTATTCTTACATAACGATTCAAAATTTTAGATCCAGAACTGGTCTGAAAGAATTCTCTTTCTTTGGACAATGAACAGATTTTGAATAAAACCCCAGACCCCGTTCCAGATATGGAACTGGCACAATTACCCCCCGGATAACTCCAGGTCTGAAACACACTTCAGAAAGCCTGAGCCTTTACTGGGTTTACTGGAATGCGTGAGAGAAAGAGAAACTTCTCACCAGGCGGTCTTATCTTGAAACCCTATTCTGTACCCTTGAGAAACAATGTTCTGAATCCAATGATTTTGGGATAGAATTAATCCAAACATCTTGAAAAATCGGAGTCTGCTCCCCTACCAGCAGCGCTGGAATGAGGGCGACACCTTCATAGCGGACTTGAGGGCTGATTTTGGTTATCTAAAAGGCCTGGATTTATTCCAGACTGGAGAAAGGCTTCCAATTGGGAAACCGTTCCTTTAGGGGAAGGGTCAGGTTTTCTGTTCCTTATTCTGACGAAAGGAACGAAAACGGTTAGCAGTCCTAAATTTACCCTTAGATTTTTTAATCCTAAGGCAAAAAGGCTCACTTCCCCCCAGTGACAGTTGAAAATTATAGAATCCAACTGAGAACCAAATAATTTATTATCTTGGAAAGAAAGAGATAGCAACATTGACTAGAAGTCATATCCGCATTCCAGGATTTAAGCCATAAAGCTCTTCTAGCTAAAATAGCTAAAGACATATATTCCGACATCAATTCTAATGATATCAAAAATGGCATCACAAATGAAATTATTAGCATGTTGAATTAGCTTAACAATGCTATAAAACATTAGGATCTGGTACTTGTTTCCCAATGAAGAAAAAGCCTGCGCCTACTGGTGAAGATGAAGGACGAATTAACCCTCTGGCTAAGTTATACCTTAATGTATCCTTCCAGAGAAAATATTCTCCTGACAGAAAGGGGATAGATTTTACCTCTGGGCAGAGGAGCTCCAGATAATAGATCATAGACAGTCAAATATCCGATACGTTGGGGGTATGTTTCAGCCTCTTTCTTAGAAAACATGTCACAATATTGATGATACTGCTTTGGTAATGCCTCTGGGGATGTCACAAGAGCCATGACTGAACTGGAGGATTTGGAGGGGGCAGTGCAGACACTGTTTGAAACAAGTAGGTCCCCAAGCTATGAGTTCCCCTTTGGGACCAGGTAAAAAAACGATCATGGAGCTGCAACCATGGTAGTCCTAATATCAAAGGAAACTGTGGAGAAGTGATGACATCAAAGCTGATATTTTCTGAGGGAGAACTCCAACGGACATGTGAAGAGGTATAGTTGGAGTATTGAATATATCCAGGGCCCAGAGGTTTGACCACTGACCGTGGTAACCTTAATTAATTGAGTCTTGGTGAGAAAAGGGAATCTGAAGAGAGTCAACATATCTGAATCCATAAACATACCAGCAGCTCCTGAGTCTATGAAGCTTGGGTCTGGATCTTGGAACTCCCTACAGTGAGAGTAACACGAACAAAAAACTTGGGATTGAAGGGAAGTCAACGGGTTTTCTGGCTTAACTCTGTCCCTCGATCAGTAGTTTAAGACTTGCTTTTACTGGCCTGATAGGGCATCTCTTACAAATGACCTTTAGTACCACAGTATTGACACAGTCCCAGAGTATGCCTTTCTGCTTCGGAAAACCTGATTGCTCCTACTTCCATGAGTTCTACGGGTTCAGAAGAATTAGAGTTGGTAGTAGACTGACCAGGAGAACGAGACTGAGGACGGAATGTAGATCTAGGATACGGTCCTTCTATTCAGGTCTCTTTCCTGAAGTCGCTTTAGAGTACCGGGTGTCAAGTTTAATACATAAGTTGATAAGGTCTTCCAAGGATTCATGTAGATCACGAATAAGAGCTCGTCCTTTAAACCGTTTGCAAAGACCTTTGCGAAAAGCTGCCCGCAGGGCCCCATGGTTCCATGTGGTTGTCTGCGAGCTTAAGTCCGGAATTCTATAGTGTATTGAGCTACTGAAAGGGAGCCCTGTCTTAAGTGCCAACAACCCGGCTTCAGCTGCGGCAGATCTAACCTGGTTTATAAAAAAAACAAAGAAAAGGCGGATACAAAGGGGTCCACATTGTGAAGCAAGGGGTCATTCTTTTCCAGGAAAGGTGACACCCAAGCCAAAGCCTTACCCTTCTTGAGGGATATCAAAAAGGTGATCTTTGTAGAAGAATTGTAAAACATCTGACGGTTGTTTCTGAGTGTAAGCGACACTGGTTAAGAAATCCACGGCAGTCCTCAGGGTTGCCGTCATACTTATCAGGCATGGGATTCTAGGAGACAGATGTCCCACAGGTTGTGGAGATTATAGACAGCAGTAGAACTGGCTGCGGCAGCGGGAGAGGTAGTCTGAGGAGAGCAATAGAGTTATGCAACATAGCGGTAATCTGCTCAAGTTTAGAATCTAGTGACTGCAGGTGTGCAGCATTGTCCCAAGGAGTTGTCCTTGGAGGGTCACAGCCCTGGGATAACTCAGCGGGTCCATATTTTTGGCCCTTTTGTTATGTCAGGTTGGGTAATGGTCTGGAATCAGACCCAAATGCTAGGGTGAACTCAATAACACTCTAGAGCACACTGAGTATAACCCAGGACGTGACCCCACGACAACTTCTATATAACAAGGTACTCACACAGAGGATCAAGTGGTTCTTGTGGTTCAGAATAGTAGTACTGGGTCTTTTGATAGAAGGAGGAGTGGGACCAGGAATAGGCGAAGTTAGTTCAGGAGAGTTCGGCAACTTGTAATCAGACAGTTTAGGGTAAACAATAGATATAATCAGTTCCAGCAGAGTTTGGCAACTTGTAATCAGCAGTTCAGGGTTAAACAAGAGAGTAGTCTATTCAGCAGTGTCTGGCAACTTGTAATCAGGCAGTTCAGGGTTAAGCAAGAAGTGAGTCAATTCAGCAGTGTTAGGCAGCTTGTATCAGGCAGTTTAGGGTTAAGCAAGAGAGTAGTCAGTTCAGCAGAGTTTGGCAACTTGTAATCAGGCAGTTTAGGGTTAACCAATAGAGTAGTCAGTCCAGCAGAGTTTGGCAACTTGTAATCAGGCAGTTTAGGGTTAAGCAAGAGAGTAGTCAGTTCAGCAGAGTTTGGCAACTTGTAATCAGGCAGGTTAGGGTAAATCCGTAGACAAGAGGAAAAAGGGTACTCACAGCCACAGGAGAAAACAAACGGGCACCGGAAGATCAGGCCGCAGGGCTAAGTAACCCACCTGACGTCAGCAGAGGAGGGACGGCTCAGATTGTGCATAGCGTTGCTAGGCAGTCTGAGTCCATCACAGATCAAGTGACAGTAGACGGAGGGGCTGCGGTCCCTGGATGGTACCCATGGTGATGTGGCCGGTCGCTTTGGGGAAGTTCAGAGAGGGGAGGCTCTGAGTCTGACGGCAAGGACAAAGATTGCAACAAAACAAGTACTATCAAATGCTAGCTATAAGAACTTTTCAAGGGACGCCACACAAGAGCCTGTTGGTATGGCTTATCTCCTGCTCCTCAGATGTCTACCACAGGAGTCCTAATAACTCACCAGAAGCCATCGATTCATCTCAAGCCCTATTGAGCAATGGGACATTACCTGGAGAAAATGGACCAGTAAATGTCAGCAGGCATTCAAATGATGTGTGACTGTGTTCAGTTTGAAACAAGTTATTTGTTTTATATTTTCCTAATTAATTTCTACTGTATGATTACTTGTTAATGCTTTTTCCTACAGTTTGCTGGTAAGTCAGATGTAGGTTTTATTTATTGGGAGCTATTAGATTGCAGCTCAAGCTCATCCTTTTGTTCAGTTAGTTGATGCTGCTACAGGTTCTAATAATAACAGACCACCATTGCAGACGGGTAACTTTTCCTGATTATCCTGCCTAATGGGGAATGAGGTAAAAGCCATACTATTACTTTTGCATGGGTTCATTTTGCAATTGTAGCTACCAACCATCTCTATAACAAGTCACCCTATACTTAGTAATAACTAGAGGATAACTTATAATTACCATGCAGTGCCCCTGATGTACAAATTCAACTCGTATATTTTATAGAATGCTCAACTTTACTGCCTGTAGTTATTTATATATATATATATATATATATATATATATATATATATATATATATATATATATATATATATATATATATATATATATATATATATATATACTTATAGAAGCTAGTTTCTCACTACATGTGGCTGACTTCACATAGTCCTAGGTATTATCCACAGCCTCTATAACTTATCTTAGGTTTACCATAATCTTACAAGAGTCTTCTACTATCACTTTAACATAATATTTGACTAATCTCATATGGGAATGATACTTCAGTCGAAAAAACTAATAATTAGGTGTAAGAAGATATCTTACTATTTTCTTTGTCTTCAACTACTGAGTAATGGTATAGCAAGGGGATCCAGGCTCTAACTCCTCCTTATATATTCAGTATAGCCTCCAATAAGATTGTCTTATTCTACATGTTTGTCTCAGAGTATAATGGTTGTTTTAATGCTTTTTCACAGTGTTGGTTATTATTCACATGTCCAAGAGTGACCATCTATACCATATAACACACTTATCACTAGAGAATGTATTTATTCAGTGATCCAAGAGGGATCGTTTGTATCATTTGAGACCCTCCTTCATATCTTACTGCCTTTTTCTGGATACAAGAGTGTTGTTCAATTCTTTTTAATAAACTATTTGACATCAGTTGCTATAACACTCAAACACACATAATCCTAACGTTTGTATATATTTATACATATCATAATATTTATCTTTATTCTCTCTCATGGTCCATTTGCGAATGTCTATGTCAAGTAAATTTCCCCTAAGAGTGGTTCTAATTCAGCAGGGCCCATGGGTGACCCATCAAGTAGCTGAGATGCAAATGTGTAAACCAATGTTTCATTTCATTGTATGCAATTGTTATTACTTGGTTTGAATAGAGAAAGTTGATATCTTGGGTATGGCTTTGTGTTTAGCTCATATACTTTGTAATTATCTCAAGCGGTGCTCACCCACTGATAAAATTATCCTGAATACCACATAGATTCATACTTCACTTCCATTGTTATAATTATATTCTATGACTAATAATTATCATTAGACCCTGTAGGATCTCTGACATGACTAACACATCTTACCAGCTTTGCCTATATCAAAGGGCCCATAAGTGGTCAGTTACCTAGTCACCTACGAAAGCTTTTAAAACTATAAAATAGAGGTTTCAGAAGTTTATATCTTATCAATCATTTTGCTTCTTTCTTATCCCAATTTACTGTACTACATGAAAATACTGTCATTTATATTATGAGGCGTTTATTGTATGTTTTCAAAAATGCAAAACCTCAATAAAAAAAGAATATTCAAACAAAAAAATAGTCAAAAATAAAGAATGTGTAGTTCGATAACAGCTTACAATGCAATTCTCAGGCAAAACGGAAAGTGAATCACTTCTAGGTCTTTAAGAATGTCTTGGTGTTTTCTGAATTAGATATTACCTGTAAAAAAATTGCTGTTGAAAACCTAAAGTCTACAGAAATGTCATTTCATCAGTAGAAATATATCTTGATGATGCCAGCTTCTTCTTTGATTAAACTACTAACATCAGGAGTTCAGACAGAGGTGGATGATAAAAGAAATAGCTATAGCTTTAGGCTTGTGACAAATCCAGAAGAATTCATTCTCCTTCTATTTAAATGCACATTGATATTTTGTCTGTGTAATAAACACTAAAGATTCAGCTAATGATCCCAGGGAATGTATTGCTCAGTTTTCTTTTTCCCAGGGGTGCACACTGAATGCTCCTTTTGGTCAGTACAATAAGGGTGCTGGGTAACGGTGAAGGAATTTACTTGGTACAGTTCTCTGGGTGAATGTAATGAGCAGGGAGTGAAGGAAAGTGAAGGACCTATTCAGGGACGGAGCAAGTTAAGGGGTAATTTCTTTGGGAGGAAGGAGAGATAGGTAGGGGTTTAAGAGGTGTGTCCTGCTAGGCAGCAGGAGTGTGAGGGGGCAGAGAGACAGAGGTATTAAAGAGGAAGTGTAGGAAGGAAATCAATCACTAACCTGTTTTGTGTTGCAGGTGCAGGAAGGAGAGATCTCAACTTGCTACAAAGGATCCTAGGAGGTTTTCTGAAGAGAAGGAAACACCTGCAAGAAAAAAGAAGAGCAAGGTTTCAGCATCTGTTAATAACATGGCTGATAGTGATATTCTTCCTTCTGCTCCTGCTGTGCCTATTACTGCTTCTGTAACTTCAGCTTCTTCTTATGCTTGGGGCTCCTCTTCATCTAGTGCTTTCCTCCCTATCTATTCTATTTCGCTCCCCCCTGTTTCTTCTCCCCCCCCCTTTTCTCTTCCCCGGCTGTTTTTCCTTCATTTTCTTTTTCTACTGTTTCCTCTTTTCCCATTTCTGCTGGTAGTTCTAGCTCTATTTCTCTTCCCCGTTTCTTTGTCCCCCCTCCTTCTTCTATTGCTTCCACCCCCCATATGCTTTCCACCTCCACACGCCCTGGTAGCATCGCTTGAGAGGGACCTTGAGGTGGATACTCAAAGAGAAGTTGAGCAGCTCCTGCTTTCCTCAGAGCTCTGGTTCTCTCAGGGGATTCCTAGAGATTCTCCTTCACCCACTTTCGTTCCTGGGCAGCAGGAGGTAGAAAGGAGGCCCTATATGACATTTTTAGCTGTGCAGGGCCTTAGATCTTCAGTGAAGGGTTCTCCTCTTGGCCCCGCCCACCGCACTTATGGTCACTATTTTGGGAGATCGATGCGCAGCTGTTTCTGCTGTGGTGGCTGGGACTTTGGTGTTGTTGCTCCAACAGGGCATTAGGCCTATTCATAGCTTGAACTTGCAGGTAGGTGAAGTACCAGAGGGAAATAGTGTGCCCAGTGGGTCTTACACTCGATTGGTGGGGGGAAGGGACAGGGGTAATAAGGGGGCCAAAGGTTTCATTGGGAATAAGGCAGCATATAAAAAAGTCAATAAAAAAGGATCAGCAGGGCCCTTGGTAACTCCTGCAGGTAGGGGTACAAGAAAGGGAGTGGGTCATATGGATCTTATGGCAAGCCTTAGAAAGAGGCTGTTAGCTAGACGTATATTTCAGGGCAACCAATGGGGGCCATGCATTCAGGGGGGTTGGCTGGGAGGTCCTCAGGACACTCTGTTTCTCCTTGTGTTGCTCCCACTGTTCTTTGTGTACCTCAGGCTACCAAGGGCATTCCAGAAGCGCAGAAGGTGACACTTGGCAGTGTTGAAATGCACAATACCAACAGCGGAGGAACAGCAGCTGGAGGAGAAGTGGTTGCAGGACCATCAGGCACACCGCAAGTGGGGACAGTTGCAGGCGCTGTGGTAACAGCATCAGGAGGCGGTAAGTCAGTAATTGCACCACACATTAGAGATGAGGATTCATACACGTCAGGGGACTCAGATAGTTCCACAGGGCTAAAGGATGAGGGACACCGTAAATTATTCAGGATGGTTCATAGATTAAAAGATAAAAATCCAAAGAAATCAGCAGTTCAAGATGTTTTAGCAGGTAGCAAAGTGGAAGGGTCCCCTGGGGTAGTGGCGGTGCAAGCAGAGGGAGTAAAGCCACGGTGGCTAGCACAGTGGACACGTATCCCCTTGCATAGTGGATTGTTTACATTCCCATTTGAATTCTAGGATAGAGAAAAAGATTAGGAAGGGGCCATATGTTAAGATTTTTTAATTGCCTAGAGTGGCATACCATGTTAAGGAGATGGCAGAGGATGGTACGGGCGACAAGAAGGCAAAAAGGCCTGAAATTTATCAGGAATGGATGAACTGCTTCTTGCTACATTGAAGCGAACCATGTCAGGCGGTGAATATTCTTAAATATATGGAAGTCATTGATGACATCCATGAGAGATGGAAAGGAACAGCTTGGGGTCAATATGATGCTCAATTTAGGAGAATGCTGGAAGCAAACTCAGTGCTGACCTTTTGGATGAAAGAAATGGACCTATGGTCCAATCTTGATCTCCTGTATGGAACAAGTTCAGCGGCGGGTAAACCAACTAGTATAGGTCAACAGATCCACCCCTTTTGTAAGAAAGGGGATAGAGAGTGCTGGCGTTTTAAAGAAAAACTATGTGATAGGGGAGCGCAGTGTCTTTTTCGGCACGTGTGCATCTATTGCAGTGGGGGCCACCCGGGGAACGAGTGTAGTAGAAAAAAGGATAGTTACACTGGCAAACAACTGTTCAGACAGGGTGCTATGGGAAAGGGCCCACACGTCAAAGAATCTTGCGGCAATGTTTAGAGTCCTTAGGGATTATCCAGATAGGAAGGGGGGGGGGGATTTCTTTGCCCAAGGCTATCCTATGGTTTTCGCATCCCAGTGCGTAGGGTAGTTTCTCCACCATTTGCAGTAAGAAATTTAAAATCGGCACAATTCTCCAAAGTTCTTAAAGAACTTTCTTCCCCGCTCTGCATTGTTCCCAAAAAAAGAACCGGGGAAGTTCAGACTCATTCAGCACCTGTTGCACCCATAGGGTAATTCAGTAAATGATGCGCTGGATGAGTCTGACACTTCAGTGGGCTATCAGTCCTTTGAATCCACACTAGGTATAGTTCAGAGTTTAGGCCCGGAAGCCGAAATGGCCAAAGTCAATAAAGAGTCGGCTTTTTGTCTCTTACCAATTCACCTGGATAGTTTCCACTTAATGGGCTGTAGGTTTCAGGGCCAGTACTACGTGGACTACTGTTTGCCAAGGGGATGTGCTATATCATGTACATACTTTGAACGCTTTAGTTCTTTCCTCCATTGGGCAGTGGTTCGAAAGGCTGGTCTTGGACCGGCAGCACAGGGAGAGCAGGGTCTGGGGAGTGTGCATACCTTTTGGGGGTAATGCGGTCCTTGATGGCTGAGTTTAAGGTTCCTTTAGCAAGTGAAAAAACGGAGGTCCCAGCTACGTGCCTGGTTTTCCTGGGGATTGAGGTGGATACTGTGGCAAAGGAGTGTAGACTTCCGCAAGCTAAGATTCAAACAGCCGCTGCATCCATCTTCATCATCCTAGACACGGGTCAGGCTACCCTGAGGGATTTTCAGTCATTATTAGGGACTCTGAATTTTGTGACAATGAACAAGATCTTTAACCGTAGGATGGAGGTGGCCACAAGGGGCTTAAGTAATTCTAGGTTGTGAATCAGACTGTCCCAAGTGCAGACAGCAAGGGTAACACATGTCCAACATATCTCTGGCAGGTGGCATGTTCTGGGGAGCTGTGTTAAGGCAGCTTAGAGGTTCACTGGCATCTAGGACTTGGCCGGCATATAGCATTGCTTGGAGTGAGTGGGGTACATTTTTGAGGGTATTCGACGTTACATGGAGGACCCCTTCAGTTCCATTATTCCTTAGCTGGTTGGGTTCCCTGGAGATGTCTGGATTATCGCCAGGTGCAATAGGGGGCAGGGCTGCAGCAGTAGCCTTTTTCTCCAAGTTGTACGGGTGGAGGATGTAACCAGGAGCTTTTTAGCTAGGGTAGCTTTGAAGGGAGTTAGAAAGTTAGGGGGTAAAAGGAAAGATTTGAGAGAGCCAATAACTAAGGATAGGCTAGCACAGTTAATAGGGCAACTAGGACATATTTGTAACTCTGGTTTTGAAATATTGTTGTTCTCGGTAGCGTTTTCACTGGCGTACTTTGCAGCCCTTAGAATCAGCAAGCTAGTATATAAATCCAGGACAACCGCCGGTTCAGGTCTATTGTGGAAACATGTGAGATTTGGAGGGTCAGGTAGTTTTGTTATACGTAGCAAGATCCAAGATGGATCTGGCAGGGAAGGATATATGGCTCAATTTGCTTTCCCAGGTGGAGTCATCCGTCTGTCCAGTGGTACTGTGTAGGAAATTTATTGAAATTAGGCCAAAGGTGGAAGGACTATTCCTGGTACATAGCGATGGGTCATACCTGTCGCAATTTCAGTTTCAAACTATTTTGGGTACGGTAGTGCGCAGCTTGGGATGGGACCCAGCAGTGGTAGCTCCTCACTCTTTCCGCATTGGGTCAGCCACGAATGCGGCCATGCCTGGGTGCTCGGAGGGGCAGATAAAGGCATTAGGACGTTGGTCATCAGGACAATACAAAAAATATATTAGGCATTTGAAATAGGGTTCAGAGTTGGGGGTTGTTGATGTGATATAGTATAGAAGTATTTTCTATAAGAAAAAACTAAGGGGACGCGCTGTAGTGTTGATAGAAATTGTGTTGATGTGAATGAAATTCCTCTGGTATCGTGTGAGTTGAACCGTGACAGATAAGTATGTGAGAGTAGAGGTGTATATGTGTATATGATTGGGTGAAATCTTGTTAATCAAAGGAGAATGTGTGACTTGTTACAAACCGTAAGACTTGAAACAATTGTGATACATAAGCAAACAAATCATGAAACAATTGTGATACCTAAACAAAAAATCAGTTGGAATATTGCAAAGAAATAAAGACTTGCAACAAAATATGTGAACAGTTGAATTTGATTAAACTCAAAAAACTGAAAAGTCCAATATGTGATAAGTGTTCAGAGATAAAAAGTCCAAATTCAATGTAAAGGATATATAAAGAACAAAAGTTCAAAGGATCAAAACAAATGGCTTGCTCCGCTTGAATCCAAGGTGTGATGAATCAGGAAATCTAGGAGGATAGAAAAACAAGGGGGCGCCAACATAGTGTGAATCAGTTTGGAAAACTGGAAAACAGTAGTTATAATAAAATCTACTCACTGCCTGGGTGCTCGGAGGGCAGATAAAGGCATTAGGACGTTGGTCATCAGGACAATACAAAAAATATATTAGGCATTTGAAATAGGGTTCAGAGTTGGGGGTTGTTGATGTGAGTTTTATGTTCTCTTACATTTAGCGTTGTTAGGTTCTTGTTTGGTTATTGTAGGTGGTTGGGGAAGCCAGGGCATTATGGTTTGTTGCTGTTCCTTACAGGTCAGGTGCTGGGAGCAGGAGAATATGGATTTTGGGCCACTCTTACATTCATTGGGTGGCTATTCTGGCTGCAGCACAGCCAGGAGGCCTACAGCTGGAACTGCCATCAGAAAGGAATAACATTAGGTGGATAGGCAGGAGGGGTATGCTGTGGTTGCATTTGCCAGAACAGGTTGCTGAAGCCAGGAGATGATGGATGATGGGCTAGGCCACATGTAATTCTTCTTCATCTAGGAGGGAATGATGTGGGGACCATGCCAATGGGAGATTTGGCAAGTGTCATGGGGTCTGACATTAAATGGTTGATGACACAATTCCAGGGAGTGACCATCATTTGGTCTAACATTATATCTAGGAACATTTGGAGGCATATGGCCTCCCCCGTTGGGGGATGTGGGTTTTTCAGCCCAACTCTGAGTGTTGTGTCGTTATTAAAGGTTATGGTTGGTTAAAATGGGTAGATTGTTGTTATCTAGACTGTAAACAACTAAAAAATGTAACCCCTTAACACAAATTGAGCAATTAATAGGCAAGCAAAAAAATTTTTAGAAGTCATACAGATACATTTGAAAAACATTTGTATTGCCCACTCCTTACAAGAAAAGCTAATCATGTATTTGTCTTGCATGCTGAGCTGTCACATAGTGTGTATAAACACATTGTTTATTTTTATTACTTTAAAACATTTTTATTGATTATTTTCTTTTTATTTCATTACTTAGGTATTACCTTTATTTGAGTTGCAGCCATTACAGTTCCGTGTATACGCATCATTTGGACGGCTATTTCAAAATGTAAGTACTTTCTTTTTAGGAGATGGCTTGTACAAACATATGCAAATCAGAAATACAGACTTTTTAGAATGTATAATTTCATCATGAAACCATTACTCATAATATGCACGTCTGGAAATTGTGTCAAGATTTAATCCGTGGAACAAAGAAATGTCTCTGTGTAACTGTGTCTGGTGTGCATTTGAGAGATAAACATTATTTTGTGTTTTATAGCCAGACACTTCTACACACAGTTATCAGACATTTCTTTGTTTCGCATTATTCAGTCATGACACTGTTGGAAAAGGGAATAGCATTACATTCAACTTGGAAAACATATTCCATTACTAATAATGAAGATCCAATGCTTTATACAACAATGTAATCTAGCTATCTCTATTTTTAACCTTCTCTCTAACTTTTTATCTGTGTCTCATTCTCTCTCTTCCACTCGCTCTCATTCTCTTCTGAACTCTGCTACATGCATGATTGTGATATCTATCCTTCTCTATCTTTCTCGCCCCCTCTGTTTCTCTCTCTCTCTCCTTCACTCTCCCATGCACACTCTGTCTCTCTCCCACACTCAAGGCTATCCCTCTCTCCCACACTCAAGGCTATCCCTCTCATATTCGCTCTTCCATGCACACGCAAAGCTAACCCGGCTACATGCATTAATATGATATCTCTCCTTATCTCCCTTCTCTCTCCCATGCACACTCTGTCCCTCTCCCACACTCAAGGCTAATCCTGCTACATGCATGAATGTGATCTCTCTCCTTATCTCTCTCCCCTTCTCTCTCCCATGCACACTCTGTTTCTCTCCCACATTCAAGGCTAATCCTGCTACATGCATGAATGTGATATCTCTCCTTATCTCTCTCCCCTTCTCTCTCCCATGCACACTCTCTCTCTCCCACTCTCAAGGCTAACCCTGCTACATGCACAAATGTGACTCTCTCTCTCATTCTTTCTTTCTCTCCCATTCCTCTCTCTCTCCATCTATCTCATTTTCTCTCTCTCTCATTCTCTCTCTCTCATTCTCTCTCATGTCTCTCATTCTCTCTCCCATGCACACTCAATAATAACCCTGCTACATGCATTAATGTGATATCTCCCCTTCTCTCTCCCATGCACACTCTGTCTCTGTCCCACACTCAAGGCTAAGCCTGCTACATGCACAAATGTGCCTCTCTCCTTATCTCTCTCCCATGCACACTGTGTCTCTCTCCCACACTCGAGGCTAACCCTGCTACATGCATGAATGTGCCTCTCTCTCATTATTGCTCTCTCTCTCATTCTCTCTCTCTCTCATTCTCTCTCTATCTTTATCTCTCTCTCATTCTCGCTCTCTGTTTTTTATTCTCTCAAGGATATCCCTGCTACATACATTAATGTGATATCTCATCTTCTCTCTCTCCCCTCTGTTTCTCATTCTCTATCTCCCCTTCTCCCTCCCACACTCAAGGCTAACCCTGCTACATGCACAAATGTGCCTCTCTCCTTATCTCTCTCCGCACACTGTGTCTCTCTCCCACACTCAAGGCTAACCCTGCTACATGCATGAATGTACCTCTCTCTCTCTCTCTCTCATTCTCTCTCTATCTTTATCTCTCTCATTCTCGCTCTCTCTCATAATCTCTCACTCTTTCAAGGATACCCCTGCTACATGAATTAATGTGATATCTCACCTTCTCTCTCTCCCCTCTGTTTCTCATTCTCTATCTCCCCTCCTCCCTCCCACACTCAAGGCTAACCCTGCTACATGCACAAATGTGCCTCTCTCCTTATCTCTCTCCCACACTCAAAGCTAATCCTGCTACATGCATGAATATGCCTCTCTCTCATTCTCTCTCTCTCTCTCTCTCTCTCATTCTCACTCTCTCTCTCTCTCATTCTCTCTCTATCTTTATCTCTCTCTCATTCTCGCTTTCTCTCATTCTCTCTCTCTCTCTCTCTCTCTCTCTCTCTCTCTCTCTCTCTCTCTCTCTCTCTCTCTCTCTCTCTCATGCACACTCAAGGATATCCCTGCTACATGCATTAATGTGATATCTCCCCTTCTCTCTCTCCCCCTCTGTTTCTCATTCTCTATCTCCCCTTCTCCCTCCCACACTCAAGGCTAACCCTGCTACATGCATGAATGTGCCTCTCTCATTCTCTCTCTCTTCTCTCTCTCATGTCTCTCATTCTCTCTCTCATGCACACTCAATGATAACCCTGCTACATGCATGAATGTGCCTCTCTCTCTCTCATTCTCTCTCTCATTCTCTTTCTTTCTTTCTCTCTCTCTCTCTCTCTCTCTCTCTCTCTCTCTTTCTCTCTCTCATTCTCTCTCCCATGCACACTCAATAATAACCCTGCTACATGCATTAATGTGATACCTCCCCTTGTCTCTCCCATGCACACTCTGTCTCTTTCCCACACTCAATGCTAACCCTGCTACATGCATGAATGTGCCTCTCTCTCTCATTCTCTTTATCTCATGTCTCTCATTCTCTCTCCCATGCACACTCAATGATAACCCTGCTACATGCATGAATGTGCCTCTCTCTCATTCTCTTTCTCTCTCTCTCTCTCTCTCTCTCTCTCATTCTCTCATGTCTCTCATTCTCTCTCCCATGCACACTCAATGATAACCCTGCTACAAGCATTAATGTGATATGTCCCCTTGTCTCTCCCATGCACACTCTGTCTCTTTCCCACACTCAAGGCTAACCCTGCTACATGCATAAATGTGCCTCTCTCTCTCATTCTCTCTCTCATTATCTGTCTCTCTCATTATCTGTCTCTCTCTTATTCTCTCTCTCTCTCTCTCTCTCTCTCATTCTCTCTCCCATGCACACTCAAGGATAACCCTACTACATGCATTAATGCTATAAATATTCTTCTCTCTCTCCCCCTCTATCTCTCATTCTCTATCTCCCCTTCTCCCTCCCACACTCAAGGCTAACCCTGCTACATGCATGAATGTGAAATCTCTCCTTCTCTACCCCTCTCTCTCTCTCCTTCTCTATCTCCCCTTCACTCTCCCATGCACACTGTCTCTTTACCACACTCAAGCCTAACTCTGCTACAAGTATGAATGTGCCGCTCTCCTTATTTCTCTCCCCTTCTCTCTCCCATGCAAACTCTGTCTCTCTGCCACACTCAAGGCTAACCCTGCTACATGCATGAATGTGCCTCTCTCTCATTCTCTCTCTCTCTCTCTCTCTCTCTCTCAAACTCAACAGAGACATACAGGACTTTGCAAATAATAAGATATATAAATGGAGAAATAGAGGGTTCTTTAGAAATCCTACTAGAAACCCCAAAGTTTCTTTAGTTCAGAGTGATGCATCCGACACTGATGGGGGAGGAGGGTAGCTCCATGGAAATCAGTAATCCCAGTGCAGGCCCCAGTACATCACCCAGCACGATAGCCCCCGATCCTCAAGCCATAATAAAATGAAGGATTTTTTAGACTAAGGAGATAAGGAAGGGGAACACGCAGAGGAAGAAACAAAACACCAACCAGAGGTTGGAGCCGTGCACAGAGAGGGCAACAAGGGAACTGGAGACAATCAAGGAGACCCCCAAACCCATTCTCACAGATTTGATTGAATCACTGAATGTAATAAATCTTTCAAATATTCCTTTAACTAAAGAACATGTTTCAGTACTGTCTAAAGGCCTGTCACTTTGCCCTACTAATAGTATAGATAAATTTAAAATTATTAAGGACATACAGCTATATATGCGCAAATTGGCTTTGAATACATTTTTCTCACAAACTGAAAATCAATGGGGATGGAATGCTGATGAACTTGAATCCATCAAAGACTTAGAACTGTTACTGGAAGAATCAGACCTAGCAACTGTAGCTAGATGGAGAAACAATATTAAGAATAAATCCACATTCTTATCCAGAAATATCAATACACCCCAGCTAGATATCTTCAGTGAGATGGTATGTAGTGATATAACCGCTTTGCAGATATTCCCGACACATCATAATCTAATATATAAGGAACGAATGGCACTGCAAGATCGGAAGCAAAAGGATGAAATAGTAATTTACAATGTGGATAAGGGGGGGGGGGGACATAGTTATATGGCCCTGGACATATATCTCAAGGAAGCCCACAAACAACTAAGAAACCAAAGCCTCTACACAAAATTATTGGACAACCCAATGACGGGATATTCTAAAATCTATGATTCTATGATTAATCAGGCATTTGTTGAAGGAACAATTTCTGATAAAGAGAAAAAATTCTTAACAGTATTGAACCCTAAAATACCCTACCTTTTACCTAATACCAAAGGTACATAAGGATCAACAAACGACACCAGGAAGACCTATAGTCTCAGGATTGGGTGATCTAATGGAAAAAGCAAGCCAGTATGTGGACTATCGACTTGGTTAGTCACTACAAACGTGGAATCTCTATATACGTCAATTGATCACAACATGGGCATTCAAGCAGTGCAATATTTCCTTGATCTAAAGTCTGAGGAGGATGCATATCATGAAAAATTTGTGTTAAAGTTGTTAAATTTTATATTACATTACAAATTTTTCATATTTGACAAATTTTATCTGCAAACCCGTGGCACAGCCTTGGGGACAGCATGTGCCTCCATCTATGCCAATTTATTTTTAGACTGGTGAGAGGCAGAACATGTCTTTACGGATGCTAATACAATTTATATCAATATGATCCTATTATGGCTGTGCTTCATTGATGATATCTTCTTTATATGGGAAGGAAAATATAACCAACTACAAGAATTCCTTAATTTATTGAAGCAGAATAATTTAAATATAAAGCTAATGCATGAAGCCAGACAAAATGCCATTAATTTTTTAGATCTAACTATACACAAAGACAATCAAGGAAACATTAAAACAGATCTATACAGAAAAGAGACAGCGACCAACAGTCTACTGTACAGTACTAGTGCCCATGCCCCAGGAACTATCAGACGTTTGCCAACTAGTGAGTTCTTGAGAGTGTGTAGAAATTGCTCGGATGAGCAAACATTTAAACTGAGAGCCACTGAACTTGAACAGAGACTAATCAATCGTGGTTATATGACATCTAGATATTGTCTGACTATAATACCATTAGCCATATAATATCTCACTAAACTAAAAACTCCTTATATGGGCATTGTCATGCCTGAAAATGACATCTAAATATTATCTAACTATAATATCACTAGTCATATAATATCTCACTAAATCTTTCATTCACTTACTCACATTATGTGCAGTTAATAAAGAACACAGAATATTTGTTTTGTTTATCATTTTTATGTTGTCATTAACATTTCATATTTTGTTTCACTGGTTAGCATATACAAATATATCCAAAAATGGGCAACACGTCACTTAACTGTTTGATATAGTTCTTAGCACTCAGCAGGTACCACACACACCAATCCTTGATGGGAGACATTAAAACACTATCAATATATACCAAAGCATATATAAATATATGGTGTCGTAAATGTACGATATTCACCATCATAATATTACACACTTGAATTATACCTTATAAACACTCACACGGTTCACACAATTATCTCACTAAATAAATGTGATATTTATATCCTGATTTGTTAGACAGAATATTACAAATGTACTATTTAAATCTCTATAATGGTTGATATCCACTATGCAGTCACATTAGAGAGTATATGGGAATGTTAGCATACATATACCATCAGTAAATTTATCTGCATCAATACTCCTTGGTTCACTGAACTTAATATAGTATATTATAAATGGAAGAACTACCGTAATTTCCATCAGGGTAAATTATAATAAAATTATACTATAAATAGAAGAACTGTAATCTCCATCAGTGCATATCAGTCCTGATAATTATGTTGCACTTGTAAACAAATTGTATACACAAAGCTCAGAGGTGTTGAGCTAAAGTAATAAAACATATAAGCGCATAACTTCAATATATATAGCAGTACTCCTATTCAGCTCTGAAATTCATGTATGAAAGGTATATACCACCTTAAAAAAATACAATGCCCGGTCCAACATGATTGACATCCCATTGATCCATTCACCAATCGCGAAAGGCGGGACTTCCGGTTTTAACAGAACTTAAATTGAAGCATCACAGGCGGCTTGCTGCCTTTAAAAAAGCCTGAACAGGCGAAATGCGTTGGAGCAGCAATAGAGGACGCTTTTTAATCTTTCAATGTTGTGGCTTACCTATTGAGCCTACCGCTTTAAGTACCGTATTGTGCCGCATATAGGCGGCACCTGAATATAGGCCACACCCTTAATGTTTGGTGCCATTTTGAAGAAATTAAATTTTTAAACAAAATATCTTCTCACACCTACAATACTCATAATGCAACAAAGTTCCCAAAAAGGGAGGCCCTTAAATGCACATTAAGCCAACAAACACTGTGTGCATAATGGCTAAACAAGTCAGCCTATCATGCGTCCATAGATAATGGATAATTAAAGTATCAAAAGCTAAGTTAACCAAAAGCTAAGTTAACACTCTTACCCACAAGCTGAGGCAACTTCTTTTTAACACCCGGTGCTGGATGTGTGGCTAACTGGACAACCCGGTCCCCTACGATTGTGGAATCCCCTTGAATGTAGCTGTGAGCGCTTCCTTCAGCAATAACAGGCACCTCCATATTCATCCTTAAGGTTACTCAGACTTCCGCACCGGGTAATGACGTCATCACTCAGCGGCCAATTCAGTGGGGTAGCGGTAGTGGATCACGATTAAGGGTAGAAACAAGTGCTCACTGCTAATGGCCAAGTCTGAATTCAAATGAAAAATTGTAAGGGGAGCACTCACTTGTTGTAAAACTTCACTTTTATTTCGCCAATTTAAAAACTACTTACACAACAGTCCATAAAACAAGCATCATAGAAGCCCAATCAATACAGATAGCTGCTATTTGCATCAATTGGGCTTCTATGATGCTTGTTTTATGGACTGTGGTGTAAGCAGTTTTTACTTTGGCAAAATAAAAGTGACGTTTTACAACAAGTACTCCCTTTGCAATTTTTCATTTGAATACAATACCTATAAGGGTGCACCGGAAGTTCGGCAAGTCTGCGCATGTGCGATATTGCGATAAGCACCCGAATATAGGCCGCAACCCGCATGTAGGCCGCACTGCAAATTTAAAGGTACAAATCAAGGGAAAAAAGTGCGGCCTATATTCGGAACAATACGGTATATTATATCAAGTGCTCTCAGCGCCACCAAGTGGGTTGCCTATGTGCAATGTTAGTGGTTAGATCCCAGCTCTAAACCTAGTGTATATGTTGATTTATATAGCATTGAGACATAAATGACAATGATATTTAACCCCTTAATGCCCGAGGACGTGCAGGGTACGTCCTCTAAAGGATGTCAGTTAACGACCAAGGACGTACCCTGCACGTCCTCGGTGTGGAAAGCAGCTGGAAGCGATCCTGCTCGCTTCCAGCTGCTTTCCGGTTATTGCAGCGATGCCTCGATATCGAGGCATCCTGCAATAACACTGTCTGGCCATCCGATGCAGAGAGAGCCACTCTGTGGCCCTCTCTGCACCGGACATCGATGGCCGGTATCGTTGGTGGGTGGGAGCCGACTTGGGAGGCGGGTGGGCGGCCATCGGTGAGATGTGTAAGGTGGAGGGGGGCGGGATCGGAAGCGGAGCCGACGGGGGGCGCGCACGGGCACGCGCGCGTGCACGGGGGGGGGGGGGCGGGCCGCGTGCACGGGGCGGGAGCGGGTGGAAACCGCTACACAACAGAAAAAAAGTTAAAGAAAAGTAAAAAAAAATGAAATAAACTTTTTTTTTTTAACCATCTAAGGGATCTGGAAGGGGTGGGGGGTTGGTCTTGGGGGGGGGGAGCTACACTACAGAAAAGGGACATTTTTTATTTAAAAAAAGCATTTTTTTCACTAAACTGGGTACTGGCAGACAGCTGCCAGTACCCAAGATGGTGCACATTTAGTCAGAGGGGGAGGGTTAGAGAGCTGTTTAGTCGGGGATCAGTGAGGTTGGGGGCTAAGGGGGATCCCTACACAGAAGCATATGTAAATATGCTAACAAAAAATGCACAAAAAAGCCCAAATATACCTTTTATTTTAGTACTGGCAGAGTTTCTGCCAGTACTTAAGATGGCGGGGACATTTGTGGGGTAGGGGAGGGAAGAGAGATGTTTGGGAGGGATCAGGGGGTCTGATGTTTCAGGTGGGAGGCTGATCTTTACACTAAAGCTAAAATTAACCCTGCAAGCTCCCTACAAGCTACCTAATTAACCCCTTCACTGCTAGCCATAATACACGTGTGATGCGCAGCGCCATTTAGCAGCATTCTAATTACCAAAAAGCAACTCCAAAGTCATATATGTCTGCTATTTCTGAACAAAGGGGATCCCAGAGAAGCATTTACAACCATTTGTGCCATAATTGCACAAGCTGTTTGTAAATTATTTCAGTGAGAAACCTAAAATTGTGAAAAATTTTACGTTTTTTTTTAATTTGATCGCATTTGGCGGTGAAATGGTGGCATGAAATATACCAAAATGGGCCTAGATCAATACTTGGGGTTGTCTACTACACTACACTAAAGCTAAAATTACCCCAAAAAGCTCCTTACATGCTCCCTAATTAACCCCTTCACTGCTGGGCATAATACACGTGTAGTGCGCAGTGGCATTTAGCGGCCTTCTAATTACCAAAAAGCAATGCCAAAGCCATATATGTCTGCTATTTCTGAACAAAGGGGATCCCAGAGAAGAATTTACAACCATTTATGCCATAATTGCACAAGCAGTTTGTAAATAATTTCAGTGAGAAACTGAAAGTTTGTGAAAAAATTTGTGAAAAAGTGAACAATTTTTTGTATTTGATCGCATTTGGCGGTGAAATGGTGGCATGAAATATACCAAAATGGGCCTAGATCAATAATTTAGGATGTCTTCTAAAAAAAAATATATACATGTCAATGGATATTCAGGGATTCCTGAAAGATATTAGTGTTCTAATGTAACTAGCGTTAATTTTGAAAAAAAAATGGTTTGAAAATAGCAAAGTGCTACTTGTATTTATGGCCCTATAAGTTACAAAAAAAGCAAAGAAGATGTAAACATTGGGTATTTCTAAACTCAGGACAAAATTTAGAAACAATTTAGCATGGGTGTTTTTTGGTGGTTGTAGATATGTAACAGATTTTGGGGTTCAAAGTTAGAAAAAGTGTGTTTTTTTCCATTTTTCCTCATATTTTATAATTTTTTTTATAGTAAATGATAAGATATGATGAAAATAATGGTATTTTTAGAAAGTCCATTTAATGGCGAGAAAAACGGTATATAATATGTGTGGGTACAGTAAATGAGTAAGAGGAAATTTTCAGCTAAACACAAACACCGCAGAAATGTAAAAATAGCCTTGGTCCCAAACGGACAGAAAATGGAAAAGTGCTCTGGTCACTAAAGGGTTAAACTAGTATGAGCAGTAGGGATTACGGAACCACACGGCATAGCAATAAATAATGTCACTCCAATTTCTTGAATGTATATACGGTAAGTGATAGTTACAATATAATATACCACGCCAAGATAGTATGGCAATACTTGTACTTGTATCAGCTACATCTTATGTTTCTTGTGGGATCCTATAAGGTTACGAAATCACTATATTAGAGAGTGATTATACCTACTATAAGAGTGGATATATGGAAGTACTGTAACTACTACGTATTTGATATTTGTTGATATTCCAGGAAACCTAGTTACAGTTAGTATACAGAATCCTGCATGTTTCTGGTGCTCAAATGATCATGAAGTGGTATTGAATGTATATTTCTCTGTGAAAAAAATCACAAAAAGACAAAGGCGCCTCCTAGTGTAATACAGTTGGTGAAAGAGATTTGTTAGGTAATCAAAAAGGTACTCACAAGTGGAGCAGCACCCAATTGTGCTAAATCAAATAGACTGGGATCTCACAGTGTCCCAGCTCACTGACACTGCAAGGAAACTGGTTTCTCCAATGTCTTGCCGGACTGACAGAGCTCAGACTCTCACAAAGAGGTTTACATAAAACCAAATTTTATTAATAAAATAAAAATCTCAGTGTCTCATGACACTAGATATTAAAAGAACAAGCAACGCGTTTCTCAGACTGCTGTCTGTTTCATCAGGCTTCTATTGATACAATGAGAGTACTGGCTTAAATAAAAACATATGACCAATCCCAGTTCATTAACACCTGACACACCCAACCAGGTGTACTAAGACCTAATTGGTCTCAATATAACCACTGACATAATAAACAAAATAGAATAACAATCTCTAAACATCTAAAAACATTTAAAAAAATTAATCATGAGAATGAGTATATATACATATACACATACACACACACATATATATATATACATACACATACATACACACATACACATATATATATACACATACACACATGCACATACACACATACATACATATATATATACACACATACACATACATATATACACATAAGGGTTAACATAATGAGTCTATCCAATCTTGTGAACAAGGTCTTATCATAGACATATATATTCCTTTAAAATAAAATTACTAAAACTTGACCCACATTACCTCTGTATTAAAACTGTAAAAACAAAAGTCAAAATAAAATGTTAAAATACAATATATTTGTCAAAACGGAACCTATGTGCATTCTATGCTTAATTACAGATATGTATATAAATAGAAAGATATTAAGCAATGTGTGCATTATAATAATCTTATTTCCATTATTGCCTCTAATTATGACTTTTGACATATGTTTTTAAAAATACCTTTTTTCATTCAGATCAGCAATGTACAATTTGCTCTAAGTTTGTCTGATCCTAAGAGTGATTTACTTCCTGACACATGGTTTACTTCCTTATACATCATAAGTCACAGGGCCACTGTAGTGATGTCCAGTTCATGAACGAATCGTTCATTTGAACCGGATCTTTTCAGTGAACTGTATGAATCAGTTCACCAGACTGAACTGATTCGTTTCTAACAGTTCACTTCCTGAGTATGCAGCAGCACTGGTAATACGATCCTAGAGTGAGTTCTGCTTCTGCTAACTCCTCCTTTGCAATGAATCACACAGCAGAATCTCACTCTAGGATCATATTACCAGTGTTGTTGAATCAGTGAACTGTTAGCTAACTCGTTTGCAATTAATCAGTCTGTTAACAGTTCACTGATTCAAAAGAAGTGAACTGTTTGCAAACGACTCAGTGTACTGTTAACTATAGTAACTCCTTTGCAATGAATCATTTAGATAACAGTACACTGATTCAAATATCAGGTCACACTCACAGCAGTTCTCAACAGACCCCTGCATTTACCCCCTAACTGCAACTTACATTAACCCATTCAGCATCCCATGTTTGTTTATATATATATATATATATATATATCCCATTCAGCATCCCATGTTTGTTTATATATATATATATATATATATATATATATATATATATATATATATATATATATATATATATATATATATACGTTGATTGGAGTAGCCGTGTTAGTCCAGAGATTTAGATATCAAAATAACAAGAGTATTGCATTGAGCAATGATACTTTTTTTATTGGACTAACTATACATTTATAAGATGACAAGCTTTCGGAAGAGTTCCTTCCTTTATCAAGTCTAAAGCAATACTGACCAATTCAATGGAATTTACAGATTGTATCTTAAAACACAGGATAGCTAAGAAGACAGTGCAGGGGGAGGAGGAGGTGTCGTAAAAATCATGAGGGGGGCTTAGGTAACAGGCAGACAGTGTCCAGTGTAGGAGAACAGACAGGGGAAATATATAGTGTCAGAGTATATGAATATTATGATGAATATTACATATGTATACATATATATGTATATTTTATACACTGTATATGTTAGATGAGACCTCAGGATTAATTGAACATGAGTTTGTTTAACACCACAGGGGGTCCCAACCCCCTTACCAGATGGGTTAGCTGGATGAATACACGTTTATCAGGATTGAAAATCAGCATAGCTTTTGAAGTACCACCTCCTATGGTGTAAAACACACAAAAAAAAATTTTTCCTACTCATTTGACTATATATGCAGAGTTTTATAACTCCCAAAACATTTGGTGAGAGAAAAGAATGTGTTCAAGGACCCCTCTGGAATTTGTCACCTAAGTTTTGTGATTTCAAAGTAAGATGTGTTGCAAATACACAGCTAGGGGGAAGGTGACACAGATAGAGTTGGATGCATTTTGCAAGGGGAACAATGCCATTTTTCCATGTATGTTTGGAATGATTCATGATATATATATATTAAAATTAAGCACATTGTATTAGGTGGATGATTGCTGCAGGGGATATTTATATAGGAAATAAATTCAGAATTAGTATAGATTGAATGACCATTTTGGTAATCCCTTATTTGAAGTGTATATATATATATATATATATATATATATATATATATATATATATATATATATATATATATATATATATATATATATATATATATATATATATATATATATATATATATATGTTTTGAAAACATAAAAGATCTTACTTAGCCTCTGTGTTTTTAAGAATATAAATAAATATTTGTGGACCTAAAAGTAAATGATTAATAATACTGGGACCATAGACATATGAATGCTTAAACCATTTCTGATAATTGTTTCCATTTCTATTGCAGGCATCAATTCATATATGCAGAAATTGTCGGAGACATAGGACATATTATATCACATGAAAACATATATAACAGGATATATAAATGCATTTTAAGCTAATAATTAGCAGTATTAAATTGCCTTAATATAATAAAATGTTAATAATATAACATATTTGATATCAAAATGACCAGAGAGGTGATATAGATTTGCCTCATCTATGATTGATATTCTGAGGGGTTCATGCAAGAAATTACGGCAGTTATTACATAGTTTAAAGAAATATTTCACTGTCTAAAAATGTTTAGAAGTGTTAAGGATGAATTTGTTTTGTGCTGCCACCGAAGGGCCGATACCGGTATAGCAGTTGAGATAACTGCTTAAAGGATGCGTTTCCATGGTGACCAAGGGCCAATCCAAATAGACATGCCACCTAACCAATGGGATGGTCAGATCTCGTAGGGCCACTCCCATGGTTTCATAAATGAATGAAAAAGTTATTTAAGTGAACGCATGAAGGAGAAAGGGACAGATTTTGCTGACTTGAATGATACATTGCTGGGCGTCCAAAATACACTCATTCTAAACAAGCTGATCTACCTTCTTCTCAGTGATTGCAAAAATGTACTTATATATTTTCTGAGATGAAACAAGGAATCCTTGGTAACTGAACTATCTATTTTGGTAACGTATATATATATATATAGAGTATAAGAAAAGGGCTGCTAATTACATGTGATATTTTAAAGTCACTGCAGTTTAAAGATACAGTTTTCTGGGTTTTGTAAGATAAGTTATATGCATAGTTAATTTGTATTTAATAGATTTAAAGAAGCAGTGTGTTTTTTTTTTTTCAAGTTAGCATTTCACAGCCTATATATATATATTGTTTAAATCTGCGTCTGATTGACCAAGTAACTCATCTATGCAAGTTCTGATATTGTCAGTTAATTTTGTATTAGGATAAATTGCAGTTAAATAGCAGAATATATATATTATCCTATTGTTTTATAAACACTGTTTAGAATTGTATTGCTTGGATGTTAAAGGTTTTTAGTCCCATTGTGTTAAATAAATAAAAGTCTGAATTGTGAAGGTATATCTTTCTGGGTTTTGTAAGAAGGATAGCATATCTTAAGAGTTGGTTTTAACGCATATAAATTTTGTTTCATTTCCTTTTATTGTGAATATACTTCAATATGTTTATGGATATTAACTAAATAAAAGAATTCAGATATTTATATTAATTGTATGGTCTAGTAGATGCATGGTTGATTAGGGTTTCAATTTTTAAGGAAAATTATTTTAAGATTGTGTTTATAACCCTGCCATAAACTTATATATTATTTGGATAGCACTACTAAGATTTTCATAAATATACTGACATAATAATTGGAGGAACCGCTGAGATTTATTAATATTCCATCATATTTGATATAATATATTTGTAAGTAAATAGAAATTATTATAAAAGAGAAAAAAAAAAAATTCATATTTCGATATTAATATTTTAAAGATATAATTTTTTTTGAAAAGTTGAAATATTAATTTTCATATTTCGAGATTGACATTAATATCTTGAAATATTATTAAAGATTAATTTTGAAAAATTAATAAAAATATTATTTTTTCATATTTCAAAATTAATCAAAAAATATTGATTTTTCATATTTTCAAAGTTAATCAAAAATATTAATTTTTCATATTTCGGAATATTAATTTTTCATATTTCAAAATTAATAATATTTTTTTTTTTTTTTTTTAAATATAAAAATTTTCCTTCTCTCTTTTTATTGGCAAAAATTGTATTAGCGTTTTAGTTTAACTAAGTACTAAACCAATATAATAATGTCTGTAGCCAGAAGTGACTCATTTAATTCTATACATAGCAATGAAATTGGTCCCATAACCATACCTATTACTAAAGGTCAGGTCCTTAAGAAAGATATCTTAAGTTACCTTAAAGGGAAGTTTAATATTGCGGGTGAATTAAATGATTTTATGGATACGCTTGAAACTAGGGCTAAAAATATTACCGTTAATAATAATATGTGGAATGAAGAGAATGAATTCTTCCAGGAATTATTAATGATTAATCAATGCAAAGCTTCCAAAAAGCGAGACAAACTAATACTAAAATCCTGGCCCCTTTTAATATGCATAATTGACGAAATGTCGTTTTGTGTCACAGACAAACGATTGCAAATACAGGAGCTAGAAAATAGTATTCGTTCCTCACGCAGACGCGAAGAGGGTTTAAAAATAGCCAAAAATAAAATGGATGAATTTGCCCAAAACCTAGCCACCTTAGATAAGCACAATATGGACTTAATCGCGCAGATACAAGATTTAAATGAACAGCTTGCGCAAAGCCAGAGAGAATTAAGCGATTTAAAAAGGTCATATCGCCATAATGAAAACCCCTATATTAGCAATGAGAATAATACAGATAATGCTAACTCCTTTAGCGAACGCGTCAGGGACGAGGTACGAAAATATATAGAACAACATAGACAAATGACCCCTAACGGGTCAGAAATAGATTTCCCAAATAGACAATCCCCTCAGGATGTAAATCCAGAGGACAGCTGTAGCGCAGCTGATGCGGGGGAGGGAAACTCTAACAGAGAATCCCAAAATAAGTCTGATAAAGTCTATGATTCCCATAAAATAATCACCTTCGTACAACGCGCAGTACCTATATTCTCCAATAAGGGAACAACATCTGTAATTGATCATTTACAAGCTTTTGAAAATGCGTTAGCTATAATGAATGTTACAAGTGAGAAATTGAAAATTGAATTTCTGCCTTGGGTATTTGACAGTAAGCATCACAAATTCTTTGCCTCACTAAAGGATATGAATATTCATTCCTGGAATGGGGTAAAACGACAATGCAGAAAAGAATTTGGGCAATATCGCACTAAAACTGCCGCGAAAATAGCGGTATATGGTTTAAAGTGTCGTGCGAATCAGAGTCCAATCGAATTCCTTTCTGTATTGAAAAATGCGTACAGTATGGCTGAAGATAATCCCAAATTTGATGGCTCAGAATTTGTAAATTTATTTTTTGAAGCACTGCCTACACCCATCAAAATCAACTTAGCTAGAGATTTTGATGAGGACTGCTCATTGGAATGGCTGATCAAAGAGAGTACGAAGTTATACTCTATTCAGCAATCCAGTGAACAGGGGGTGAAAAAGGAGTCAAAACCCAAAATTGTAGCAGAAACTAGGGTGTCACCTAGCCCCCTCAATTTGGAATCTAAAAAGAGAACTTATGCAGAGGTGACCAGTCAAAACAGGCCATCTCCACAGAGGTTTAATTCTGCCCCTCCCCCTACACAGGTTGAGGTGCAGGGAGACTATAACCAAAGTGGGGGACATAATCAGGTGAATAATTACTCACAAAGAGAATACCCACCCAATAATTGGTATCCACGCAAGGGTAGATACAATAGACGGCGAAGATATTCTCAGGGTAACCAGACACCCCAGGTATATAATGCTCCCCAAAATACTAATGCTGAACAAGCTGAACCCCAGGGGCAACCACGCCAGAATAGAAATAGCGGCCCTGATTCTGAGGGAACCCAATGGTCCAGGAATCAGTACAATGGGGCACCAGGAGATAGGCCCAGGGGTAGAGGTAACTTGTACAATCAGGTAGACATGCTGTTTACCCAGTTAAATCGGTTGAGCGTACAAATCGCTAATATGAGTAAAAAATCTACGACTCAGCAACCGAACAATACTTTTTTAGGGGTACAGCCAGTGGTCAGCAGTGGACCACAGGCACAGTCATAAATACTGCAGCATCACCTGAGGGGGAGGGGAGAGATGTACAAAAAGTAATAATAAATATCAATGATACTAATCATGTTATCTCCCCACAGACCGGAAACGGACGATTTAGCCGTGATGACAAGCAACCTCATCCGGGAAAAATTAACAAAGCTCTTCCTTTGCAGCTCTCTCCTAACCTTATCTCCACAGATGCAGTACAAAAGAACCCAGCCGACCCTGTCATAGAGGAAACAGGTAGGTATGAAGGTTCCTCTGCATCGAATGACACAGCGAATTCAGGTAACACGTGGCAAAGCCCACAGATGTGTGAGAATGCCAATTTTATGTGTGAAATGGTAGAAACTGCAGGAAGATATTATGTATTAGTTGAGCTGCAAGATTCAGTCTCCAACCCTATCAGGGGATTAATTGACACTGGGTCACAGGCAACTATCTTATCCCACAGGTACTACACACAGCTAAATGAGCTAACACCCCACAAACCTAAAATAAAAGAATTTGACGGTTCTCTAATAGGTGTTGGGGGTGACTCCCTAAAAGTTTACGGTACTGCCTGGTTAAAATTTAAATTGGGGAACAGGGTCATAAGACACCCTGTCGTCATAGTGGATCTGCCAACTGATCGTTTAATTATTGGTAGTGATCTCCTGAAGCGATTAAGCACCATAATTGACTGCATAAATAATATAATTTGGTCACAAGTTAAACGGCCTATCAATTATGAAAAATCTGGTATATCTCACGCCCGACATAGCTGTCACGTGGTAGAAGAGAAACCAGATGCTGTGGAGATTCATTTCAGGAATAACTCTGTACCTGAAATCACTATTCTACAAATAGATGATCAGACTCCTTTTAGTGGCTCTGATGGTAATACTTTTAATATATCGCCTGGAAAGATAGCGAATATTTCCCTAGATGGCGATGTATTAACCATATCACTCCACAAGGGGGATCATAAAATCCCTAAGGGGGGAGGCCACGCTCAATACCTCACAGGGATTGAGAGAGTTAAAGAGGATCTATTTATCCCTATACAAGTGCATGACCTTGGTAAAACCAAGTATGCTAAAATAAACTTAAAACAGGAAGCTAGCTATATAAGCGAAGGTTTATTAGCGCAAATAGCTGAACCTAAAGTGACTAAATATCTTTCTCCCCAAGACCACTGTGTCAACGGCCTGGATGACAGGTCTGAAAGCTATAACATCACAGCTAAGTGCTTATTATCTATCTCTATTGGTAATAAGTCAGTGAAGCACCTATTTTTAGTTTTAAATACTCCCCATAATCAGATATACATTGGCAATGATATCTTACATAGATATGCCATACAAATAGATTTGATTAACTCTTGCCTTTGGAGCAGGTTAAAGGGGGACCCTGAAGTATTTCAGGATGAAAATGCAGCCCTGAAATCAAACCAGCAATTGCCATATGCTGTGAATATGCAGGTATCTAGCGATGTTATAATTCCTGCTGGGGCTGATAAATTTCTTTTACCCTTACAGGTAAAGAGAGGGCAGAAATTAAAAACTTCAGAAACACTGATTTGCCTCTCCCATAGAATACAAAATCTAGGTGTCACAGTGACTTACACTCCTATGGTGAATATTGGAACTGTTCCAATACATATTATTGTGCATAACATGACCCCACAGGATATAACATTATCCAAGGGAACTACCATAGGATATGCACTGGAATCAAGTTATTACACTTTTGGATTCCAGAATAATGTAATTGGACTAATACCTGAAGGATACCTAACTGAAGAACAATTAATAGAACAATCCTTTGCATCTATGCCAGAGGGTCTATTTAATGTTCAGTCTATTTATCCCTTCAGCTCAGAGGAAGGCATCTGTAAAATTGAAGAAGCCTCTCTAGTCTTTGATCAGCCAATCAAACAGCAAGATTACGCCAATACCCAGAGTCATGGGAGCAATGTAAATTATAATCAAGGGGATCTCACCTCTAGGTTGGAAGAAGCCTATGAAATAGGACAGCCTGAAATCTTTCCAGGATTTCAGCAAATAGTCGAAGAGCAAATATCCTCAGCTAATGGCTGTTCCAGCGATGATGAACGCCAACAGCTGCGAGAACTCCTAATGGAATACAAGGATATTTTCGCTAAAGATTCTTATGACTGTGGTACTACAGACTTGCACATTGCAAGGATACAAACAGATCCTAATGCGCCACCTGTATTTGTCAAACAATACAGACTTCCCTTAGCCTCATATGATTCTCTTGCAGAGATCATAAGGAATTTGGAAGAAAGAGGTATTATCAGACAGGTGCACAGCTCTTATAATAATCCTATTCTAGGTGTCCTTAAGCCCAATGGACAATGTGTGCTGACTTAAGACAGCTAAACAAACGAGTATACATGTCTGGCTGGCCTGTACCATACATTGACCAGTGCCTAGCACAAATGCAGGGATCCAAAATATTCACTGCCATTGATTGTGCACAGGGATATTGGACCATAAAGGTACATGAAGAGGACCAATATAAGCTAGCATTCTCCTTCCAAAAGGTTCAGTATGCATTTCAGAGACTTCCATTTGGATACATAAATTCTGGACATGAATTTGCTGTATTCATGCATAAGGCTATGCCTGACGCACTGGAAAGGGGGACCTTATCTTATGTTGATGATGTTTTAATCAAAAGCACAGACTTTGAAAAACACATCGCAGAGCTTAAATACGTCCTCAGCCAACTTAAAAGGGCAGGTGTCAAATTATCCCTGCTAAAAGCTCAATGGTGCCGCACTCGTGTAAACTTCTTGGGACATGAAGTTACCTCTGACGGATTAAATCCCCAGAAGAAAAAGGTGGAAGCGATAGTGAATTCTAAAAACCCAACTAACTTAAAGGAATTGAGATCATTCCTGGGTATGACGAATTATTCTCGCAAATTCATTGATAATTATGCGGAATTAGCTAAACCACTACTACTTCTTCTAAAGAAAGATGTGAAATGGCACTGGAGTGAGTCTCAAGAGACAGCCATCAGAGAGCTGAAGAGAAAACTCACTCAAGCACCTTGCTTAGCGTACCCTGAAGGTGGCAAACCTTTCTACTTAGAAACAGGGTACACAGATGTAAGCATGAGTGCTGTTTTATACCAAAAGCATGATAATTTGAACAAAGCCATTGCTTATGCGAGCAAAAATCTATCCCCAGTAGAAATAAAATTTAGCGATTGCGAAAAAGCCCTCTTATCTACTGTATGGGCTCTACAAAATTTCCGCAGCTATATACAGGGCGAGAAAATTATTGTAGAAACGGCCCACCAGCCTTTGCTATATTTGCAAAGTGAGAGAATAAGAGATGGGAATTTGTCTAATAGCCGCATAACAGCGTGGACTCTTTCCTTGCAAGGCTGGCCATTAGAAATTCGCTACAAGCAGAATAAAAAGAATCCAGTCGCACAAGGGCTTGCTGAGCTCCACGACTGTACTGCTAGAGATCCTGGGAAAGAATTATCAGAAGATGATTTTCTGGAGGAACAATTGCTTTCCCCATATAAAATGTACAATGAGGACCATTGTCAAACATTACCTTGGGTATATGTTGATGGTTGTTCTTACCATGCCACTATTGATAATGAGCGCAGATTAGTTGCTGGCATTGGTATAATGGGGGCAAATGGATTCCCAAATATATCTATAGGTTTCAACATTGGACCAAGATCCAGTCAAGTTGCTGAACTAACTGCTGTTTTCAAAACCATTGGAATGGCCATTGAACATGGTATTCATGAATTTGTGATCATAACTGACTCAAATTATGTGCGTGACAGTTTTGTTGAATACCTGCCAACTTGGAAAAGAAATGGCATGCAGAAAAGCAATAACAAACCAGTCAAGCATGGCAAGTTGTTCTGCGAGATTGATAATCTGGTAGTATCCAATGATTTAACCATACACTGGAAAAAGACCAAGGGTCATTCCAGAGTTTTAGGTCCTGATAAGGAAGGCAATGACCTTGCGGATTCATTAGCCAAACAAGGAGCCATAACTGGAGAACTCCTTAATATTGACCATTTAATGGGTGCAATTCAGGTAGAAGCCATTACCTGAAACCAGGCAAAACAACAGAGTGAGCCTAACTTGGTACAATGGAGTCAGGATTCTCCTAGTGAGGACCTGATCACTAGTCAAAAAGAAGACCCCATTGTAAGCATCTTCTATAAACACATAGAAGATCCTGAAAGCAACCCCATCTCAAAAGATGATTGTATTGGCAAAGAAGATCTGAGAATCTTAATAAAATCTAGATCACAATTCAAGTTACAGGATGGTTTGTTAATTAGAACTTCAAAAACTGGCATCCAGCAGTGGGTAGTACCCACCAAGTTCAGAGGTCTAATGCTTCAACATGCCCATGATGCTCCCACATCTGGTCATCGGGGTGCCAAACTCACGTACGAAATATTGCGTGACTACGCTTTTTGGCCACACATGTTGAAAGATGTTCAAACCTACTGTCAAGGGTGTTTAATCTGCCCACAGTTCCAACCCACTGCACCAACGCATAGAGCGCCATTGCAGAAAAGGGGGATGGTAATGCCATGGTCAGATATACAAATTGATTTTATTGGCCCGGTAACAAGATCATCAAGAGGTAACAAATACATGTTAACCGTAACATGCCTGTTCACTAAATGGGTAGAGTGCATTAGTGCACCTAACAATAGTGCTGAAACATGTGCAGCGTTGCTCATCAACCATGTATTTTCCAGATTTGGTTTACCCCAAAGAATCGAGTCAGATCGGGGGACCCACTTCACTAGCGAAGTGATGACCAAAATGTGGAAAATACTAGGGGTTAAAAGAAAGCTCCATATTGCTTATAGAGCTGCCTCAAGTGGTGGTGTAGAGCGTTAGAACCAGTCCATTGTTAAAATCCTCAAAAAGTTTGTGAGTGAAACGGGTAAAGACTGGGATGTAAAACTACCTCTAGTCTTAATGGCATTAAGAGCAACTCCAAGTAATGCTACCAAGATGTCACCTTTTGAACTGATGACTGGTAGAAGAATGGTTCTACCTCAGCATCTGCTGTACCGTACATCAGACCAAAACTTGATAAACGCTGCCAATACACATCAATATGTGGAGAACCTAAGAAAGCATCTGCAATATGCATTTGCATTTGCTCAAAGGAATTTAGAAAGAGCCGCAACTACCACTAAAACCTATTATGATCTCAAAACGTCCAAAAAGGAATATGAAATAAATGATAAAGTTTATCTTTATAACTTTGGAAGAGATCAGGTTAGGGAGAAGAAATTTCTTCCCTCATGGAAAGGTCCTTTCGTCATTACTGACAAAATATCTCCAGTGGCCTATAAAATAAGGATCCCCAAAAATGAAAGTTTCATAGATAAATGGGTCCATATCAATCAATTGCGGGCATGTCATCCCAGATCCCAACTACAAGTCATAGAGGGAGAATGAAGTGTCATATCCCCAAATGAACTAAAGACATACTGTAGTTTAAAGGTGCCCAACTGATAAACATGAAGGCTCAAAATAACAAACTTTCTACATAAGAGACTGTCTATGAGATATACGGTTGATCCTCATCAAATACCACTGACTTTAAGCCAATTCAAATACATGTGTCCTACATCTATTTGAAGTTGGAAGGGGGATTTATGTCAGAGTATATGAATATTATGATGAATATTACATATGTATACATATATATGTATATTTTATACACTGTATATGTTAGATGAGACCTCAGGATTAATTGAACATGAGTTTGTTTAACACCACAGGGGGTCCCAACCCCCTTACCAGATGGGTTAGCTGGATGAATACACGTTTATCAGGATTGAAAATCAGCATAGCTTTTGAAGTACCACCTCCTATGGTGTAAAACACACAAACATTTTTTTTCCTACTCATTTGACTATATATGCAGAGTTTTATAACTCCCAAAACATTTGGTGAGAGAAAAGAATGTGTTCAAGGACCCCTCTGGAATTTGTCACCTAAGTTTTGTGATTTCAAAGTAAGATGTGTTGCAAATACACAGCTAGGGGAAAGGTGACACAGATAGAGTTGGATGCATTTTGCAAGGGGAACAATGCCAGTTTTCCATGTATGTTTGGAATGATTCATGATATATATATATTAAAATTAAGCACATTGTATTAGGTGGATGATTGCTGCAGGGGATATTTATATAGGAAATAAATTCAGAATTAGTATAGATTGAATGACCATTTTGGTAATCCCTTATTTGAAGTGCATATATATATATATATATATATATATATATATATATATATATATATATGTTTTGAAAACATAAAAGATCTTACTTAGCCTCTGTGTTTTTAAGAATATAAATAAATATTTGACCTAAAAGTAAATGATTAATAATACTGGGACCATAGACATATGAATGCTTAAACCATTTCTGATAATTGTTTCCATTTCTATTGCAGGCATCAATTCATATATGCAGAAATTGTCGGAGACATAGGACATATTATATCACATGAAAACATATATAACAGGATATATAAATGCATTTTAAGCTAATAATTAGCAGTATTAAATTGCCTTAATATAATAAAATGTTAATAATATAACATATTTGATATCAAAATGACCAGAGAGGTGATATAGATTTGCCTCATCTATGATTGATATTCTGAGGGGTTCATGCAAGAAATTACGGCAGTTATTACATAGTTTAAAGAAATATTTCACTGTCTAAAAATGTTTAGAAGTGTTAAGGATGAATTTGTTTTGTGCTGCCACCGAAGGGCCGATACCGGTATAGCAGTTGAGATAACTGCTTAAAGGATGCGTTTCCATGGTGACCAAGGGCCAATCCAAATAGACATCCCACCTAACCAATGGGATGGTCAGATCTCGTAGGGCCACTCCCATGGTTTCATAAATGAATGAAAAAGTTATTTAAGTGAACGCATGAAGGAGAAAGGGACAGATTTTGCTGACTTGAATGATACATTGCTGGGCGTCCAAAATACACTCATTCTAAACAAGCTGATCTACCTTCTTCTCAGTGATTGCAAAAATTTACTTATATATTTTCTGAGATGAAACAAGGAATCCTTGGTAACTGAACTATCTATTTTGGTAACGTATATATATATAGAGTATAAGAAAAGGGCTGCTAATTACATGTGATATTTTAAAGTCACTGCAGTTTAAAGATACAGTTTTCTGGGTTTTGTAAGATAAGTTATATGCATAGTTAATTTGTATTTAATAGATTTAAAGAAGCAGTGTGTTTTTTTTTTTTTTCAAGTTAGCATTTCACAGCCTATATATATATTGTTTAAATCTGCGTCTGATTGACCAAGTAACTCATCTATGCAAGTTCTGATATTGTCAGTTAATTTTGTATTAGGATAAATTGCAGTTAAATAGCAGAATATATATATTATCCTATTGTTTTATAAACACTGTTTAGAATTGTATTGCTTGGATGTTAAAGGTTTTTAGTCCCATTGTGTTAAATAAATAAAAGTCTGAATTGTGAAGGTATATCTTTCTGGGTTTTGTAAGAAGGATAGCATATCTTAAGAGTTGGTTTTAACGCATATAAATTTTGTTTCATTTCCTTTTATTGTGAATATACTTCAATATGTTTATGGATATTAACTAAATAAAAGAATTCAGATATTTATATTAATTGTATGGTCTAGTAGATGCATGGTTGATTAGGGTTTCAATTTTTAAGGAAAATTATTTTAAGATTGTGTTTATAACCCTGCCATAAACTTATATATTATTTGGATAGCACTACTAAGATTTTCATAAATATACTGACAATAGCTTTACATAGAGCATATACTGACATAAAGTTATATATCAACATTGAATCAATATCTATAGAGATGTGAAATTGTATATACAGGGGGAATACAAAAGTTAAAAAAAAGACAAAAGTGTGGACATAGGCTTACCTGTGTACCTATGTATAAAGAATGTGGAATATACAATGTAATTGACTAAATGAAAGTACATTACAAAAAATTTTGATAATGTGTTAAGAATCCAGAGTCCACATTTAGTCCAGAATTAAACAGGTTGAAGTGCATTATCATTTTCATTTCAAAGGTTTTTCTTTCCATGGTGTTTTTGAAGTTGCCTCTGAGAATTTTGACTACTAGTGGGATACGTGATATGTTTTTCTTCTCCCTGTATTGTAGTAAGTGTTCACGTGGAGTATTGAGGGCAGAGTTAATTTTTTTATTTATAATCCTTGTTTTGTAACCTTTTTCTCTGAATGGGACAGTGTGATGAGGTGTTTGTCACGGTCCTTGGTATCTGAGCAAATTCTGTGGTATCTTGTAGCTTGACTGTAGATTATGGATTTTTTAATGTGATTGGGGTGGGAGCTGGAGCTGTGGAGGTAGCTGCATCTATCTGTTGGTTTCCTGTATACAGATGAGTGCAGTTTGCCATTTGTGATGGATATTGTTGTATCCAGGAAGCTGACACAGTCTCTAGAAAAGTTCATTTTAAGCTTGATTGATGCATGAAATAGATTAAATGATTTATGAAAATGTTCAAGGTTTTTTTCTCCTTCTGTCCATATGATAAAAATATCATCTATGTAGCGAAAGTATTTGAATGGTTTGTGAGGGTGAGTGGCTAGGAATCTCTGTTCTAAGTCAGCCATGAAGAGGTTTGCGTACTGTGGTGCCATTTTGGTGCCCATGGCTGTTCCCATGATTTGTAAGTAGATGGAGTGGTTGAAGATGAAATAATTGTGAGTAAGTATAAATTCTGTAAGTTTACTGACTGTAGAAGCACTATATGTCTGGTTAAGGCTGTTGCAGGAAAGAAAGTTTAAGCAGGCTTAAATTCTTGGCTCTTCATGGCTGACTTAGAACAGAGATTCCTAGCCACTCACCCTCACAAACCATTCAAATACTTTCGCTACATCGATGATATTTTCATCATATGGACAGAAGGAGAAAAAAACCTTGAACATTTTCATAAATCATTTAATCTATTTCATTCATCAATCAAGCTTAAAATGAACTTTTCTAGAGACTGTGTCAGCTTCCTGGATACAACAATATCCATCACAAATGGCAAACTACACTCATCTGTATACAGGAAACCAACAGATAGATGCAGATACCTCCACAGCTCCAGCTCCCACCCCAATCACATTAAAAAATCCACAATCTACAGTCAGGCTACAAGATACCACAGAATTTGCTCAGATACCAAGGACCGTGACAAACACCTCATCACATTGTCCCAATCATTCAGAGAAAAAGGTTACAAAACAAGGATTATAAATAAAAAAATTAACTCTGCCCTCAATACTCCACGTGAATACTTACTACAATACAGGGAGAAGAAAAACATATCACGTATCCCACTAGTAGTCAAATACAACCCTGCTGTGGAAGGGATACAAAAAAATCATAAAAGACTTACAGCCACTACTCTTAGAGGATCCCACACTCAAAAAAATCTTTCCAAAACCCCCAATCCTGGCATACAGACAAGCACCTAACCTAAAGCAGAAACTGGTACATAGGAAGCTACCCCTTGAGAAAAAGAACACTCAGAATGGAACCAAGTGCTGCTATAAAGCTCTCTGCAAACTGTGTCAAAACGTTTGTGAAAGCAGCACAGCAAATCACAATAATAAATGTTATAACATTAAAGGGGCATATTCATGTATATCTGCAAATGTGGTATACATGATATATTGCACTGCATGTGAAATGGGATGCTATATTGGAGAAACTAGCCAAAAACTGCACCTTCGAATGAACTTACACAGACACTCAATCAAAAACCACTGTGAAACAAAATACTGCACCCCTGTTGGTCACCATTTCACCCAACCTGACCACTCCATCCAAAACCTCAAAATCAAAATTCTCAGAGGCAACTTCAAAAACACCATGGAAAGAAAAACCTTTGAAATGAAAATGATAATGCACTTCAACCTGTTTAATTCTGGACTAAATGTGGACTCTGGATTCTTAACACATTATCAAAAATTTTTGTAATGTACTTTCATTTAGTCAATTACATTGTATATTCCACATTCTTTATACATAGGTACACAGGTAAGCCTATGTCCACACTTTTGTCTTTTTTTTTACTTTTGTATTCCCCCTGTATATACAATTTCACATCTCTATAGATATTGATTCAATGTTGATATATAACTTTATGTCAGTATATGCTCTATGTAAAGCTATATATTTCCCCTGTCTGTTCTCCTACACTGGACACTGTCTGCCTGTTACCTAAGCCCCCCTCATGATTTTTACGACACCTCCTCCTCTCCCTGCACTATCTTCTTAGCTATTCTGTGTTTTAAGATACAATATGTAAATTCCATTGAATTGGTCAGTATTGCTTTAGACTTGATAAAGGAAGGAACTCTTCCGAAAGCTTGTCATCTTATAAATGTATAGTTAGTCCAATAAAAAAAGTATCATTGCTCAATGCAATACTCTTGTTATTTTGATATATATATATATATATATATATATATATATATATATATATATATATATATATATATATAAAATTTGTTGTTCAACCCATTCAGCATCCCATGTTTGTTTTTATATATATATATATATATATATATATATATATATATATATAATTTGTTGTTCAACCCATTCAGCATCCCATGTTCGTTTATATATATATATATAAATTTGTTGTTCTTCCTCTATATCTAAGCTAACTTTTACTTAGCAACAGCTACAAATTATATATATATATATATATATTTGTAGCTGTTGCTAAGTAAAAGTTAGCTTAAGCTAACTTTTACTTAGCAACAGCTACAAATTATATATATATATGTATATATATATATATATATATATATATATATATATATATATATATATATATATATATATATATATATATATATTTGTAGCTGTTGTTAAGTAAAAGTTATATAAAGATATAGAGATAGCTTGTAGTCCCAGTGCACAGGAGTCGACTGTCACACACTCACACAGTCAGTGACTCATGATTCAGGAATGAATCAGCACTGCAGGAAACGAATCTGCAAATCTGCGGCTCTACAGTTCACCTACTGAACATGAGGTAGAGCCTCTACCTCATGTTCAGTAGGTGAACTGGTGAATCGGTTCATGAACCGGTTCAGTTAATCGAACCATTCAAAATGAACCGATTTACTCAGAAGAACCGAACTTCCCATCACTAGGCCACTGAGGACCTATCATCAATTGTTAAGGGATGACCACAAAGCCAATCAGGGCTAGGCTAATACAGCCCACATGCATAGCATAGTTGTTATGTTTAGAAGGTGACAGCCTAATATGGGAAGAGTCCACAACCTGAGCCTACAAAAAAAATGTTAATTAATACAAAATTGATTATACTATGTTCTTATTTATACAAATATGTGGCTGCTAGTGAGATACTATTAGACTCTAATATACATGTTGTTCTAAAAATAAGACCAAAAAGTGAAAGAAATGTGATAATAGTACAGAGCAATAAACTATAATGTGTGCAAATAACAGAGTAGATTTGCAACTTATAGAACTGTGATTTGTGTGAGATTCAGTGCTAATAAATGTAACTAGACTTACTTAAAAATAGTCTAAATGTGTAAATGTGTTTACATGTGAAAAAAAAAATAAAAAAAATTAAAAAATTAAAAAATTCCGGGTAGAGTCCACAACCTGGACCTACATTGCATTATTATTTTGAAAAACTATCCTTTTGAGTATTCTAATAGATATAAAAGTGTATTTAGAAGTATATTGACATTGAACAGTTGTGAAAATATAACTGTGAAAATATATAGTATATCATATATATGATTAAAGTGTTTAGCAGTGAAATTAATGAAACTAGTAAAATACTAGTATCTATTATAAATGTGTTATATAGGTAACAGCAGAACAAAAAAAACAAAAAAATAATAAATATGTGGTTACGTGAAAGTGGATTATTAAACAAACTAATATAAATATGATGGTTACCTAAAAGTGTGTGGTTTGTGACCCTATTTTAAAAAAAAAAAAAAAAAAAAAAATTGGCCAGTATAGCAAACCATATAATAATTTCAATTTCATAAGGGGCAAAATAAACCCTAGCAATTATATATGTACTAATGTACACACAACTTCAAAGAACCGTGCATACTGGCATTCCAACAAGCACATATAAACATATACACTGTTACTAAACATATAACCAAATACTCACATAAGAAGTATACGATACATCCATACCTAAGAGCATATACAATAACTCACATGGAACATAAACAAAACATCCATACCCAAGTATATATACACATACATACATATAAACATATACACATATATTTACACAACATGCGGATGTATATGTAGATGAAGAACCCGAATATGACATGTATATATAGTGTGAATATTATTTCTTGCAAGGTTGTTGCATGCAATAAAGAAAATAATAAGGCACATGTTCACAAGATGTACAATGTATCTCATATAGATGAATACTAAAAAGCAGACATATCTATATTCTCATTGAGACCTGCTGGAAACAGTGTGTTAAATTTATAAATCCAGTAGGTCTCTCTCTGACAGAGATTTTTGAACCTATTAATACCTTTTTTGTAATGAATCCTCTCTAGTGGTGTTATTCAAAACTGGCATTTCTTTCCTATATGGCATTTGTTGTGGTGTCTAGATACACTGTGTTTAGGGCTTTTTTTGACTATATTTCTATAGTGTTCACCCCATCTGCTTCTGATATTACGTATGGTCCTGCCTAAATATTGTGCCCCACAAATGCAGGTAAGAAGATATATTACATAGTTAGAACCACAATCTAACCTTTCTCTTAGTTGATACGTATAACCCGAGGTAGAAGAGGTGGCACTAGTGGTCCCATGGGTCACATATTTGCACATATTGCATCGTCTCTTCCCACATCTAAAGGATCCTTTACTATAGCTATTATTAACCGCAGTTCCAATTTTGGATACTCTTTTTGACATTATTATTTTGCTTGGGGCTATCTTTTGCTTAATTGTAGGGGCTCTTCTGAACGTTACACTAGGTGAGTCATCTAGTATCCCTTTATGGATAGGATCCTTTTTAAGCAGGTACCAGTGTTTGTTGATTATCCTTTTTAGAACTTTATAGTTGGAATTGTAATTGGTAATAAATGAGATGGTTTTTCTTTGGCTAGTATTTTTACTGCAGTTAGTTTTTGGGGGGGGATTGAGAATATCTTCTCTCTCTAGTTCTCTAGCTCTCATATAGCTTTCTTCAATGAGTGATAATGGATATCCCTTTTCCAGAAATCTATTTTTCAAAACCAGTGATTGTTCATCATATGTTTCCAAAAGTGTGCAGTTGCGCTTAATGCGCCTAAACTGGCTGAAAGGTATATTCTTCTTCCAGCTGCTAAGGTGATTGCTACGGTAATCCAAAAAATTATTACTATCCACTTGTTTAAAATAAGTTTTTGATTGAACCCTATTATTGATGTCCCATGTAAGGACTATATCCAAATACTCAATTTCATCTGGATGAATTTTGTGGGTGAAGGAAAAACCAAATGAATTTGTGTTTAAATTTAAAGCAAAATTTCTCGCTGAGTCAATGGACCCTTTCCAGATGATAATAAGGTCGTCTATATATCTGCCATAGAAGACCAGGTTCTGCTCCCAGTCCTTGCAATAGATATAAATATCCTCAAATCTTCCCATAACCAAATTGGCGAAGCTGGGAGCGAACCTGGTCCCCATGGCAGTACCCTCAGTTTGTATGTAATAATTGTCCAAATATTTGAAATAATTATGCTTCAAAATAAATTCTATCAAGTCCAGAAGGTATTTCTTCTGTATCCCTGGCATATATATATCATCACTGAGATAATCTGATACATAGTGTAGCCCTATTTCATGTGATATATTGGAGTACAATGCGTTGACATTGCATGTCATCCAAAGGTATTGATCCCCTTTTTTTATATTAGACAATTTGTGAAGTAAATCTGTGGTGTCCCTTATGTATGAAGGCAATTGCTTAACATATTTTTGTAGAAAATAATCTATGTAGGCCGATAAGTGATCCGTAATGCTGTTCATCCCTGCTATAATTGGCCTCCCAGGAGGCGAGTGTAGGTCCTTATGGATTTTGGGAAGGTGGTAGAAATAAGGGATACTAGGATTTCTAGGAGTCAGATATTGTTTCTCTTTCAGGGATAAGATACCCTCTTCTGATCCAAATTGGATCAGTGAATTCAGCTTTCTAGTAAACGATATTGTGGGGTCTTGATCTAAAAGTCTATAATATTCCGTATCTCTTTTTATCCTATCGGCTTCCTTTATATAGTCTTGGTAATCTTGTACAACCACTCCACCTCCCTTATCTGCCTGACGTATCACTATTGAGTTATTTGATGATAAATTTGAAAGAGCCTTCTTTTCATTAGGCCATAAGTTATGTCCACCTCTTATGTGTTTGGGAATATGTGCTATATCTTCTAAGACCAAGTTTTGAAATAAATCAATAAAGGAGGATGGGAGACATTTATCCGAATAAAGATAGTTGTCATATAGTTCATCCACTATATAGTCTATGTCGCTGTGTACAACTAATTGTGGGGACCTTTCGGCCAATGAATCTGTCAGAATGGGAAAACCTTCAATATCTTTATTTCTCAATACTTTTTTGGCGAAATACTTTTGTAAAGATAACTTACGTGTGAATCTATTTAAGTCAACAAATAAATTAAATACATTGTGAGTGTTAGAGGGACAGTAAGAGAGGCCTTTACTTAGAACTCTAATTTCATCATTATCTAATGTATGACTAGAAAGATTAAATATGCCCTTGCTTAATTTCTCCAATTTTGCCTTTTTTGCGGAGTACCCTCTACCTCTTCTCCCTCTTGGCCGTGTGTTCTTTTTATTCCTTGATTCGACCTCTGGGGTAGATGCTGGGCATCCTTCCTCCATAATGGTGCTAAATTCAGAGGGGGTTTGTCTAAAAAACCTTGCTGAAGGGTGTTGTGCTCTACCTGGTTAGCCAAATGCGGGGGCCCCCCCACAGGATTTGGAGAATTAAACTGTCTGTTATTCCTCTCTTGTGTGTTAGGTTCTCTAGATGATGATTGCAAGGGCTCAAATCTATTCTGAGTTGAAATAGATGATGTATACTGTTGATGGTAAGTAGGGGTTTTGGGAGTGATATTGTTATATCCATTGTAATTATTATAGCTTTGTTGTCTATTAGAATTATGATTGGAAAATCCGTTATTGCCCCGTTGTTGGTGATCCCCATTCCTATCAGAGTGGTAATATTGCTGTCTATTAGTGTATTGATAAGAAGAAGTGGGCTGGTGTTCTCTATGAGTACTAGGTATATTAGAATGCTGACTGTGATGAACTATATGATTATTTCTATTGTATGGAGCCCTTTGTCTCTCTTGTTTGTAGGGCCCATTGGAATGCCTATTAGGTTTATTCTGTCTGTTAAATGAGTAAACCTCTCCTTTAGAATAGTCTTCCTCATCCCTTACTCTTTTCTTTTCTTTCCTAGCTATAATTTCATTCTGATATTCATCTGTTGTTTTGAGGGTATGTTCATTAAGTTTATTATAGTCTGGATGATTAGCTAACGGTTCAAGCTCCTTCTGTATTTTTTCAATTTCAAATCCTAACTCCTCTACTAGTTTTTTTCTATGTTCAATTAACAATTCTATCAGTTTAAAGGAGCAGTTTTCCAAAATGTCAAACCATTTCTTTGTTAATTCTTCATCATTCTTGAAAGAGCAATTTTTAAAAATGCGTAAACCCCTAGGTATTTTAGAAATATCTTTATAATGTTTAAGGGCCTCTAAATCCCACCAATGTCGATGTTCATTTTTGGTTAAATCTTCCAGCTTATTAAATAGTTGTTTAATATCATTTGTATTTTCTAAGGGTGGATCAGCAATTGTGTGTAAATTTTTATTGCTACCAAGCTGTAACCTTTTGTTATTTCTTTCTAAGGTAGAAAGCATATCGTATCTCTTACTGTGTGGTAGCAATAAATAAAACAAGTGATACTATAATTCTATATAGCTAATTGCAGCTCCCCTATTAATTACAAGTACTGTCAAAAGAAACAATCAGTAACACTAAGGGTGTGTTACTACTAGGGGGTGCACAGGACCTTATATGATTATTATGTAAATAGGCTAAGAGAGAAGAGAACAAGATATTACATATAATAACTATAATAAAATATACTATACGGAATAATGTAAACAAAAAAGAAACAATTCTTATAAATATGGGACTATGAGAAACATAGGATACAACACAAATAATAGCAAATACAGTAATAAGAAATTCCTGAAAGGTTCTTATCTGGAAATGCTGTCTTCTTCTGCAATGTTATATAGATGGTAAATGTCCCAATTGGGGTGGGTATAGTCCCAAATGATGAATGTGATCAAATACCAGGATGATCAATGATCAGGAACACAGATGATGACTGGAGTCAGCTGCTTTGTCAGGGAAATCAGGATCTAAGAGCAAGTTTTCTCTGTGAAAAAAATCACAAAAAGACAAAGGCGCCTCCTAGTGTAATACAGTTGGTGAAAGAGATTTGTTAGGTAATCAAAAAGGTACTCACAAGTGGAGCAGCACCCAATTGTGCTAAATCAAACAGACTGGGATCTCACAGTGTCCCAGCTCACTGACACTGCAAGGAAACTGGTTTCTCCAATGTCTTGCCGGACTGACAGAGCTCAGACTCTTTCAAGAATGATGAAGAATTAACAAAGAAATGGTTTGACATTTTGGAAAACTGCTCCTTTAAACTGATAGAATTGTTAATTGAACATAGAAAAAAACTAGTAGAGGAGTTAGGATTTGAAATTGAAAAAATACAGAAGGAGCTTGAACCGTTAGCTAATCATCCAGACTATAATAAACTTAATGAACATACCCTCAAAACAACAGATGAATATCAGAATGAAATTATAGCTAGGAAAGAAAAGAAAAGAGTAAGGGATGAGGAAGACTATTCTAAAGGAGAGGTTTACTCATTTAACAGACAGAATAAACCTAATAGGCATTCCAATGGGCCCTACAAACAAGAGAGACAAAGGGCTCCATACAATAGAAATAATCATATAGTTCATCACAGTCAGCATTCTAATATACCTAGTACTCATAGAGAACACCAGCCCACTTCTTCTTATCAATACACTAATAGACAGCAATATTACCACTCTGATAGGAATGGGGATCACAAACAACGGGGCAATAACGGATTTTCCAATCATAATTCTAATAGACAACAAAGCTATAATAATTACAATGGATATAACAATATCACTCCCAAAACCCCTACTTACCATCAACAGTATACATCATCTATTTCAACTCAGAATAGATTTGAGCCCTTGCCATCATCATCTAGAGAACCTAACACACAATAGAGGAATAACAGACAGTTTAATTCTCCAAATCCTGTGGGGGGGCCCCCGCATTTGGCTAACCAGGTAGAGCACAACACCCTTCAGCAAGGTTTTTTAGACAAACCCCCTCTGAATTTGGCACCATTATGGAGGAAGGATGCCCAGCATCTACCCCAGAGATCGAATCAAGGAATAAAAAGAACACACGGCCAAGAGGGAGAAGAGGTAGAGGGTACTCCGCAAAAAAAGGCAAAATTGAAGAAATTAAGCAAGGGCATATTTAATCTTTCTAGTCATACATTAGATAATGATGAAATTAGAGTTCTAAGTAAAGGCCTCTCTTACTGTCCCTCTAACACTCACAATGTATTTAATTTATTTGTTGACTTAAATAGATTCACACGTAAGTTATCTTTACAAAAGTATTTCGCCAAAAAAGTATTGAGAAATAAAGATATTGAAGGTTTTCCCATTCTGACAGATTCAATGGCCGAAAGGTCCCCACAATTAGTTGTACACAGCGACATAGTTGTCATATAGTTCATCCACTATATAGTCTATCTTCATTCTGATAAATGTCTCCCATCCTCCTTTATGCCACCTAGAGAGGAGGGTTCCTTTATTGATTTATTTCAAAACTTGGTCTTAGAAGATATAGCACATATTCCCAAACACATAAGAGGTGGACATAACTTATGGCCTAATGAAAAGAAGGCTCTTTCAAATTTATCATCAAATAACTCAATAGTGATACGTCAGGCAGATAAGGGAGGTGGAGTGGTTGTACAAGATTACCAAGACTATATAAAGGAAGCCGATAGGATAATAAGAGATACGGAATATTATAGACTTTTAGATCAAGACCCCACAATATCGTTTACTAGAAAGCTGAATTCACTGATCCAATTTGGATCAGAAGAGGGTATCTTATCTCTGAAAGAGAAACAATATCTGACTCCTAGAAATCCTAGTATCCCTTATTTCTACCACCTTCCCAAAATCCATAAGGACCTACACTCGCCTCCTGGGAGGCCAATTATAGCAGGGATGAACAGCATTACGGATCACTTATCGGCCTACATAGATTATTTTCTACAAAAATATGTTAAGCAATTGCCTTCATACATAAGGGACACCACAGATTTACTTCACAAATTGTCTAATATAAAAAAAGGGGATCAATACCTTCGGATGACATGCAATGTCAACGCATTGTACTCCAATATATCACATGAAATAGGGCTACACTATGTATCAGATTATCTCAGTGATGATATATATATGCCAGGGATACAGAAGAAATACCTTCTGGACTTGATAGAATTTATTTTGAAGCATAATTATTTCAAATATTTGGACAATTATTACATACAAACTGAGGGTACTGCCATGGGGACCAGGTTTGCTCCCAGCTTCGCCAATTTGGTTATGGGAAGATTTGAGGATATTTATATCTATTGCGAGGACTGGGAGCAGAACCTGGTCTTCTATGGCAGATATATAGACAACCTTATTATCATCTGGAAAGGGTCCATTGACTCAGCGAGAAATTTTGCTTTAAATTTAAACACAAATTCATTTGGTTTTTCCTTCACCCACAAAATTCATCCAGATGAAATTGAGTATTTGGATATAGTCCTTACATGGGACATCAATAATAGGGTTCAATCAAAAACTTATTTTAAACAAGTGGATAGTAATAATTTTTGGATTACCGTAGCAATCACCTTAGCAGCTGGAAGAAGAATATACCTTTCAGCCAGTTTAGGCGCATTAAGCGCAACTGCACACTTTTGGAAACATATGATGAACAATCATTGGTTTTGAAAAATAGATTTCTGGAAAAGGGATATCCATTATCACTCATTGAAGAAAGCTATATGAGAGCTAGAGAACTAGAGAGAGAAGATATTCTCAATCCCCCCCCCAAAAACTAACTGCAGTAAAAATACTAGCCAAAGAAAAAACATCTCATTTATTACCAATTACAATTCCAACTATAAAGTTATAAAAAGGATAATCAACAAACACTGGTACCTGCTTAAAAAGGATCCTATCCTTAAAGGGATACTAGATGACTCACCTAGTGTAACGTTCAGAAGAGCCCCTACAATTAAGCAAAAGATAGCCCCAAGCAAAATAATAATGTCAAAAAGAGTATCCAAAATTGGAACTGCGGTTAATAATAGCTATAGTAAAGGATCCTTTAGATGTGGGAAGAGACGATGCAATATGTGCAAATATGTGACCCATGGGACCACTAGTGCCACCTCTTCTACCTCGGGTTATACGTATCAACTAAGAGAAAGGTTAGATTGTGGTTCTAACTATGTAATATATCTTCTTACCTGCATTTGTGGGGCACAATATTTAGGCAGGACCATACGTAATATCAGAAGCAGATGGGGTGAACACTATAGAAATATAGTCAAAAAAAGCCCTAAACACAGTGTATCTAGACACCACAACAAATGCCATATAGGAAAGAAATGCCAGTTTCGAATAACACCACTAGAGAGGATTCATTACAAAAAAGGTATTAATAGGTTCAAAAATCTCTGTCAGAGAGAGACCTACTGGATTTATAAATTTAACACACTGTTTCCAGCAGGTCTCAATGAGAATATAGATATGTCTGCTTTTTAGTATTCATCTATATGAGATACATTGTACATCTTGTGAACATGTGCCTTATTATTTTCTTTATTGCATGCAACAACCTTGCAAGAAATAATATTCACACTATATATACATGTCATATTCGGGTTCTTCATCTACATATACATCCGCATGTTGTGTAAATATATGTGTGTATGTTTATATGTATGTATGTGTATATATACTTGGGTATGGATGTTTTGTTTATGTTCCATGTGAGTTATTGTATATGCTCTTAGGTATGGATGTATCGTATACTTCTTATGTGAGTATTTGGTTATATGTTTATTAACAGTGTATATGTTTATATGTGCTTGTTGGAATGCCTGTATGCACGGTTCTTTGAAGTTGTGTGTACATTAGTGTTACAGAAGCATTAGTTATTTTGTTGTGAAGAGCTTATTTCCCAGCAGCAATGCCTGAACCAGCAAGCCAGCACCTAATAAGGGCTCCAAGAAAACTGTAACAAGTATCATTTCATAAAGAGTTAACTTTTTTTTCAGCTTTTAGAAACTATTGCCTAAATACACGTTTGCTGGCCTCAGCTCTAAGTTTAGTGATCACCAATCCCATTGTCTAATCACCTCTGGAGCCAGACTGCTAATTGATAAGATGAACTTGTAAACTTGTTATCTTAAGTACTGTAATCCTATTGTGGCCTGTCAAAGGACAGTGCTCTCTATCTAAATGTGTGATGGGGGATTTTGTGCTCCCCCCCCTCTCCCCCTGGGAGTGCCCTGTGTGCATGTAACCTTAATAAAAAGCAGGCTGGACATCCCAGTCCTGAGTTCTTGTTTGACCCTCAATCGCAGCGTTGACTCGTTTTTGTGGGCAGAAGGGTATCCTAGCTGTACTGCAGCTAAGGGAGATTATTCTATATTTGCGAGACTCATATAGAATACTATGGAAAGCAGCTTCTCCCCTCTTTAGCAATAGGATCCAGGCTACTAAGCGGTCCAGCTCTCAGCGAGACTAAGGGTAACCGTAACATTTGGCGGCAGCGGCGGGATTTTCCTGGATTTCCTAGGAGAGGTACAGAACGGATGGAGAGCGCTTACGAAAAATTGAAGCATACAACCCTAAAGGATTTACTTGAAAGCAGAGGGGGGTACGCCAGCAACCGGCCGAGGAGAGAGCTGATCGCAGAATTGACCGAACTGGATCAGAGCTTCACAATGGCGGAAACACCGACCACGATTAGTGACGAAAAAACCAGGATTGTTCGGGAAAGGCTCTTATTATACGGGCCGAACCCCTCCATGGAATTGGTACAGCAGTTGATGGCGGAGGCGGACGAGGATATACGAGAGACTCGAGCCCACGAACTCAACCTAGCGAACGCACACCGCAATGCTGAAGCCCCGCAGGTAATCATCCCTGTCGAAAATGCTGGGAGGCCCAAGATACCCTATGCGGCATTTCGACCCTTCCTAGAGAGCGAGACAGGGATTGATGAATATTTGGCGGACTTCGAAAGGCAATGTGCCCTGCACCAGATTCCCAACAGAGAGTGGCCCACGATATTGTCTGGGAAACTATCCGGGCGAGCCCTGGAAGCCTTTCGTACTCTGGGTGCTGAGGAAGTGACACAGTATGAGCTAGTTAAGGAGACACTGTTGCGACGGTATGCTGTAACTCCGGACACGTATCGCCGACAGTTTCGGGGCACGGAAAAGCCTAACGATACCCATATGGAATGGGCGCACCGAATGCGGAGAGCGGCAAATCACTGGCTGAGCGGAAGTAAAGCGGTGACTGGGGAGGAAATTTTACAATTGTTTCTCTTAGAACATTTTTATAATGGCATGGAACAGCAAGGGAAGGAATGGCTGCGAGACAGGCGGCCTTCTACCTTAGAAGAAGCAGCCAAATTGGCCGATGAACATTATGACTCCCGTCTTCACGAACCCATGAACTACCGAGCTCCAGCACGGGTCGAACCTAGAGAGGTTTACCGTGCACCCCCTCGTGCTGAATTCCGAGCCCCGGTGCCCACAGGGCCCGTCCGACACTCAGGACCACCCAATAACAGCTCTGAGCGTCCCAGACCGACTTGCCACCGATGCAAGCAACCAGGGCATTTCATGGCTAGCTGCCCCCTTAATACGCACCAGACACCCAGGAATTACAATTACCCCTCTGGGTCCTATCGTCCGGCCCGGGCCCTCTGTGTTAACCAAGAGGCCCCTATGGAGGGATATGTGGGGCCGCTTCACGAGGCAGACCCTGTATATGCTGCCTCAGATAACCGCCAGCACCATCGGTAGAGGGTATGGCTCGAGGGGCGATCTACCGAGGGATTGCGAGACACAGGGGCTACTATCACGCTGGTACAGAGTCATTTGGTGCCAGAGCACAAGCGATCCGGACAGACTGTGGCCATTAGAGTGGCGGGGGGGATGTGTACAAAATTCCAACAGCTAAAGTGCATCTTGATTGGGGAGCGGGAAAGGGGGCTGTGAACGTGGGCCTAATGGATAATTTACCTGCCGAAGTACTACTGGGCAACGATTTGGGCCCCATGACTTCTGCCTATGCTCCAGTATGCAACAACGAGGCGGACCCAGTGACTACACAGGCCCAAGCCCGGACGGAGCGAGAGCTCTCACCAGTGCGGGAGACACAGGTAAGACCTACCCCGACCTTGCCTGACAGGTTAGGCCCCATACCCTGGGACACCCCAGATGCTTTCGAGGCAGAGTCTAAGACTGACCCGACCTTACAAAAGTACCGGGAACGAGCAGAGACCAGAGGGGGCGGGGCAGATAACGAAACATTCTTATGGGAAAAAGGGAAACTATACCGCTGGACAGAGAAAAGGGGACAGCGTAGGCGACAGCTGGTAGTGCCCCACAAATACCGTCAAGAAATCCTCAAAATAGGCCACGACATCCCCTTAGCAGGCCACCTAGCCGTAACCCGTACCCTACACCGCATTACTCACACGTTCTTTTGGCCAGGGGTGCACGCTGACGTTAGAACTTACTGTAACACCTGCGATGTGTGTCAACGAGTAGGAAGGCGAGGCGATCACCCTAAAGCCCATCTAGTAAATATGCCCATTGTAGAGGAACCCTTCAGCCGGGTTGCTATTGACCTAGTGGGACCACTGGCTACCCCTAGTCCCTCCGGTTAGCGCTACATTCTTACCGTAGTGGACTACGCTACCAGGTACCCAGAGGCTGTCGCCCTATCCAACATACAAGCGGATACGGTAGCGAATGCACTAGTACAGGTGTTCTCCCGGGTAGGATTTCCAAAAGAAATCCTATCCGACCGAGGCACCCAATTTACGGCTGAATTGACCCAACAACTCTGGCAGGTTTGCAAAATTAAGTCCCTCCTGAGCTCCCCATACCACCCCCAGACGAACGGGCTGTGTGAGAGGTTCAATGGGACCCTCAAGCAAATGCTCAAGACGTTCACTCAGGAATACCGAGACTGGGAACGCTTCCTGCCGCACCTCCTATTTGCTTATCGGGAGGTGCCCCAGGAAACAACAGGGTTCTCTCCCTTCGAGTTGCTCTACGGAAGAAAGGTACAGGGACCCCTAAACCTGATCCGGGAGCACTGGGAGGAGAGATGGAGGCTGACGGTGTCCCCATTGTGCCATACGTGCTGGAACTCAGGGACTGAATGGAGCAATTAGCCAAACCCGTGCGGGCTAATCTCCAGTTGGCCCAGAGAAGACAGAAAGTATGGTACGATCGGGGGGCCCGAAAGAGAATCTTCACCATAGGACAAAAGGTGTTAGTACTTAAGCCGGTGAAGACAGACAAATTGCAGGCATCCTGGCAGGGTCCCTACCAGATTGTAGAGAAAAGGGGAGACACCACTTATGTGATAGCTAGCTGCCATGACAACAATCTTAGAAAGACATTCCATGTAAACATGCTCAAGGAATATTTTGAGCGACCAGAGAACGTGACGGCCGTATGTTGTTCCCCTCAGGAAGACCCCGACAGTTTACCCATTCCAGACCTATTAGAAAAGAGTCTCCCCACAGGTATAGTGGCGCAGGTTCAGATAGGGGACCGACTTAGCCCCACTGAAAGGGAGCAGCTCAACCAACTCCTCCAGTCCAAACACCTCACCTTCTCCCTGAAGCCAGGGTACACTACTTTAACCACCCACCAGGTAGATACTCCGGGACAAGCTCCCTTGCGCCAGGCTCCGTACCGAATCCCCGAAGCAGTTAGGACAGGAATGAAGAAGGAGATCAATGAGATGCTCCAGCTCAGGGTAATTGAGCCCTCCGATAGTCCCTGGGCCTCCCCAGTTGTCTTGGTGCCCAAGAAAGATGGGACCACCCGGTTCTGCGTAGACTATCGGAGGCTCAATGAAAATACTGTGACGGACGCTTATCCTATGCCCAGGGTAGACGAGCTACTCGATCGTATAGCCAGGGGAAATTACCTGACCACTATTGACCTCTGCAAAGGTTACTGGCAGATTCCCCTGGCCCAGGAGGCTATCCCCAAGTCGGCATTCGTCACCCCATTCGGCTTATATCAGTTTAGGGTAATGCCGTTTGGGATGAAGAATGCCCCAGCTACATTCCAGCGCTTGGTGGATAGGCTCCTGGATGGCTTCCAGAGTTTTGCTTGCGCCTACCTGGACGACATAGCGATCCACAGTGAGTCCTGGGAGGACCACTTAGCTCATGTCGGAATGGTTCTGGATCAGATCCGGGCTGCTGGCCTGACTCTGAAGCCAGAAAAATGCCACTTTGGGATGGCCGAGGTACAGTACCTGGGTCACCGGGTGGGGTGTGGAAAGCAGCGACCAGAGCCGGCCAAAATAGAAGCTGTCGCCAATTGGCCCACCCCCATCACTAAGACTCAGGTCCTAGCCTTCCTGGGCACGGCAGGGTACTATAGACGGTTCGTACCAGACTAAAGCACACTTGCCAAACCCCTGACTGACTTGACCAAGAAGAACTTACCTCGACAGGTCCTGTGGTCTCCCCACTGTGAAACGGCTTTCCAGGCTCTCAAAAATGCTCTAATTAACGCTCCTGTCTTGGCGGCCCCAGCCCTTAACAAACGTTTTATCGTCCATACAGATGCTTCCATGTTCGGGCTGGGAGCCGTCCTCAGCCAAGTAGGCGAAGATGGAGGGGAGCATCCAGTTGCCTACATCAGCCGGAAGCTCCTGCCCCGCGAAGTCAGCTATGCAGCGGTCGAAAAGGAGTGTTTGGCTTTGGTGTGGGCATTAAAGAAATTGACTCCCTATTTATATGGTCAGGAGTTCACTCTGGTCACCGACCATAACCCGTTGGTGTGGCTGAACCGGGTCTCTGGAGATAACGGCAGGCTATTACGTTGGAGCTTATCGTTGCAACCCTTCAATTTCACCATTACTTACAGACCTGGGAAACAGAATGGCAACGCCGACGGGTTGTCCAGACAAACCGACCTCAGCCCCGCATAACCAGCGGTCTGGACAGCCTTAGTCTGCCCCGAAAAGGGGTCAGACCGTGTCTGCCAGAGTGTTCCACAGAAAGGGAGCACTGTTACAGAAGCATTAGTTATTTTGTTGTGAAGAGCTTATTTCCCAGCAGCAATGCCTGAACCAGCAAGCCAGCGCCTAAGAAGGGCTCCAAGAAAACTGTAACAAGTATCATTTCATAAAGAGTTAACTTTTTTTTCAGCTTTTAGAAACTATTGCCTAAATACACGTTTGCTGGCCTCAGCTCTAAGTTTAGTGATCACCAATCCCATTGTCTAATCACCTCTGGAGCCAGACTGCTAATTGATAAGATGAACTTGTAAACTTGTTATCTTAAGTACTGTAATCCTATTGTGGCCTGTCAAAGGACAGTGCTCTCTATCTAAATGTGTGATGGGGGATTTTGTGCTTCCCCCCCTCTCCCCCTGGGAGTGCCCTGTGTGCATGTAACCTTAATAAAAAGCAGGCTGGGCATCCCAGTCCTGAGTTCTTGTTTGACCCTCAATCGCAGCGTTGACTCGTTTTTGTGGGCAGAAGGGTATCCTAGCTGTACTGCAGCTAAGGGAGATTATTCTATATTTGCGAGACTCATATAGAATACTATGGAAAGCAGCTTCTCCCCTCTTTAGCAATAGGGATCCAGGCTACTAAGCGGTCCATCTCTCAGCGAGACTAAGGGTAACCGTAACAATTAGTACATATATAATTGCTAGGGTTTATTTTGCCCCTTATGAAATTGAAATTATTATATGGTTTGCTATACTGGCCAATTTTTTTTTTATTTTTTTTTTAAAATAGGGTCACAAACCACACACTTTTAGGTAACCATCATATTTATATTAGTTTGTTTAATAATCCACTTTCACGTAACCACATATTTATTATTTTTTTTTTTTTTTTTTTGTTCTGCTGTTACCTATATAACACATTTATAATAGATACTAGTATTTTACTAGTTTCATTAATTTCACTGCTAAACACTTTAATCATATATATGATATACTATATATTTTCACAGTTATATTTTCACAACTGTTCAATGTCAATATACTTCTAAATACACTTTTATATCTATTAGAATACTCAAAAGGATAGTTTTTCAAAATAATAATGCAATGTAGGTCCAGGTTGTGGACTCTACCCGGAATTTTTTAATTTTTTTTTTCACATGTAAACACATTTACACATTTAGACTATTTTTCAGTAAGTCTAGTTACATTTATTAGCACTGAATCTCACACAAATCACAGTTCTATAAGTTGCAAATCTACTCTGTTATTTGCACACATTATAGTTTATTGCCCTGTACTATTATCACATTTCTTTCACTTTTTGGTCTTATTTTTAGAACAACATGTATATTAGAGTCTAATAGTATCTCACTAGCAGCCGCATATTTGTATAAATAAGAACATAGTATAATCAATTTTTTATTAATTAACATTTTTTTTGTAGGCTCAGGTTGTGGACTCTTCCCATATTAGGCTGTCACCTTCTAAACATAACAACTATGCTATGCATGTGGGCTGTATTAGCCTAGCCCTGATTGGCTTTGTGGTCATCCCTTAACAATTGATGATAGGTCCTCAGTGGCCCTGTGACTTATGATGTATAAGGAAGTAAACCATGTGTCAGGAAGTAAATCACTCTTAGGATCAGACAAACTTAGAGCAAATTGTACATTGCTGATCTGAATGAAAAAAGGTATTTTTAAAAACATATGTCAAAAGTCATAATTAGAGGCAATAATGGAAATAAGATTATTATAATGCACACATTGCTTAATATCTTTCTATTTATATACATATCTGTAATTAAGCATAGAATGCACATAGGTTCCGTTTTGACAAATATATTGTATTTTAACATTTTATTTTGACTTTTGTTTTTACAGTTTTAATACAGAGGTAATTTGGGTCAAGTTTTAGTAATTTTATTTTAAAGGAATATATATGTCTATGATAAGACCTTGTTCACAAGATTGGATAGACTCATTATGTTAACCCTTATGTGTATATATGTATGTGTATGTGTGTATATATATGTGTATGTATATGTGTATGTGCATGTGTGTGTGTATGTATATGTATATATATATATATGTGTATGTGTGTATGTATATATATATATATATATATATATATATATATATATATATATATATATATATATATATATGTGTGCGTGTATGTGTATATGTATATATACTCATTCTCATGATTAATTTTTTAAAATGTTTTTAGATGTTTAGAGATTGTTATTCTATTTTGTTTATTATGTCAGTGGTTATATTGAGACCAATTAGGTCTTAGTACACCTGGTTGGGTGTGTCAGGTGTTAATGAACTGGGATTGGTCACATGTTTTTATTTAAGCCAGTACTCTCATTGTATCAATAGAAGCCTGATGAAACAGACAGCAGTCTGAGAAACGCGTTGCTTGTTCTTTTAATATCTAGTGTCATGAGACACTGAGATTTTTATTTTATTAATAAAATTTGGTTTTATGTAAACCTCTTTGTGAGAGTCTGAGCTCTGTCAGTCCGGCAAGACATTGGAGAAACCAGTTTCCTTGCAGTGTCAGTGAGCTGGGACACTGTGAGATCCCAGTCTGTTTGATTTAGCACAATTGGGTGCTGCTCCACTTGTGAGTACCTTTTTGATTACCTAACAAATCTCTTTCACCAACTGTATTACACTAGGAGGCGCCTTTGTCTTTTTGTGATTTTTTTCACAGAGAAAACTTGCTCTTAGATCCTGATTTCCCTGACAAAGCAGCTGACTCCAGTCATCATCTGTGTTCCTGATCATTGATCATCCTGGTATGTGATCACATTCATCATTTGGGACTATACCCACCCCAATTGGGACATTTACCATCTATATAACATTGCAGAAGAAGACAGTATTTCCAGATAAGAACCTTTCAGGAATTTCTTATTACTGTATTTGTTATTATCTGTGTTGTATCCTATGTTTCTCATAGTCCCATATTTATAAGAATTGTTTCTTATTTGTTTACATTATTTCATATAGTATATTTTATTCTAGTTATTACATGTAATTTCTTGTTCTCTTCTCTCTTAGCCTATTTGCATAGTAATCATATAAGGTCCTGTGCGCCCCCTATTAGTAACACACCTTTAGTGTTACTGATTGTTTCTTTTGAATGTATATTTAATACACATCAAAGGTGGTTGATAGCTTATATAAGCTGCAATAGTAGGCTTAATATATACTGAGCTCAGAGGGAACTGACCATAAGACAGCAATTAAGAGCTGCTGCTTATATTATTGCAGCTATTACCACACGTGAAAAAAACATAATACGAGATAGAACCATAGAACTCACTTGGGTATTTATCGGAACTACATAAGGTAGAAACTCTGATATTCACTTATAGATGTTGGAGATTTCGATGTTGTACCAATAAAGGCATGATAATATAATTATCTCAAATCTCCACATCTAATTTCGCATCAGGGTTAGCCACACATTGTTATTTTCAACTCATTTGTGGGTGTTTATATTACTTTGTTTTAATAAATTATAATAAAAGTTATTTTTTAATTTTAAATTGGGAATTTCTGTGCATCTCAGTCTGGGCATAGAGTGCTATACTTGCATTCTTGCATTCTTTTTGCGGAATTCTCTTTATCCACTGACTTTGTTTACTAATTGAATTTAATGCAAAGCACCACCCCACTTATTTATTTCTTCTTTTTTTTTTTTTTTTTTTTTTTTTTTTTTTTTCTCACTCTCTCACACTCACACTCTCTCTCTCTCTCTCTCTCTCTCTCTCTCTCTCTCTCTCTCACTCACTCACTCACTCACTCACTCACTCACTCACTCACTCACTCACTCACTCACTCACTCACTCACTCACTCACTCACACACTCACACACTCACTCACTCACACTCTCTCTCTCTTGTTTTTCTGTAAAAACGTTTTGGTTCTGAAAGGGCCCAGATTTTTGTTTGTGTAAAAAAGTGGTGGATCCAGAAGTTTCTGGATGTGTGTTGGTGTGGGAAACACTTACATTTGTGTATATCTGTCTAAATTACCCACACCCCATTAAAGTTGATTTAAAAAAAAAATGCAAACAAAAACAACCTTTGACTGGAGGTCACATGTTTCCTGTCTAGAGTGGAGCGGCAGACTGGAGTTCCACTCTAGACAGGAAACATGTGACCTCCACTCAAAGCTTTTTTTTTCTTTGCTTTTTTTTTTTTAAATCAACTTTAATGTAACAAACAACCTATAGAAATCATTCTGAAAATGAAACATTGTGCAGCTTTCTTAAAGGGACATTATACACTCATTTTTTTCTTTGCATATATGTTTTGTAGATGATCTATCTATATAGCCTATAAAGTTTTATTTTTTTTTAAAAAATGTATAGTTTTGTTTTTAAATAACATTGCTCTGACTCCTAACCAAGCCCCAAAGTTTTATCTGAATACCATCAGCTACCTTCTCCAGTTTGCTCCTGTTTGTGTAAAGGGTCTTTTCATATGCAAAATAAGGGGGGGGGGGGTCTTATTTGCCACTTGCAATGGGCTTTCCAGCTTACCTTTTCAACAGAGCTAAACTGACAGCTTCTAAGTACGTTTTTAAACCATTTTATACTGGATTTTTATGTCAGTATCTGTGCATCTTATTCTTTATAGTAGTGTCTATTACATGCAGTTATATGAAAATTAGTGTATACTGTCCCTTTAATGTTCACTCAGTGGTTTATGCTGATTGTCATTTATAAGGTAACCACTGTGACTGTCATTTATAAGGTAACCACTGTGACTGTCATTTATAAGGTAACCACTGTCATTTATAAGGTAACCACTGTGACTGTCATTTATAAGGTAACCACTGTGACTGTCATTAAGTACAAGAAAGCTGCAAAATGTATGAGGCTGAAGTTGTCTTCTTATTTTGTCAGCTTCTTATTCTGCAACTGATTACAATTTGTAAAATAAAGCTATCTACAGTTATTTTTATTTTAAATAAAATAATACACTTTCCAAAAACCTAAACAAAATTACATTTTATAAAAAAAAACTTATATTGCAATAAACAGATGGCAAACCTGGCACAATTTTGAGTAACTGATATTTTAAAAGGGTTAAAATCCTGTGGGCCACTCATTTATATGTGGATATATACAGGGCGTGAACCCCATCATACAACAGACGTTAACAGCCGGGCTCAATGTTCTTTATGGCAAACAAATTGGTGACAACCTTGTCACTTCATATATTATGTAATCCCCAAAAAAAGAAAACCCCTGTTTGGCACACACTTAAACACATAGGTAGATCCACAGAAAGGGAGCAAAAAAATGAAAACGTAACTTTTACTGTCAAATCGTTGAAGCTCTAAGAAAGCCCATGGAACGTGCGTTAGGCGTTCGCCTGTCTGTGAGTAATCTGGACATGGTTATACTTTATTTGTGTGCTCTCTGTGATTGATATACAGGTAGTTCTGGTCATTCCTTAGTCACTGCAAGCCGTACCTTTTGCACAATAATTGTAAGCAGCTGCCTACCAAGAGATAGTCTGATAAGCCCCACCCTTCACCCACCTATGTGGGTAGCACCAAATCATAGTCAGTAGTTTTATAGGGATCTTTTTCTATCCCGGTGGACATCTTACAATGGGCCTCTGACAGTGTTGGAATCTGCTTAATGTTGCAAATTTAGAGCCTCAACGATTATTGTCTTATTTTGAAATAGACAATTGTAGTGTGTTTAATCCAGGTGCTCCAATATTTGTATTTTAATATTTGACAGTAAAAGTTGTTTATTTTTTTGGCTCCCTTTCTGCGGATCTACCTATGTGTTTAAGTGTGTGCCAAATAGTGGTTTCTTTTTTCTTTTTCTTTGGGATTACACTGTATACCAACCACTAGGGCACCCCCTGCACTTCTCTAAGGAATATGAGTGTATGAGTTATAGATGGAACCATAATTTGATGAATAAGGCAGTTCTATACCTATCTCATTGATATACACTTAATTTATTTTACCTTTTCTGAATAAGTAACTGGGATTTTAAAAGGGTTAAAATCCTTTGGACCACTCACTTCTTTGTGGATATATATACAGGGCGTGAACCTCTCTATAGAATAAACATGTTCTCACCATAGCCCAACACTTTTTAAAGCAAACAAACTGGTGACAACTTTGCCACCTCATATACTTTACCTTTGTCTAAAAAGGAATCTGATATTTTAAAAAGGGTTAAAATCCTTTGGGCCCTCATTACTGTGTGGATATTTACAAGGAGTGAGCCCCTTCATATACAAGGAGTGAGCCCCTTCATAGGATAAACATGTTTTCAGCCTGGCCCAAAGCTTTTTGAAGCAAACAAACTTGTGCCAACGTGGTCATCTCATACATTTTACCTTTTCTGAACAAGTAACTGGTATTTTGAAAGGGTAAAAATACTTTGGGCCACTCATTTCTGTGTGGATATATACAGAACGTGAGCCCCATCATAGGAGAGACATGTTCTCAGCCTGGCCCAATGCTATTTAAGGCAAATAAACTGGTGCCAACCTTGCCACTTTATATATTTTACCTTTTCTAAGTAAGTACATCATATTTTAAAATGGTTAAAATCCTTTGGGCCACTGATTTCGCTGTTATATAGTGCATAAGCCCCTTTGTACAATCCAAGTGTTTTCAGACTGTCCCAAAGATTTATATGGCAAAGAAACCCTTTAAATAGCAGTAACTTATTTAGAAAAGGTAAAATATGTGATTTGACAAGGTTGGCACCAGTTTGTTTCTCATAAAAAGAGTTGGGCCAGGCTGAGAACATGTCTGTGCTATAAAGGGGCTCATGCACTGTATATCCACACAGAAATGAGTGGCCCACAGAATTTTAACCCTTTTAAAATATCACTTATTCAGAAAAGGTAAAATATATGAAGTGGCAAGGTTGGCCAGGCTGATAATGTCAGGGTGCCAGGAATCAGACTGAGACGAGAAGTGCAAAAATAATCACACCTTTATTAATAACAAAAAATAATAATAATAAAAAGTCCACAAGTCAAATAACAAGCCAGGAGTCAAAACCAGAGCTGGTAGTCAGACGAGCCGAGTCAGGAGCCAAAGCGAATAGTCAGATGAGCCGGAATCAGGAACAAGGAGAACAGCAGAGTCAGGAACAAGCCAGGGATCAGGAACCAAGAAGGACTTCAGACAGCCAGGTAATACACAGGAACTCTCACAAACAGGTCTGAGACAATGCAAAGACAAAGCATACTGAACAGAGGCCCTTTAAATAATAAGTGATGACATCACAATTCTGAGACTGCATCCTGTCTTACACAGATGATGAACACCAGTTTGGCCATAAAAGGAAGTGCAGGAAATGAGCAGCATCCCCCACAATGCACCATAGTCAGCAAGAGAGGTGAGTAAAATGGCTGCCAGCAGCACATGGCAAACAAAACAGGGAAAAACCCTGACAGTACCCTCCCCTCAACGACCTCTCCCCCGCGGGAGGACAAAAGACTTACTGGGGAAATGGGCATGGAAGGCACAAAGGAGGGCTGGAGCATGAATATCTGAGGAGAGAACCCAAGAACGCTCCTCCGGACCGTAGCCCCTCCAGTGAACCAAATACTGTACACGGCCCCTGGACATACGAGAGTCAATAATGCTGCTGACCTCATACTCCTCATGGTTGTCAACAAAGATAGTACGGGAACGAGGCAACACAGTGGTAAACCGATTACAAACCAATGGTTTCAAGAGGGAGACATGAAAAACATTGAAGATGCGCATTGCAGGAGGGAGGTCAAGAGTGTAGGCCACATGATTGACCCATCGGAGTATTCGAAAAGGACCAACATAACGGGGAGCCATAAGAGAAAGAAGCACAGAGGCGCCAACATGGCCTAGTAACGTCACAGCAGTCAGATACAAAACATCAGCAGGATAGGAAATATACTCACAAGCGTAGCGCACCCAAATGGTGCTATTGTGGCAGCCTGGAACATCAAACAGTGGTCCAGCTCACTGGTGTCTCCAGCCAGATAGAGATGATCCTTGGCGAGGGCCTATCCTATGATGCCTATAAGGGCAAAAAAAAACAATGGTTTCAAGAGGGAGACATGAAAAACATTGAAGATGCGCATTGCAGGAGGGAGGTCAAGAGCGTAGGCCACATGATTGACCCATCGGAGTATTCGAAAAGGACCAACATAACGGGGAGCCAGTTTATTGGAAGGCACATGAAGGTTCAAGTTGCGGGAGGACAGCCAAACTCTCACCAACCTGGCAGGAAGGCACGGGCAGACGCCTACGATCAGCCTGGAACTTTTGGCGCTGCATAGAATGATTAAGGCAATCCTGAATCTGCACCCACGTGGAACGGAGTTGCCAGAGATGCTCCTCCAAAGCTAGAATACCCTGAGACATGAATGAATCGGGCATCAAGGATGGTTGAAACTCATAATTTGCCATGAACTGGGATAACTTGGAGGAAGCATTAATAGCACTATTACAAGCAAACTCTGCCCAAGGTAACAGTTCAGACCAATTATTGTGGTGATCTGAGACATAGCAATGGAGGAACTGTTCCAGAGCTTGATTAGACCGTTCCACAGCCCCATTGGATTGAGGGTGATATGCCAAGGAGAAGGAAAGCTGGATCCCCATTTGAGCACAAAAGGAACGCCAAAATCTGGAGACAAACTGGCTACCCCGGTCCGACACTATCTCCTTGGGTAACCCATATAAACAGAAGAACTCCCGGGCAAAAATGAAGCAAGCTCCTGAGCGATACACAACTTCATCAAGGGAATGCAATGTGACATTTTAGAAAAACGGTCAACAACCATAAGGATAACAGTACTGCCATTGGAAACAGGGAGCTCGACAATGAAGTTCATGGAAAGATGTGTCCAAAGACGCTCACCATTAGCAATAGGTTGAAGAAGACCCACAGGAATATGTCGAGGAGTCTTATTCTGTGCACAAACTGAGCAAGAGGCAACATACGCTGCAACATCAGAACGAAGACCTGGCCACCAGAACTGTCGAGTGACAGACCAAATCATTTGGTTCTTGCCTGGGTGACCTGCGGCTTTAGGATAGTGGTAAGTGTGCAAAAGTTACCACTAGGTTCCTCAGGAGGTGCATTGGTTTGTGCAGCCAGGATCTCCTCCCCCAAGGGAGAAGTCAAATTAGTACGTATGGTAGCTAAAATATGGTCAGGAGTAGGTAGAGATTCCTCCTTGGACAGAGGTGAAAATTGTCGAGAGAGGGCATCAGCCCTAACATTCTTACTACCAGGCAGGTAGGAGACCACATAAACAGAGACAAAAATAGCACCCATCTGGCCTGTCGGGGCGACAAATGTTTTGCTTCCAATAGATGAGTTAAATTCTTGTGGTCAGTAAGAATGAGCACTGGCACGCTAGTACCCTCGAGAAGATGCCTCCATTCCTTGAGTGCCAAAATTATGGCCAGTAATTCCCTGTCGCCAATTTCATAATTGCACTCCGCTGGAGACAATTTCTTAGAGAAGAAACCACACGGATGCAAGGAACCGTCAGGCGTAGGACATTGAGACAAGAGGGCACCTACTCCAGTCTCAGACGCATCAACCTCAAGAACAAAAGGCAGGACAGTGTTAGGATGAGCCAGAACTGGAGCGTCAGCAAAGGCAGTCTTAAGACTATCAAAGGCCTTAATGGCAGTAGGTGACCAATGGAGTGGATCATTCTCTTTACAGGTCATGTCTGTGATAGGTTTGACCAAGGAATAAAAGTTTTTAATAAACTTTCTATAGTAATTGACAAACCCCAAAAAACGTTGAATAGACTGAAGACCAACTGGGCGAGGCCACTGCAGAACTGCAGATAACTTGTCAGGATCCATGGAGAACCCTGCAACAGAGAAAACATTACCTAGGAAGGTTACTTGAGTCTGATGGAACTCACATTTCTCGAGTTTACAAAACAGGTCATTCTCACGTAGTCTCTGAAGAACCCATGTAACATCAGAACGATTAGCCTCAAGTGTGGGTAAGTGTATAAGGATGTCGACTATGTACACCACAACACACTGTTGCAACATATCTCATAGGACATCATTAATAAGTTCCTGGAAAACAGCAGGAGCATTACATAGGCCAAAGGGCATTACAAGATACTCATAATGCCTGCTCCTGGTGTTAAACGCTGTTTTCCATTCATGGCCCTCCTTGATCCTAACGAGATTGTACGCTCCTCTCAAATCAAGTTTAGTAAAGACCGTAGCTCCCGTGAGGTGGTCAAAGAGTTCAGTAATGAGCGGAATAGGTTAAGCATTCATAATGGTAAGACGATTAAGACCCCTATAATCGATGCATGGTCTTAACTCGCCACCCTTTTTCTTCACAAAGAAGAAGCCAGCCCCTGCAGGAGAGCAGGATCTGCGGATGATCCCCCACGACAGAGCATCGGCAACATACTCCTCCATAGCACAATTCTCTGCAACAGACAGAGGGTAAACCCGGCCCTGAGGAGGAATGGCTCCGGGTTGCAGGTCTATGGCACAATCGTAAGACCGGTAAGGAGGCAACGTACTGGCACGCACCTTGTCAAAGACATCTAGGAACTCTCGGTACTCCTCGGCAATTGAGATACTGAAGAAGTGCACAAGACTTTAACTGGTTTCCGAAGACAATAAACCAAAGAAATACATTGCAGAGACCATGACAAAATTTCGGACCTGCGCCAGTCGAGACTGGGGTTGTGCTTTTGGAGCCAGGGATAACCCAGAACAACCGGAAAATGCGGAGAGTTTCTCACCTGGAACTGGAGGGTTTCAAAATGGAGAGCCCCAACAGCCATGGACAATGGAGCAGTTTCGTGAGTAACGAGTGCGGGCTGAAGGGGCCTGCCATCAATGGCCTCAATAGCAAGCGGAACGGACCAAGGCAAAACAGGAATGGAGTACTTTGATACAAAAGCACTGTCAATGAAATAGCCCGCAGCACCGGAGTCAACAAGAGCCTGGGTGACTATGGAGGAGTCCACCCAAGAAAGGACAACCGTGACCAAAGGTTTCCCCTCAAGCGGTTCCGGCGACGAGGATAAACCACCCAAGGTCTGCCCCCGACAGGACCTTAGGTGTGAGCGTTTCCCGGCCGTGTAGGACAAGACTTCAAAAGGTGACCCTGTAACCCACAATAGAGGCAGAGCCCCTCCCTCCTCCTAAAGGCCCTCTCCACTGCGGAGAGACGCATGAATCCCAACTGCATCGGCTCAGCAGTATCTGGTTACTCGGGACCAGGAGGCATGGGAGGAGAAAGAGGGAATCTCTCTGATTCTGATGTCAATTAGGATAAAAAAAAGACACCAATGCCTCAAGATCCTCTGGTAAATCTCTGGCACCAACTTTGTCTTTAATCGCAACAGAGAGCCCATGAAAGAAGGCTGCAACAAGGGCTTCATTGTTACAACCAACTTCTGCGGCAAACATACGGAACTCAATAGCATACTGAGCAACAGATCTTGTACCTTGCTGAATGGACATGAGTCGTTTAGCAGCAGAGGAGGAGCGAGCCGGAACATCAAATACCCTTTGAAAAGGAGGCCACAAATTCAGGGTAATTTGAAATCACAGGTTTATTAGTCTCCCACAAGGGATTAGCCCAGGCAAGAGCTGTGTCAGAGAGTAACGAGATGAGAAATCCCACCTTAGCTCTGTCAGAGGGAAACGCTTGAGGTAACATCTCAAAAAAAATGCCCACCTGGTTCAAAAACCCTCTGCACTGAATAGGATCGCCTCCATATTGCTGAGATAGAGGTGCAGAATCGGACATGTTCCTGGTAGGACTAGGTGCAGCAGCGGAAACAGGAGCAGCCATAACTTGTGGGACACTTTGGTCCTAATGTGCAGTGCGAGTCAGCAGGGTTTGCAGGGCTAGTGCAAATTGATCCAAGCGGTGATCCTGTTCATCCATCCTGGAAACAATGGCAGGTAAAGGTGGATTATTAGCACCATCAGGATTCATGGCCTTTGCATAATGTCAGGATGCCAGGAATCAGACTGAGACGAGAAGTGCAAAAAAAATCACACCTTTATTAATAACAAAAAAATTAATAAAAAGTCCACAAGTCAAATAACAAGCCAGGAGTCAAAACCAGAGCTGGTAGTCCAGGACTGGACTGGGACCAAAAATAGGCCCGGGCAATTTAAGGCAAAGCAGCCCACTCCAACTCCCCCCCCATACACACACTTCTTATTACATGCAACTATTTTAAAATGTCTGAGGGTAAGACATAGACAATTAGAAAATTAAGCCCATGTCAATATTTTATAAGGCCATCTTGCAATGAGTCACAGACTCGCAGATTTTTATGTTGTGAGGTATGTAACAGACTTATACATGCACTCAGTGGTGACACAGCATTGGGCTCTATATAATGCATAATATATAATGTATGTGTATATATATATATATATGTATATATATATATGTATATATGTGTGTGTGTGTGTGTATATATATATATATATATATATATATATATATATATATATATATATATATATATATATATATATATATATATATATATATATATATATTGTAACGGTACCAACAGGATACCAAGGGTTAACACCAGGGAACAATGTCCTGCATAGGGAATCAGCAATTCACAACCCAGCCAGTTTTCAGGTTTAAAACAGAATGTCTTTTATTAAGGCTCATATGCCCAGTATTTATGCAGGTCTGACCCCCCAGAAGGGGGGTTGAAAGAATGTTGTACATTAGATGGAGGGAACACGCCCTTTTACATGATACAATAGAATACCTTGCTCAAGCTGATAACAATTTAAACACAAACACACACTTGGCTTTCCTTATCATCTAGGGTCTGCTCTCTGAGGTTGATTAAACAATGGACTGTGTATCAATAACATTAATGACAGTGCACAATAGCTGAGGCTAAAGCTGAACACAGTTAACTCCTTCAGTGGTGACAGAAGGGTCTGTCACATCTACATAGCACAATATACAGCCTATAGACAACCTTTCTTACGTTATAGTCCAGAAGTGGCTAGGTTTGCCACAATGCTCCCCCAGAACCAAGCCGGCATACACAGTCTGATCCCAACGGATCGGCTTGGGGATGTCCGGGGCAACAACTTTCGGCTCAAGTAAGCTACGGGGTGTTCTCCGCCATCTGCTCCAACTTGGCTCAGTACTGCCCCCACTCCAAACATGGAAGCGTCTCTTTCCGGAGGGACTGGGCTTGGGTAGTCACAGGGTTAACATCAGCGGGATCCATGGGAGCATAGGCAGAAACAAGGGGGGCCAAGTCATTTCCAAGGAGAACATCAGCAGGTAAGTCCTTCTTGACCCCCACATTCACAAGTCTAGCGCCCACTCCCCAATCCAAATGTACCCTGGCAACAGGTAGGCGGAACACAGTGCCCCCTGCTACCCTCACAGCCATAGTGTCTCCAGTGTGCTGTTTCTCAGACACCAAGTTCTCTTGAAGCAAGGTCATGGTAGCACCAGTATCCCGTAGACCACTGACCTCCTTCCCATTCACTTTAACCCGCTGCCGGTTATTCCGGTGGGCAGCTTGCACGGGGTCTGCTTCATGTAGGCTGCCCCAGCATTCTGGCGCCTCTACGTAGCGGGCCGCAGGCTGAGGATTATGTGGGATTCCGCCGGCGGGTCTTCTCCAGGACTGTGCTTGATTTGCTGCGTTTAGGGGACACTCTGGTCTTTTGTGCCCTAGTCGCTTACATCCAAAGCACCGAATAGGTTGTGAGTAGCCTCGCGAATTGAACCGGGCTCTCTGAGGGTAGTTCGTGGCCGGAGGCCGTGTGGTATAGCGGTACGCCGGGGCCTGGTAACTGGCAGCTGCTGGGGTGACTGGGGGTCTGTACTCCACTCTAGCAGTGGGCAATCGGTATACCGCTCCCCCTGCCCCTCGTACTGCCACGGATCCGCCCGTGTGTACTGTATCCGGCACCAAATGGGGAGCTATCAGGGTTAAAGTAGCTCCCGAATCCCGAAGTCCCTGGACCTCCTTCCCCTCTACGGTCCCCAGCTGGCGGTGATGTTGCCAGTTATCGGCGGCCCGGACCGACATCACCTCATGCAGAATTCCCAGGGGTTCCTCGGCTTGGGTGCTCAACACCTCATGAGCGGCTGGCTCCGTTTGGTAATGGTGAGCAGCCGCCCTTGGGGCCTGGTTCTGTCTGACCTGGTTCCAAGCTTGTCGACTCCGATTTTGGGTGCACTCACGTGCCATATGTCCCCACTGCTTGCAGGTGTGGCATTGTATATTCGCCCGTCCGTTGTTAGGCTGTAGTCCATGGTGCCTCCTGGCATCAAAATGCTGGTCTGCTAATCTGGCTGCTTCGGTTAAGGTGAGGGGTTTTCGATCTCTCACCCATTCTTGGGCTTCTGGGGACAAGCCGTTAAAGAATTGCTCCAACAGCATCAGTTGTCGCAATTCTTCCATGGTGGTAGCTTGGCTAGCCTGTATCCACCCTTGAGATGCTTGATCCAGCTTGTGGGCCCACTCTGCATGTGAATCTCTTTCTGGCTTGCGCAAGCCTCTAAACTTGCGCCGGTATGCCTCTGAGGTAATGGCATATCTTTCCAAGATCGCTCTCTTCACTTTAGCGTAATCCTTGCTGTCCTCCCTGGGTACAGCGCGATACGCTTCCGCTGCTCTACCAGCTAGCTTGCCTGCTAGCACCGGCACCCATACGGACTGCTCCAAATCATGTAACTCACACAGTCTCTCAAAATCCTGTAAATACCCATCGATCTCATCCTTCTCCTCACAAAACATTTTAAATGCATGGTATGGGATTTTGGGTCTTACTGGGTTGCTGAGTGCGTCCAAAATGGATTCTGCTCGGGAGGATGCATTCCGCGGACTGTGTGCCATCACGTACTCCTGCACATCTGCCATTACCACGGATAGCATATCCCGTGGTACAGGTTGGGGTAAAAATTCCAGCCTGGTCCTCATTTCCCTCTGGTATAGGGTCTCCTCCATTGCTGCTGGAGGCGTAGCGCTGCGAGCTCTGTCTCCCTCCATCAGCTCAGCAATTAATATAGCCTTGGGTTTGCTGCTGCCTATCTTTCCCCTGGCTTCTAGCAGTTCCTTTAACGTTTGTCTCTTTAGCTTAGAATAATCCATCTCCATTCACTTTGGTCCCTGGTACTCCTTCCATCTTAGTCAGTATTGTAGTAATCCCCCTCTTCCTGAGGTTACTGGCTTGTGTAGTTGCTCTTCTGGGCGATAAGGTTCATTCCGTCGCTTGCCACCAATTGTAACGGTACCAACAGGATACCAAGGGTTAACACCAGGGAACAATGTCCTGCATAGGGAATCAGCAATTCACAACCCAGCCAGTTTTCAGGTTTAAAACAGAATGTCTTTTATTAAGGCTCATATGCCCAGTATTTATGCAGGTCTGACCCCCCAGAAGGGGGGTTGAAAGAATGTTGTACATTAGATGGAGGGAACACGCCCTTTTACATGATACAATAGAATACCTTGCTCAAGCTGATAACAATTTAAACACAAACACACACTTGGCTTTCCTTATCATCTAGGGTCTGCTCTCTGAGGTTGATTAAACAATGGACTGTGTATCAATAACATTAATGACAGTGCACAATAGCTGAGGCTAAAGCTGAACACAGTTAACTCCTTCAGTGGTGACAGAAGGGTCTGTCACATCTACATAGCACAATATACAGCCTATAGACAACCTTTCTTACGTTATAGTCCAGAAGTGGCTAGGTTTGCCACATATATATATGTGTGTGTGTATATATATATATATACCAAAAATGAAAATCACGGTTAAAAGCAAAAAGTCTTTATTAGATTCCACTTAGGATAAAAAAGAAAAAGCAACAGGGGGATCCAGCATATCAGTGTGGCCAAAAAGCTCAGCTAACATGTTTCGGTGAAAACCGTAATCATAGCTAATTGGAGACTGGTGTGCTGGCCTTTTAAAAGCCTAAAACAACACTTATTGGACAATATTACATATTACCATTTATATTTCTATATTCCTTTATGTATACACATGTATCTAGAGTAAGGTGTGAGATTATCTTTAGTGTTGGGAGCATACTCTGTCCTCATCTCATGCTCTTTTACTTGCAGTATCTCTATTTGTTTTTATGTATTATAACATATGTTTTTCCCTTTTTTTCCCTTTATTCCTCTTTCTATTGCAATTTACTTGTAGCCTCTCTATATTTGATTGCCTTTTTGGTATGGCAATATGTATGACAGGGAGAGTTTGCTTTTCATTTTCTGCTATTTAGCATAAATGTGTGACCATGTTATTGGTTTTAATATTGTCCAATAAGTGTTGTTTTAGGCTTTTAAAAGGCCAGCACACCAGTCTCCAATTAGCTATGATTATGGTTTTCACTGAAACATGTTAGCTGAGCTTTTTGGCCACACTGATATGCTGGATCCCCCTGTTGCTTTTTCTTTTTTATCCTAAGTGGAATCTAATAAAGACTTTTTGCTTTTAACCGTGCAGCCTGGATACTTGTGATTTTCGTTTTTGGTGTTACATTTCCAGCATCATCCGGGCTGTCATAGGAGCGTGCCTCTATTCCACTCCCGCTTCATCCCTCTACAGTGCATCCCCTCCTACGTTGTCTTCTGGAGCCTCCTGGTAGGCAAACGGATCCCATTGGCTGTGACGCTCGATGCACATCACGTGACCGGAACCGGTTGAACCTTGGCATCAGGGCTGTTCTAGACGCCGTGGAAAACGAAGCACTCGACAGGATTTCTCTGCACGCATCTGACACTGCGGTTTTACAGCTTCAAGCAAGAGCGGTGAGTCATACAGCTACAAGCTGCTTGGGTACTGACACATATCCCGCTACATTTCAGCATTTGATGCATGAGGGTGACATATCCTCTGACATACACTAAGCTTGTTCTGATATTGTGACATATCTGCGATGGCTGCTTGAGGGGATTTGCACATTCTAAGACTGTATATTCTGGTTTTTACAGTGAACTGTTGATGGTGTTTATTCAGGGGTTGAATGGAATAGATATCCACATGGTGGCTTAATTCATTATCTTTGGAAGTCCTTATACCATATCTTCATTGTTTTTTTATATATATATATATATATATATATATATATTGTATAGATGTATGCCAAACTTTACCAAGAAGCATGTTTAAAACTGCAATGCAAGAAATAAAAATAACATATGTAATGAAATAACATCCCATTGCACTATGCCACAACACATTAATGAAAGAGAATATGACTTCATTAAAGGGATACTAAACCTAATTTTTTTCTTTCATGATTCAGATAGAGCATGCAAATTTAAGCAACGTTCTTATTTGCTCCTATTAACAAATTTTATTTGTTCTCTTGTTGTCTTTATTGGAAATAGCAGTAATGTAAGGTTAGGAGCCGGCCCATTTTTGCTTCAGCACCTGGTTAGCACTTGCTGATTGGTTTGCTACATTTAGCCACCATTCAGCAAGCGCTACCCAGGTGCTGAACCAAAAATGGGATGCTCTTAAGCTTACAGTCTAGATTTTTCAAATCAAGATAGTATGTGAACGAAGAAAAATTGATAATAGGTGTGAATTAGAAAGTTGCTTCAAATTGCATGCTGTACCTGAATCACAAAAGACAAAATGTGGGTTTAGTATCCCTTTAAAGTATAGATAAATAAACATAAAAGCCAAAACAAAACCTATGGCCTAAGTAAGTATAACTGTATATACTGTAATACAGGCAGTGGAGGCTCCTCTATAGGAGCACTTGAGCACGTGAACCCCCATGGAAAAAACCCTGGAAACCCCTGACCCCTGATGAAAAAAAAAAAGTGAGAAATAAAAAAAACAATATAAATTTTTTAACTTTTTTTGCTGATAAAAATAAAAAAATCACCCAGGCTCCACTGCATATTTTACTAAAAACATTAAAATTTCAGTTTTTAATTATTAAGGCTGAAAGAGGAAAGGGCTGTTTGCCTATACTTCTATCTATCGCACATGCTGTGCAGTGCGATAGATAGAAGTATAGGCAAAATCCCTTTCCACTTTAAAACTGCATTGACTGCAGTGCCACCTACAGGCCAGGCCAGCCCACAGCCTTCTTAATCGCACAGCTCTTAGTGTGTGGGAGACAGCTGTCACGTGACACTCGCACACTAAGAGCTGTGTGTCACAGACAGGTGCTGTGCTGTCTCTATATATTTTGAGAGCCGCGGTTTAATACTACAGTCCCCATGATGCTTTGCATTGCGCATGAGCAGACACTGTTTATCTTGCAGCCCAAACATGGGCAGTAAGCTGTCATGATCATGTATGGTAAGGGGGCCCCAGCTTCAGCACTTTTTTTTTTTTTGTAAAGTTTTTTTATTTATTTTTTTATTTTTTTGCCAGCTCAAGCCCCCCCCCCCGCGCCCCCCCTCCTTCATCTGATGTCTACTGCTACTCCTCCAGAGGCTCCAGTCCTCCTCACAGTTTTAAATCAGAGCATTGCCGGGGGTTACCATGGCTACGCTCTGAATAATTTCCTGCTTAGCGGGAAAGAAGGAGACTAGAGACATGCATGATGCAGAGCTGCAGGCAGCTGAGAACACCAAGCAGTCACCACATTGCCCAGCGTTGCTGGTAAGTACTGTGACACTGTACAACATATGTCCTCAGAATGAAAGGAAAATGAATATATGTTAGACAAGGCTGAAACAGAGAACAAAAACTGGGGAATGTTTTCAGTCAGATCCCTATTGCTGACCTTTTCCCTTTCATTGGGAACTCTATGGAATCCCCCAGCCCTTTACTGAATTAAGCCCCCCTCCCTGCTGAACTTGTGAATAGAGTTACTATGAGTGAGGTCTGTCTATCTTTATTGGGGAAATGATGAACTTCTGTAAAGACTTAAAAAAGCTGAGTCCAGACTGCTCTCTCTTTTTCTTTTTTCTTTTTGTAAGAACCACAAACAGAATTATTAGTGTTTAAAGGGGCAGCTCTCTACAACTGTTACATTACACAGATTTGTGTAATAACTGATTAAAGCTACATTTATTCAGGCAAAATCTTTTAAGTTATGGTGGCATAAAACAACTTTAGATTGTAATATAAAATATTTAACTGGACATGGAACCCAATGTTTCCTTTCATGATTCATATAGAACAATTTTAAACAACTTTCCAATTTACTTCTGTTATCTAATATGCTTTGTTCTCTTGATATCCGTTGTAAAAAAGGATACCTAGGTAGGCTCAAAAGCAGCAATGCACTACTGGGAATTAACTGATGTTTAGTGCCTGCACATATATAACTCATGTCATTGGCTCACCCAATATGTTCAACTAGCTCTCAGTGAGATATTGCTGCTCTTTCAATAAAGGATACAAAGAGAATGAAGCAAATTTGATAATATAAGTCAACTGGAAAGTTGTTTAAAATTATCTGAATCACAAAAGAAAAATGTTGGGTTTCATGTTACTTTAAATCTTGCTATATACTTTTATTTTAATTTCACCCCCTTTTCATGTAATTTAAAATTGTGGGATTCATTGGCCTTTCCTTTTAGTTGAAATATTTTTTATTGAGGTTTCACTACAAATCACAATGTGTATCAATACAACAAAATAAGGCACTATTCATTTGGATATAAAGTCATATTCTGCATATTGTACAATATTCTTTTCTCTTTTTTTTTTTTTATTTTACCTTCCCATTAATTATCATATTTTATCCCCTCCAACATTTAATCCTCTTCCCCTCCCCTCCCTCCCCTATGAACAAAAGACCACTTAACTTGGTCTAACTTTTAACTATGAACCGTTCCCGTCGAGCAGTGTCCCAATTTTTGGAAGCTTTTGTATTGATTTTCTCTAAGCTTATAAATATTTATAACGTTTTAGCCCAGACTATCTCATCTAAACATGTCTACTCAGGATCCAATGGATCCAGATATTTTGGAAGCTTTCAGAGGTACCCTGCAACCATGCAGCTGTCTCAGACATAATGTAGATACTTTCAATTTTGTCAAGTATTTCACACCATTCCGGCGCTCCCATTTTCCATTTCCTAGCTATGCATATTCTGGTAGCTGTACATACTATATTAACCCATTTGTTAGTGGCCGAATTTAGTGAATCTAGAGGAATGTGGAGCAAGGCCTTTGCGGCCGAGAGTGTGAATGAGTCATCTAATGAATTTTTAATCAAATGTGTTAGTTTATCCCATATAGGCCGTATCATCGGGCATTCCCACCACATGTGTAAGTAAATACCTAACCCTGAACAGCCTCGGTAACATAATCTATTATTCTGTGGGGTAAAATGTGATGTTTTTAGTGGTGTAAGGTACCATCGGTATGCTGTTTTTATCGCATTCTCAATAAGGTCAGCCCCTACTAGACTTTTGCTTAGCGATAAGAATATTTGTCTCCATTCCTCTTCATTATATGCTATATCTAGGTCTTGCTCCCATAAGTTGTGTAGCTTTTGTTTTATAAGGTTTTTCGCCTCTTGGACAGCCAGGTACAGTTTTGTAATCATTTTTTTGTTTCTACCTGGTGTTATTATAATTTGCTCTAAGATAGTGTTTGGGCTGGAGGAAGCACCTTGTCTATATTTATGTATCGCGTGTGATATTTGGTGGTACAAGAACCAATGCAATTTGTCGGGGCTAATTTCATCCCTCAGTTGTGTGTACGTCAGCAACTTCCCTTTGTCCAAGAAGTCCGCCACTCGGTATAGACCCTTGTTTTCCCATTTAGTTATCAGTTTTTGAAATTCTAACGGGAGTAACATCCCCAATGGTAATATGGTTGTATGTGGTGAGATTAGTTTCAATGTTTTAGTCATTGATCTCCATGTTGTTTTAGTGTTTTCTGTGATTTTAAGTTTAGCTAGTGGTTGAGGTTTAATGGTTGTCGAAGTCCATAGAATATCCCCTGGATTGTTGAGACCCCCAATATCCGCTTCAATATTTGGCCACGTCATTTTGCGACAGTCTTTCCCCAGTAGTGCGCTTTGCGCTAGTCTAGCAGCTTGGTAGTAGTCTCGTAAGTTAGGTACACCTATTCCCCCTAATTGTTTATGTAATTTTAATAAGTAAGCGGGTATTCTAGTCGTTTTGTGTCCACGAATGAATTTGAGAAACTCAGTCTGTAAGTCCTCCAAGTCTTTTAGTGGGATCCTAATAGGGAGGGCTCTAAACAGATAAAGCAGTCTTGGCAAAATATTCATCTTTATTGCTACTTGTCTCCCCATCCAAGAGAATCCACCCTTTTTCCATTTATTTAGATCTGCTTTTATAGTTTTGATGATCGGGGTATAGTTTGCTTTATATAAAGTGTCTAGCGTGTCAGTGATATAGATTCCCAAATATTTAAGGGCATGATTGGCCCATTTGAAATCAAAATTAGTTTCTATTAATTTCCGTGTATGTTCTGGTAGCGATAGGGGAAGTGCCTCACATTTATCAGAATTTATTTTGAAGCCAGAAATCTGAGAAAAATCACCTAATATCTGATAGAGATTGGGTAGAGATAACATGGGTTTAGTAAGCGTCAGCAGGATGTCATCTGCAAATAAAGATAATTTAAAATCCCCTTTATTTAATCTGACCCCATAAATGTTCTTGGAATTCCGTATGCACGCTGCTAGAGGATCCACGCACATAGCAAATAAAAGTGGTGATAGTGGGCATCCCTGTCGCGTTCCGTTTAATATTTGTATAGGTCTAGATTGATATCCCGCCGCTCTAATTGTTGCCATTGGGTTAGAGTAGATATTTTTAACCGCCCCTATGAATTTGTCACCAAAGCCTAAGTGTTCCAGGACCGCCACCATATATGTCCAATCCACTCTATCAAACGCCTTCTCCGCGTCCAAAGATAGGAGCAGAGAAGGCGTTCCCGTTTCCTTCAAATATTCGACCAGGGCTACTGTGCGTCGAACATTATCCGGTGCTTCTCGATCTTTAATAAAGCCCACCTGGTCAGGATGAATTAATGAGGGTAAAATGTGTTTAAGCCTGTTTGCCAAAATTTTGGTGAAGATCTTTACGTCTTGGTTGATCAATGAGATTGGCCTATAATTTTGTGTTATTTTGGGATTCTTCCTCGGTTTGGGGATTACAATGATTTTAGCCTGAAGTAGTTCCGAGGGGAGTGGAGTACCGCTCAGAACGTCATTGCAAAATTTGTGAAGATGGGTAACCAAATCTGTTTTAAGTAATTTAAAGTAGTCTCCAGAAAACCCATCAGGGCCCGCTGCTTTACCTATTTTGAGTTCTTTGATAGCGGAAGCTATTTCTATCAAAGTGATCTCTGCGTCTAGGGTTTTTGCGTCTTGTTCGTCTAGCCTAGGTAGATCTGCTGTCTCAAGAAGTGTTTGTCTCAAGTGTGTTATCTGCGGTGAGTGTGAGACTTTCCTCCCATCATAGAGAGCCTCATAGTATTGGGCAAAGCATTCCACAATTTCTTGTGGGTGAGAAGTTAATGTACTATCTGGCTTTTGTAATTGTGCAATCGTGAAGGATTTAGTTTTCTCTCTTAATCTGTTAGCTAGATATCTATCTGGTTTGTTTGCATGAAGGAAGTAATATGATTTTAATTTACTAATAGCTCTCATGGAATTGTCGGTTAAGATTTTATTAAGCTCTTTTCTTTTATTGGTCAGGGTGGTCAAAGTCGAGTTGGACAGGGTGAGTCGGTGTGTCTTTTCTAATTCTTCAATTTCTTGCTGTAACGTAACAATTACTGATCTGATTCTTTTCAGAAACATATTTTTCTCTTTTATAAGCAACCCTCTAATGTAGGGTTTGTGGGCAGCCCATACCATTACTGGTTTGATTGAGGGATTAACATTAAATCTCCAGTATTCTTTAAGACTATTAAGGATTCTATTGTGTATGTCTGGTTGTTTCAGTAACGTAGGGTCATATGTCCATGATTTCTGTCTGACGTCAGTGAGTCCCTTCAGCTGAATCTGTATGATTGAGTGATCTGACCAAACTGACGCGTGGATGGATGAGGAGATCAGGTTAGGTATCATTATCTGACTAATGTAGATGTAATCGAGTTTAGTATAAATTTTATGAGCTGGTGAGTAATGTGTGATCATTCGTCTGGCCATACAGTGTCGTCCAGGAGTCAATTACATTGTGTGATTCTAATGTCTCTCTGATAGCTTTGGTGATAGAATTTAGCCTGCACTGTTTGTTTGTCAGTTTGGAGTTATTGGTTTCCCTCAGTATCTTTAAATTAACATTAAAATCTCCTGCCACTATCATTAGGGTCTGCGACCACTGAGTTAATAAGTGTGAGAGTTTAGTGAAAAAGGTATGTTGTTGTTCATTAGGAGCATAAATGTTGCAAAGTGTAATTTGCGTGCCCTGAATATTACCTCTCACAATGAGGTATCTACCCTCTCTGTCTCTTATCACCTCTTCTTTAGTGAATGGGAGGGAGTTATGCAGGAGAATTGTTACACCTCTCTTTTTTGTGTCAGCTGTGGAGTGGTAGTGTTGCGTGTAGTGTTTGCTCCAATATGTAAGGATTTGATTATGTGTAAAGTAAGTTTCTTGTAGAAATATAATTTTAGCATTCATATTACTATATTGGGTGAGTGCTAACTTCCTCTTTACATTTGTATTTAGACCCCTGACATTGTGCGAGATTATCTGCAATTTAAAATCCATTTACAAACGTCCTCCTCCCCCTCCCCTCGTACCTGGCTATCACAGTTGAATTGGGATTGTAGGTTGTCTGACCTTGCCTTCTGGCCTTCTTTGGTATAGAGAAACTTTCTGGACCTCTGCTCGGCGGTATTTGAAAAGAGAAAACAAAACCAAACATTAAACATAACCAAGTTTTTAAACATATCAAAACAGTTTTTTGGAATTGTAGTTTCATAACTTTCTAACTACGTGCACTAAATAGCACATCAATTTTACAGATATATTTCAGCAATTATGATAGCTATAATCTAGAGTGACCGATTATTAAGTGCTTATGGAATATATATGTTGGCCCGGACTAGAGGATGGTATGGGGGAGCTACAATTTGGATTTTACTAGTCATATGTCTCTTCAACCCCCAACCTCCTCTCAATGAGCTGTCTATGCTGCTTCCTGGAAATATCGGCCAAAGTCTTAAGTCCTATATATATTTCACCCACACAGGAGCAAGCAAAGGTATAGTTACCCCCCGAAAGTATTGATCAACTTTCAGGGTCTAGAAAGTCTCTCATGTCTTCTGTTTTCTTTTGGAGACTTTAGTCCAGCGACCTTGCTGGTTTGATCCACGTGGGGTCTGTGATCGGACTTTGATGTTGTCTTGAGAATTGTCTGGAATCTCTGGGCAATCTAATTTTAGTAGTTGACAAATATCTGGAATGTCCTGTTTCTCTCTAATGGTAATGGTGCTGCCCTCATGGTGTATGAACAGGGCAAAGGGGAATCCCCATCTATACATAATCTGTTTTTTCCTCAAAAGTTGTGTCAATGGGCGGAGAGCAAATCTCTTCTGAAGGGTCTTGATACAGAGATCTTGGAAGAATTGTATAATTGATCCTTGATATTTAAATGTTGGGTTTTTCCTTGCCGCCGACATGACCTCTTCTTCTTTTTCTTGGAAGCGGAGGAATTTGACTATCACATCTCTTGGAGGTTCAGTGTCCTTGGGTTTTGCTCTGAGAGCTCTATGAGCTCTTTCAATCTGGAATTTCCCCTCCTCTAATGAGCCTGTAACATTTTGAAATAAGTGTAGAAGGTAGTTACGAAGGTCTGATGGTGTAATCGTTTCTGGGATCCCTTTCAATCGAATGTTACACCTCCGACTCCTATTCTCTAGGTCCTCAAGTTTGTCATTAATATACGCTAATTCCTGTTGATGATCAGCTAGGTGTTGATTGATAGATGTAATATCTTCTTCCATTGTTTCTTCTTTTTCTTCTAAAGTTTCTAGCCTGGCGCCTAATTCTGTTATGTCTTGCTTGATTTCAGTAAGGCTGTTTGTGACAGTGTTCTGAAGTGCATCCATCTTTGCCCACATTTTGTCGAAGATGTTAGTTATATCTTGCTTGGAGATGAGATTTTTTATATCTTTTAGAGTTACAGGTGTATCACAGCTTTCTGGGGAGATAGTTTCAGTTTCTTCCTCCATCTCTTCCTCTGTGATATTTCCACTTGCTTTCATGTAATTAGCAAGAGTCCATGAGCTAGTGACGTATGGAATATACATTCCTAGCAGGAGGGGCAAAGTTTCCCAAACCTTAAAATGCCTATAAATACACCCCTCACCACACCTACAATTCAGTTTTACAAACTTTGCCTCCCGTGGAGGTGGTGAAGTAAGTTTGTGCTAGATTCTACGTTGATATGCGCTTTGCAGCAGGCTGGAGCCCGGTTTTCCTCTCAGTGTGCAGTGAATGTCAGAGGGATGTGAAGAGAGTATTGCCTATTTGAATTCAATGGTCTTCTTCTACGGGATCTATTTCATAGGTTCTCTGTTATCGGTCGTAGAGATTAATCTCTTACCTCCCTTTTCAGATCGACGATATACTCTTATATATACCATTACATCTACTGATTCTCGTTTCAGTACTGGTTTGGCTTTCTACTACATGTAGATGAGTGTCCTGGGGTAAGTAAGTCTTATTTTTTTGTGACACTCTAAGCTATGGTTGGGCACTTTTATATAAAGTTCTAAATAGATGTGTTTAAACATTTATTTGCCTTGATTCAGGATGATCAATATTCCTTATTTCAGACAGTCAGTTTCATTATTTGGGATAATGCATATGAATAATTAATTTTTTTCTTACCTTTAAAAATTGACTATTTTTCCTGTGGGCTATTAGGCTCGCGGGGGCTGAAAATGCTTAATTTTATTGCGTCATTCTTGGCGCAGATTTTTTGCCGCAAAAATTTTCTCTGTCATTTCCGGCGTCGTACTTGTCGCCGGAAGTTGTTTGTGATTGCGTCATTTTTTTGACGTTTTGCGGCAAAAATGTCGGCGTCGCCGGATGTGGCGTCATTCTTGGCGCCAAAAGCATTTAGGCGCCTAATAATGTGGGCGTCTTTTTTGGCGCTAAAAAATATGGGCGTCATTATTGTCTCCACATTATTTAAGTCTCATTGTTTATTTGCTTCTGGTTGCTAGAAGCTTGTTCATTGGCATTTTTTCCCATTCCTGAAACTGTCATTTAAGGAATTTGATAGATTCTGCTTTATATGTTGTTTTTTCTATTACATATTGCAAGATGTCTCAGATTGACCCTGGATCAGAAGCTACTTCTGGAAAAACGCTTGACTGAGTTCAGTCCTACCAAAGCTAAGTTAATTTATTTTAAATGTTATGAATGTTTATCTTTAGCTATGGTTTGTAATAGGTTATCATGATAAACTTTTACATGCAGAATCCATTAGTATTTATGCTTTATATATTGCCATTCTTTTTACATCTTATGTACAAGAAATATTTAGAAGATTTTTAAGAAATATTTTTCTGATTCTATTTTAAAGACTTTGTCTGACTTTGTGCCTTCTAATAAAATGTTTAGGTCTTTTTCAAACTTCTTTTTTATTGAAGTTTCAAATGACCAACAACATACTGATTTATCCTTCTCTGATGATGATTTTTCTCATTCAGAATTTTCTTCATCAGATATTGACACTAACAAATCTACTTTTTTATTTAAGTACATTTGTTCTTTGTTGAAAAGGTGTTGATTATTTTGGACATTAAGGTAACTAGTTATTTTTCAAGACTAGCTAACACTATTTCTGCTTATTTATTCTTCTGTGTTTTCAGAGTTTTTTTTCCAATTCCTTATACTAGGGAATGGAATAAGCTGAGAATTTTCTTTTATTCCTTCTTCAAAGGTTTTAAACTATACTCTTTGCCGGCAGTTTAATTCAATTTGGAGGGTTCTCCAATTTATTGGGGCTATCTCTACTCTTACTAATTAGGCTATTGTTTCTATAGCAAAATAGTATTTATTTTCCTTTAGATGGTTGTATCTTATTTATGGAAAATTATTTAGTTTCAGGTACATTTCTTGGACCTGTGATTTATTTGGATGTTGCAATTGCTTCAGTTTTTGTTTACTTTAAGATCAAGTATCAGATTATGATTTATTTTAGCATTGTTAAAGGGACAACATTTACTAGACTAGGTGCTGTTGCATTTGTCTTGTTGTTTTGCATTTATTGATTATGCAAGTCCACTGTATTGTCTGGTCCTTTAACTGGACTATCATGCTAATAATTTCATTTGTGTCTTCATTTTATTGAATATTTTCGCAAATGAGGTTTAATATATGTCTTTAGCTGTTTGAGCTAGAAGAATTTTGTGATTTCTAAAAATCCATATTTCTTTTGTTCTAAGATAATCAATTATTTGTTTTATAATTGGATTCAATTCTTAGCTGTTACTCTGGGCTTTAAGATTGAGTTCTAAGTCTAAAACTTTAAGCTTATACTAATTTGGCTGTTCTTATTAAGGAATGAATTCCTGAATTCTTTCCCAAGTAACATGTTTTTAATTGGAAATTTTTTTCAGTTCGAAATCAGCTCCCTTAAATTGCAATGTATGTGCCGTATTCCAGCTTGGCTTTGTTTTTGAAATTTATTTGGTTCTATTCGGTCCAAATTTCTTTGATTTTATTCCAGTAAGGCTAACACTTTCTTTAAGTGTGTTTCGGTCCTATTTATTTTGGGTACTGTTGAAGCATGGCTGGTCACCCGTGGGGTTCAAGCGCTGCTCAGACCTGGAATCTTCTGGGGTATTTCTTCCAGTTCCATTTTTAGGAACTGGGTTTTGGAGTTTTTATTCAAACTATTCTGACTTTTTTTTTTTTTTGGTCAGTGATAGCATTATTTGTTTTCATTAGATACAATAAATGCATATTTTTTCTGTATTTATTCAGATTATTTTCTGAGGATGCGGAATCTCATATGATTCACTTTGTTCTTCAGGACATAGTTAGAGGATCTTTTTTTCAAAAGCTCTTGATTCCTCTCACAAGGGTCATCTTTTTTAGGTTTCCAGATAGTTTGTGTCACTGTCTTTGTCTCTATCAGACAAGGGACAATATTATTGGGTTCCGTCTGTCGGTACCTTTAGTCTCTATTATTTCCTTCAGTTGCTATATATGCATAGAAGTTTTAGGTCTTATGGCCACAGCATTGGATTCAATTCCCTTTGCTCATTTTCAATAGACAGAACCTTTCCAGTTTTTTATGCTGAATTATGGTGCAGGGATTCTAGGATTTCGCATTTTAAATCTTCAAATCCTAATATTTATCTCTCTTGATTTGGTGGTTAAGATCACCATCATTTAGTTCTCAACCTGGACCATGATCTCTACAGATGTGAGTCTTTTTGGTTGGGAGGCTGTCTGAGGATCTCTGTCAGCACAAGGGGTTTGGAAATCTCAGGAGGCGAGATTACCATTTGATATTTTAGAACTCCGTGTTTTCTCAGAGTTTTTCAGTTAGTTTCTTTTTGAGGAAGAGACTTTTATTGTTTTTCAGACAATATCACAACTATGGTGTATGTCAATCATCAGGGTAGGACTATCAGTCCTTAGGCTGTGACAGAAGTGTCTCGGATATTAGCTTAGGCTAAATCCAGCTCCTATCTAAATTCTGTGGTTTTTTTTCCCAGGTATAGATATTTGGGAAGCGGATTATCTCTGTTAATCAAGCTTTACATCCGGGAGAATGGTCTCTCATACACAGATATGTTTTTCAATTTCAGATGTGAGCATTTCTAGAAATAGATCTGTTGGCATCTCATCTGAATAAAGAACTTCCCAGGGGCCTATTCAGGTCTGGGGATCCTCAGGCGGAAGTAGTGTATGCATTGACATTTCTTTGGAAATTATCTTTTTGCCTATTTCTTTCCGCCTCTAGTTCTTCTTCCAAAATGATTTCCAAAATTCTTATGGAGTATTTGTTTGTTATGCTGGTGGCTCCAGCATGGCCTCTCAGGTTTTGGTATGCGGATTTCATTCGGATGGCCAGTTGCCAACCTTGGACACTTCCGTTTAAACCAGACCTTCTTTCTCAAGGCCCATTTTTTCCATCAGGATCTCAAATCATTAAATTTGAAGGGATGGAGATTGAACGCTTGGTTTCAGGCTCGTAAATCTGTCTCTAGAAAGATTTATTATTGAGTCTGGAAGACCTACTTTTCTTGGCATTCTTTTAAAATTCATAGAATTTTATTATTTTTTTCAGGTTGGTTTGGATAAGGTTTTGTCTGCAGTTCTTTGTTAGGACAAATCTCTACTCTTTCTGTTCTTTTTTCACAGAAAGATTGCTAATCATCCTGATATTCATTGTTTTGTTCAGGCTTTGGTCCGTATCAAACCTGTCATTAATTCAATCTCTCCTCTTTGGAGTCTCAATTTGGTGCTGAGGGCTTTACAGGCTCCTCCGTTTGAAACTATGCATTTTCTGAACATTAAATTACTTTCTTGGAAAAGTATTGTTCCTTTTGGTTATTTCTTCTGCTAGAAGAATTTTTGAGCTATCTGCTCTTTTTTGTGAATATCTTTTTCTGATTTTTCATCAGGATAAGGCAGTGTTACTTCCTGATAGTCATCATTTTTTTTCAGGTTTTGATTCGTATCAAACCTGTCATTAAGCCAATTTCTCCTCATTGGAGTCTTAATTGGGTTCTGAAGGTTTTTCAGGCTCTTCTATTTGAGCATATGCTTGCTCTGGACATTAATTACTTTCATGGAAAGTATTGTTCTTTTTGGACATCTCTTCAGCTAGAACAGCTTTTGAATTATCTGTTCTTTCTTGTGAATCTCTTTTTTTCTGATTTTTTTCATCAGGAAAAGGTGGTTTTTACTGTCCTCATTTCAATTCTTACCTAAAGTTGTAAATTCTAACAAACATTAGGGAGGAATTATTATTTTCCTAAGACTTCTTTGGTGGGATTCTTACTTTCTATGTTGAAGCTATTCAGATTTCAGATAGACTTCTAGTCTATTTTTTATCTTTTCTGGTTTTAGGAAGGTCAAAAAGCTTCTGCCATTTATTTGGCATCTTGCTTAAACTTTTGATTCATCATGCTTATTTGGAGTCGGGTGGATTCCCGCCTCGAAGGATTATGGCTCATTCTACTAGGTAAGTTTCTACTTCCTGGGCTTTTTAAAGAATGAAGCTTCTGTTGATCAGATTTGCAAAGCAATGACTTGGTCTTCTTTGCATATTTTTACTATGTTCTACCATTTTGATGTTTTCTCTTCTTAGAAGCAATTTTGGTAGAATGGTACTTCAGGCAGCTGTCTCAGTTTGATTCTTCTGCTTATAATTTCAGTTTTTTTCATTATAAAAATTGAAACTGTTTTGATTTGGGTAGTGGATTCATTATTTCAGCGGAATTGGCTGTCTTTATTTTATCCCTCCCTCTCTAGTGACTCTTGCGTGGAAGTTCCACATCTTGGGTATTTATTATCCCATACGTCACTAGCTCATGGACTCTTGCTAATTACATGAAAGAAAACATAATTTATGTAAGAACTTACCTGATAAATTCATTTCTTTCATATTAGCAAGAGTCCATGAGGCCCACCCTTTTTTGTGGTGGTTATGATTTTTTTGTATAAAGCACAATTATTCAAATTCCTTATTTTTGATGTTTTCGCTCTTTTCTTATCACCCCACTTCTTGGCTATTCGTTAAACTGAATTGTGGGTGTGGTGAGGGGTGTATTTATAGGCATTTTAAGGTTTGGGAAACTTTGCCCCTCCTGGTAGGAATGTATATCCCATACGTCACTAGCTCATGGACTCTTGCTAATATGAAAGAAATGAATTTATTAGGTAAGTTCTTACATAAATTGTGTTTTTTCTGGAGGTTTTTCTCCTTTCTGGGCTTTTAGAAAGATATCAGCTACAGCAGGTTTGTTTGTGGCCCCTGTCTTGCTCTGCCTTCTAACTGACATTATGTAGATTGGTGACAGGCTGTAGGGCATAAGCTTTGTAGTAGCTAATAATATGTGCAGACTGTGTCTGTGTGGAGAGAGTTACAACAAGATTGCCTTGAATCTCTTATGTTTTTGAGAGATCTGTCTGCTGGGAATTAGATATATTATGTGAATAGATTTTTAACACAGTGCCTTTCCAGGTTTAAAAAGCTTTATTTTCCCTTTTTCATACTATAACTTTAGGGAGATCCAGATTTGAAGGTAGGAAACGTAACATAGCATTTATTCATTTGTTACTCACTCATGTTATGATTGGCCCTTTAATGAAGAGGATCATCTAATGTGGATTTTATTTCTTCTTTGTGTTTTGCCCTGCTGTCCCGTCACTAGTGCTGTAGGTTTATTAATTTGTGAGCTAGTCCTTTTGAGGTCAGTGTTCTTAGCCCTTGTTGTGTTAGTTCGGCATTAATATCTGCCCCGGCTCCCACGTGGCTGCGCAAATAAGATGGCGTCCCCTTTTATATGTTTACACCACCTCCATGCTGGAGTAACCTTGTGAGCCTGTCAACCCCTGCTTTGCTTACCGGAACGCTTGTTTGCCGTCTGGCGACTCCGTGCCGGGCTCAACAGGTCAGGGACTTCTCTTCTCGTAGAGCCGCACTGTTCTGTTTAGACCGCCATTACCCGGGGAATGCCGGGCATGCTGTCTCTCTGGCTGCTTCTGTATCTAGCGCAGCTTGGCCAGCGGTTTAGTGTAGATCCACTTCAGCAACAGTCCGGTGTAAATTTATGGTCACTCATTGGTATAGTAATTGCTTTTTCTCCTCTTTTTGTGCTAGATGTTACCGGAGCACTGAAATTATGCGTCCGCCAATAAGCTTGCCAAGGCTCCGCCCCCGGCCTTTCCTTTTAGAGGGACATAAAAGTGCAAAGATTCTATACAGTGTTAGAACATTTTATTTTTGCACTGTTGTTTGCATATATTACTGTGTTTAACCCAGCAAATCATTGCTTCTCTGAAGCAAACTTTAACAATGTGTTTAACACTTTTGCAAGGGTTAAACACAGTTATTTGCTAGCAATAGTGCTATAGTAAAATGTTCTAATCCATTTTTTTTTGCAATTTAATGTCCCTTTAATTACAGTGCACACATTAGTTACATGTTAAAAATAATATTTTCCCATGTTTACAGCAGTCTATTAACATCCCAAACTACCAGATCACACTAAATCTAATCTAAATCTAGTTGTGAGAAATCAAGGTTGAACTGTGTGTATATGATATATATATATATATATATATATATATATATATATATATATATATATATATATATATATATATATATATATATATACACACACACACATTAAAATGGGCGGAACCATCTGAGGGGCGGGGCTAGTGCTCCCCCATCCTCAAAAGTCACCAGCCGCCACTGAATACAGGGGCAAAACACAAAACCTATTGCCTAAATAAGTATAACTATATAAAACAGGGGCAAAAAAACAAAAGAGATTATGGGGAATGGTTGTGATTGAAATAAATATCTGGAGCTAAAGATTCTTTCATGAGGAAACAACAGAATAAAACAAAAAATGTTAAGTGACAGTAATGATTATTGCATTTTTTTGCACCCACATGAAAAGGTATTATTTTACTCAGGCTTTTTTATCTTGCATTTTTTTTAAAAGGGAGATTAAACACTTTGGGATGGTAAAAGAAAATGATAAATTGTGTGTGTGTGTGTGTGTGTATATCTATATATATATATATATATATATATATATATATATATTTATTAGGGATGCACCGAAATGAAAATTCTAGACCGAAACCGAAAATGCAGGATGCCCTTGGCCGAAAACCGAAAATTTACGTTTTCCACCAAATTATTTTAAAAGTTTTTTTTCTATAATTTTATTATTAATATAAGACTTTTTATTATATATATATATATATATATATATATATATATATATATATATATATATATATATAATATATATACAGTGGGGCAAAAAAGTATTTAGTCAGCCACCAATTGTGCAAGTTCTCCCACTTAAGAAGATGAGAGAGACCTGTAATTTTCATCATAGGTATACCTCAACTATGAGAGACAAAATATGGAAACAAATCCAGACAATCACATTGTCTGATTTGGAAAGAATTTATTTGCATATTATGGTGGAAAATAAGTATTTGGTCACCTACAAACAAGCAAGATTTCTTTTTTTTTTAAACTTTTATTTTATAGTAAAGATAATATATTACAATAATCAATGTAAAAAAATACATCACAATGAATAAAATATTCCATATACAGTTTAAACATTAACAGTCCGTGTCAAGGTAAGGGTCAACAAATCCCCTTACAATAGTGATTTACATAATAAAGATAATCCAAAATTTAGACAATCAACCAGAGTTTATCCTATGTGTATGAAAGTCTAAAAAACATACTACACTTGTGCAAATTTGTGATCATTTTTCATCTTTACTTCTTTTAATAATTAATATCACTCCCAGGCATTCACACATCACACATAACAAACAAAAAAAAAAAAAAAAAAAAAAAAAAAAAGGGAAATCCGCAGCTCTCTCGTCTCCCGCCCCACCTAATCCCCTGACCCAGAATCTGACGCCCAATCTCCAGGGAAATGGCCAGCTAAAATGTTTACCATAACATACTCCGAGTCTCTGAGAGGTTTAATTAACTTTTTCTGAAGTGCGAGAGGACAAGATCTCACAAGTGTTTCCCATTTTTTGAAGAATGTAGGCAGATATTTATCTTGTGGATAGGGAATATTGAATTGCTCTGTTGTGAAATGGTTAACCATAGCACTTTTAAATTGTTTCATGGTAGGTGCAGAAGAAGCTTTCCACTGTTTAAAAATAAGATTCCGAGCTGTTAGGATTATCGTATTTATCAAATTGTAATTCTTGGTTATTCCCTGAAATTTCACCAAAAAGAAAACATCCATTGGGGATACTTTATGATCTAATTTCAAAATTGCTGTCATCCAGTAGGATATTTTCTTCCAGTATTGATGGATTTTGGGGCAACTCCAGAGACAGTGGAATAGATCTGCACTTAATGAGGAACATCTAGGACAGAGGACTCTTGATTTATACCATTTGGAGAGAACAGCAGGAGTAAGATATCTTTTAAGAGCAATTTTTATCTGCGACTCTCTCCACGAAGTCGGTACCCAGCTTTGCTGGATTATTTGGAAACTCCCTATAATGGTCTGTTCATCTATATCTGGGAAATATGTGTCCCACATTGCCACCATCTCAGTTACCTGTGTCTTTGACGTTTTCTGGTTTGTGAGAAGATATAGTGGAGAAATTGTATAGATTCCTGCCGCATACAGGGAGATCCTGGCCTGTAGCTCGCCCCGTGACCAATTATTCCCGTATTTTGAGCTTAGCTCCTGCAGATAATGTCTAACTTGGAGATAAGCATAGAATTCGCGTGGCTGTAGATCGTATTGTGTTGCAATATCCTCAAACAGTCGTGGGTATCCATCTGTACCTAGTAGTTGCCAAATATTTTGAAGACCCTTTGACGCCCAAGCTTTGAATATCTGGTTGGTTAAGCCTGGCCCGAACTCAGGATTACCACATATAGTTAAATATTGTGATATATGGGGGGAGCAATCGTTTTCCACACAAAGCCTCTGCCAGGCCACCAGGACGTTCTTAAAGGTGGTCATATAGAATATATTGGAGGGCAAGGAAGTGAGGGGACAGTGTAAAAGTGCCTTCAAATTGAACGGGGCCACCATTTGGTTTTCCCAGATAACCAAGGAAATTTGGTCTTTCCCAGTTAGCCAGTCTAGAGCAAATCTGGCTAAGGTAGCCAGATTATATGATTGAATATTAGGGAGAGCGAGGCCGGCTGAAAGCTTAGAGTTCATAAGTCTATGGGGCGCAATGCGTGGTCTCTTACCATTCCATAAGAATTGAGAACATGCCCTATTATACATGATAGTATCTTTCTTATGTAGAAAACACGGGATATTCTGCATAATATAAAAAAGTTTTGGAAAGAGGACAGATTTAATTAAAGTTACACGCGCCGTTAATGATATAGGTAACGGGGTCCACTCCACTAACTTCTTTCTGCAGTAATCTAGACATGGTCTATAATTTATTTTGTACCACTCTTCTGGATTTCTAGATAGACAAAGACCAAGATAAGTAATCTGGGAGACCTCAAGGAAGGGATGATTACAATAATAAGGAGGGTTTCTATATACCCACATTAATTCTGATTTTGAGATATTTATCTTAAATCCAGAGATCTCCCCAAATTCTTGGATAATCATTTGGAAGATGGGTATAGTGACCTTAAGATTAGAAAGAAATATTAAGAGATCATCCGCATATAGGAGCAACACTAGCTTTTCATCTGCCATGAGAATCCCATCTAGTTCTTGTCTTAATCGAATGGCAAGAGGTTCTATACTCAGATTGAATAGAAAAGGGGAAAGAGGGCATCCTTGTCTAGTCCCTCTGGAAAGCTCAAAGCGTTGGGTAGATGTATTATTTATGATGATCGCCGAGGAAGGGGTACTATAGATTAATTGAATATAATTAATAAAATATTCAGGAAATCCGAACCGATCCAACGCAGAGAACAGATGGACCCAGTCAACGCGATCGAATGCTTTCTCCGCGTCGATCGTTAAGATAGCCTTATCTTCCGTTTCCCTTACTCGTAAAGACTTATATTTGATCCAGAAGGATTCGATCAGGATTAATAGTTTCCTTGTATTTCTTACAGGATTCCGGCCCGACATGAAACCCGATTGGTTCTCGTGGATTAAGTCACCCATGTATGGTTTTAATCGGGAGGCTATTATAGATGCCAGCAACTTATAGTCGGTGTTTAGGACTGAGATCGGTCTATAGGAGCTAGGTAATTCCGGATCTTTACCTTTTTTTAGAATTAATGAGATATTTGCGGTTGTAAAAGATGGAGAACAATTAGTGTTTTCTGAAAAATAAAAATTAAATAGCTTATTCAGTATTGGGGTCACCTGTGTCTGTAAAATCCTATAGTACTCTGTCAGTATATTTATGAAAATCTTAGTAGTGCTATCCAAATAATATATATAAGTTTATGGCAGGGTTATAAACACAATACAAAGAAATAGAAACCCTTATCAACCATGCACCTACTAGACCATACAATTAATATAAATATCTGAATTCTTTTATTTAGTTAATATCCATAAACATATTGAACTATATTTGCAATAAAAGGAAACTAAATAAAAGTTTATATGCGTTAGAACCAACTCTTAAGATATGCTATTCTTCTTACAAAACCCAGAACAATATACCTTCACAATTCAGCCTTATTTATTTAACACAATGGGACTAAAAACCTTTAACATCCAAGCAATACAATTCTAAACAGTGTTTATAAAACAATAGGATAAAATATATATTCTGCTATTTAACTGCAATTTATCCTAATACAAAATTAACCGACAATATCAGAACTTGTATAGATGAGTTACTTAGCCAATTCAGACACAGATTTGAACAAAACCTAGGCTTATAACTACCAATTTAAAATACAATATACTTCACCAATTTTGAACCAATTCGTAGCGGTCTTTAGGTCATCTCATTTGAAAGAAGGTTTTTGCACAAATCAAGGATAAGTTTTAAGCTCCTTGCTGAAGTGAACTTTTTTTTTTTTAGGTATATCGCAGCCAAAATCAGATCACTAATTTTCAACAAGTTACAGACAACTCTCTCTTGTGCATTCAACACTCCCATTATATAATCATTGATGACATCATGTGGGTGGCACTACGGGAGCTGACCTTCCCATTGGTTATCTGGGAAGTCTAAATCGGATTGGCCCTTGGAAATTTCATTTTTAACAGCCAGAAAGAACCTTCTGGCTGTAGTTCTCGCAACATAACACCAGGTGGCAGCACAAACAGACACAGCAACATTTGAAACAGCTTAAGTCAGTATTTCTATGAAATGGTTATTAATTTTTATCATAATTTACTGCGACAACTATTCATAATATTTGTTTTGGATAAGTTATATCTTAATGAATTTTTTGATCATTTTGATATGAAACATCACATATCTAACATTATATTAAAATAACTTATATTTCATAGTTATATCACATCAAATATATATCTCATAGTCATATCACATCAAAGTAACTTCCATATTTTCATCTCACTATATTTTAAAAGATGTATGTGAAACTTTATAAACATTTATTTGTATGTTTATATGATATGACTTAATTCATTTCATGCGGCATTCCGTCTCTTTCTAAGATTGATGCTCATGACCAATGGTTGTCTGCAATAAAAATAGAAATAATTATTAGAGATGATCCAATCATTAGTATGTGTATGGTCCACAAGTATTTATTTATATTCTTAAAAACACAGAGGCTAAGTAAGATCTTTTGTGTTTTCAAAACATATATATCATTTCTATGTATATCTGAATTTATCTGTCTGAAAAATATAAGCAAAAACAGAGGTTATTACACATTTTTGACTGACTAAAACAGTTACCTCCCAAGCTTAGCAAATACCCATGTAATAATAATATAGAATTTAGACAATTTCCCAAATTTCTATATTTAATACATTCTGGGGCATGTATTTAAACAGAGAGAGAAAAAAAATGTTTATTTGCTGTCTGCTTACGTGAACTTCCAGAGTCACACCTTAGTATTTGTCTGTGTTTTCCAAGGCCTTTATTGCTCCACATGGGGTCAATCCATGAGGAGTTGTAAGAGTCTTTAAAACAGCATATTTCCTGTTTAGCCAGCAGTGTAGATGTGTATTTGATTTTATTTGTGTCACCTTCCCCCAAGAGGGGTTTTTGCAGTAAGTCTTCAAATAGAGATTCAGTGAGATAGAACTGTTGTATCACACGTGTCAAATTCCAAAGGGGTCCTTGAACACATTCTTTTCTCACCTCACCAAATGTTCTGAGGTTATAAAATCTGCATATATAGTCAAATGAATAGGGTCACTGAGCTATTTCCTTTAGAAAAGAAATGTTTGTGTTTCAAAAAGGCTCTACTGATCGTCAATCCTGATAGACGTGTATTAGAAGCTGTGTTCAACAAACTCATGTTTAATTAATCCTGAGTTCTCATCTAACATATACAGTGTATAAAATATACATATATATATATATATATATATATATATATATATATATATATATATATATATATATATATATATATGTACACATATGTAATATTCATCATAATATTCATATACTCTGACAACTCGATGGGGAGGGCATCAGGTCCAGCCGCTTTATTAGTTTTCGCGTTCTTAATTGCTATTGTGATTTCCTCCTCAGTAATAGAGGCATTAATCGTGTCTCTGGCATCAGAAGATAACCTTGGAATCTCAATCTTTTCCCAGAATGCCAATCTCTTATCGGGGTTAGTAGGCTCTCTTTTGTATAGATCTTGAAAAAAGTCAAAGAATACTTTTTCAATGTCAGTATGTTTGGTATATCTCATATCTCCCTGTTTAATAGCAGATATTGGATGTCTGGGAGAAGATTTAGTGGTTCTGGCCAGAAATTTCGCCGATCTGCCCGTAAAGCCACCGTATATTGCTCTCATTCTCATTTCTTCCTGAACGCTACTTTGCTTAATATGCGTATCCCGGAGCATTTTAGCAGTCACATATGCATCCCAGTAAGCTTTAGTGTGGTTTATAATATAAGCCCTATATGCGTTCTTAACCCGATTAGCAAGTTGTCTAGTTATTAGGGTCCAATTTTTTTTCAGATGTAGGGAGTAAGATTTAATTTCCCCTCGTAAAACGGCCTTGGAGGCCTCCCAGAACACTTCGATCTTATCTATATAACTGTGATTGTTATTATAGTATTCGTCCCATTTTAGACGTAATTGGTTCTGAAACTTGATATTGTTGCTCAGGTACTTAGGGAAATATATGTGGTTCTTATCTCGGTGTCCACCATTTGTATCACATCTCAACCCGATCACAGCGTGATCGGAAATGACGATGTCTCCAATACTGGACACCCAATTCCAGTTAAGCAGGGATTCAGAAATTAAAAAATAATCGATCCTCGAGAAAGACTGTTGGACTTGACATACACAAGAGTAATCTCGAGCGTCCGGGTTCTGGACCCGCCATATGTCCACCAGTCCCAGCTGACTGCAGAATTTCTGAAAGGTCCGAGCTTTCCGGTCCCTATTTTTTAGGGCCTTTTTATTTGAGCTATCTAGCAGAGGATCTGCCATTAAATTTAGGTCTCCCCCGATAATTAGATTTGACCCAATATAGTTATGTAGTTTGACTGAGAGTGTAGACCAAAATTTACGGTCGCTTTGATTGGGACCATATATATTGCACAGTATGTATTTTATACGTTTAATTTCCAGTTCCGCGATTAAAAATCTGCCCTCAGGATCGATTACAGTATTAATTACCTGATATTCCAGCTTCCGATTTACTAAAATGGCCACTCCCCTCTTCCTAGATGTAAAAGGGGCCGCCAGAACTTCTCCCACCCACTTCGCTTTCAATTTAGGTATTTCAAGAGCCTTAAGATGGAGCTCCTGTAGGAAAACTATATCAGGGTTAAATTTGCCCAGGTGTTTTATTATAGTTTTCCTTTTAATTGGGGAGTTAATACCACCAATATTCCATGATAGTAAATTGAACTTACTAATCAGGGAAATTATTTGTCTCTAATCCGTAGATACATAACCAAATGAACTCATTGTATATACAATCTCGGTAGTCAAGAAATGAGCCCGAAGGAGAGGGTGGCAGACCCTTGGATGTAAAAAGGGGAAAGGGGACTGGAGAGACAATGAGAGAGACGGGAGAAGAGAAAAAAGAAAAAGCGGAAGAAGGGGAGAGAAAAAAAAAAAAAAAAAAAAAAAAAAAAAAAACCCACCCACACTCACCCCATTTATAATTCTATAAGCAGGAACAAACAAACACACACCCCGGTTATACCATTTCTGTCTCAAATTCCAATACCCTTCAGAACGTATATAAGAAACCATAGTAACTCTCTTTTCTAATGCCTCTAAACTACCTAAACAACAGTACATAGGCTAAGGTACCCCTGATTCTCTACAGAAAGCTTCAGCTTCCATAACATTGTTCAGAGTGTATGTAGTGCCATCTTTTAAAAAACACAAGAGAAGAGAACAAAAAAAAAAAAAAACCACACACACCACAGAACCCCACAAGACCCACCAAAGAACCAAAAAGAACACCATTTCTAGCATTATCATAGTCCTCAATTCAAAGACCATACTACTCATTTCTATTTATCTAAGTAACAACATATACTGAATCTGTGATCAAGGAACCTCTTCCTGATACCCTAAAAACATATTCATGGTACCCCTACCTCTCTGCAAAAAGCCTCCGCCTCCATAACATTATTGAGTGTGTGTGTACTTCCATCTTTCTGTACAATTAGCTTGGCTGGATAGATCAGCCTGATGTTGTAGTTCTCTTTCTGCAATCTCCCATAAAAAAAAGACATATCTCTTCGCTTGGTTAATGTTTCCGAAGAGAAGTCTTGGAACAGTAATAGTTTATGTGAGCCTACAGAGAGAGGGCTATATTTCCTGTAATGTTTAAGATATAAAAGTTTGTCCTGGAAGTTGACAAATTTAAAGATTACTGGCCTTGGTCTAGATGTCTCACTGTGTTCACGTCGTTGCCCTATCCTATGTACCCTTTCAACAAGAAAGGGAGCAGCAGGAGCTGGGATCTGTAGGGCCTGTGGTAACGTAATGGTAACAAAATTCATTAAGTCTTGAAATTCAGTAGACTCAGGCAAGCCAATCACTTTAAGGTTATTGCGCCTCGATCGATCCTCAAGGTCCTCGATCTTGGCTTGCAATGAAGTGATAGTTTTGCTGTGAGTATCTATTACAGGATCCATAATATTAAATCTATCTTCTAGATCTGAGATCCGATTCTCCATTTCATCTAGTCTAGTTGAAAACTGTCTAACCTCCAAAGTGAGGTTTGATATCTCATTTCTGATCTCCTGTTTGATCATGTCAAATTGGGGTGTCAAGATTTTGGCTACTTCAGCAGCAAATTCTAACAAGTTGTTAGGAGACGGATTAGAGACACTTTTTTCCGATGGGGAAACAGAGCCAGAATCCAAGTTCCTGCTGCTCCCCTTCTTTTCTCTGGATTTGGGGGGCATATTGGAGGGAGAACTTCTTTGCTGCATATATTTATCCATGAACAAAGCCTCACTAAAATTTGTCTGTATAGTACTGTCTATTAACTAGGAGGCTTAACAGAGTGAGAAGTACACACCAAAAAAAAAAAAAAAAAAAAAAAACAAAAAAAAAAAAGGGGGGGGAGTACTAGTTTTTCTGATGTGTTTGAGACAGTGTATTCTTCTAAAAGTGATAGAATGTTTTTTATTCAAGTGTCAATTCTATTTCTCAAAATCTCTAGTTTTTATTTCTATCTAAAGTGTGCAAGAATTATTCCTTCTAAACCATTTTTAGTGTATGCCACTATATAGGGGAATCTACAGATATTAACGTAAGTGAATAGGTGTCGGTGTAAGTAATCAGCTTCTTAGCATAAAGCACCACAGTGAAAATTAACCAGGGAGACTTGTATATATATTCCTACCCTAATATATTTTTATAGACTTAAATTAAAAATTACAATTCGATATCCTAATAATTAGTACTATTAATTCCAGAAAAACATATCTTGGGGGGACTAAATATTTTATGTTTGCCACGGCAAATTTGATATCATTCCTAATCTATGTTTATCTGTCTCCAAGGTATAAATCTCAACCCAGACAAGCTTTTTCAGATACTGCTTATCCAAAAATACTTTCTAGCTGTTAAAGTCACTTATGTTTTAGTATCTAGTGACCTGCTGTAACCATATCTCTATGCATATATTATGTCCCACCATCTTACATTCAGAAATAGAGCAGCCACAAGCAGCAGAGCGTTCTATAATAATAATACAGGGTATACATAGATAGATTATCAGCACAAGAAAGAATAATGAAACTCTCACAGTAAATCTCAGCATTAACCTTATTTAGCTCAATACCCCACCTACCGAGATACAGCAGGCTAAGAACTAAAGAGATTTCTATGCTAATACAGGATGTACATAAATGAGCTCTCCATGTATAGTAAATAGTAGTTCTCTCAAAATATAGATCAGCCTTGAGCTTGTTTCATTCAAATGCTACTTCATATCAATGTCTTTGCTGCGTTCACAGCAAGTTTACCCAGTCAGCTTGAGTTAATAATTGGCTCAATGGGTTCGGCAGAGAAAGTCCAGAACGCTGTGTACAAAATAGGGAGGTTAAGTGCACTAGAACCAACTGAACAAATGCGGTAAAGGAAGCTTTTAGATATCCAGACCAGCGTACATAATGAGGCCAGAGTATGGAACCTTACTGTCGATACCCACAGCCTCAACAAAAGTACCTTATCAGCTTGTTCGATCCTCCCAAGCTGTGGCGTACTGTGTCCGGAGGGCTCCAAGCTGCAACCAAGGTGGAGGAACTGCTATACAGCATAACAATGTGCCTACAGCGCAGAAAGCAGTCATCCAATCAGCCACCGTAGACACTTCTTCTCTGTGAGAGTACCTCGAGAGTACACGTCGTCGACGCTGGATGACCTGTGCAAGCCACAGTCAGGAGCAATGTGTAGCTTCGTCCGCGATACTTCGCGCTGGGGGGGGGCGGGATCACTTCAGCTGTTTGCTGTCCGAGGCGCCCAAACTTCCTTGCGGTAAGAACCGCGGAGCCTCCACTCCACTCACGGCCCAGCAAAGAGAGACTGACTCCTCCAGAACTAGGATCACTGGGCACGGCAATGCCGCGCGAGCACCTCGAAATTCCAATCACAGACCGCGCAGGGGTAGAAAGGGCTGCCGCTAGGTATATCAACACTTCAACCAGGTAAGTGTCAGAGTCACTACTCTGTAACTTATATACCAGCGTGTATATATCTTGTCTGTGGTACAGTTCTTGTGCAAGTACATCTCAGAGCCTCTTTCTTAAATACCACTTTAATGCCGGGTATAGTGAGTAGAGCAGCTGACAGTCATTGCTATACACTCTCATGTGTATCAGAGGGCTTGTCCAGGAAGGAACTGAGTCGGTACTTAGGAGTCCCTGTAGAAATGGTGTGCACCAGCCACCGTGCACTTCTAGGCTGCAATTTTAACTTCCCATGCTGGATCGGAATCCATGTTCCCAAGCCTGAGTGTGGCCAAGGGAAACCAATGCATGTGTTGGTGTTAGATTTAGGCCTCTCTCAGAGGCACGGAGCGTCCTCAGCACCTGCAGCTACCTGCAGTTACCTGCATGCCCCGCCTCCAACAGGAAGTCAGGATCCACAAGCAAGATTTCTGGCTCTCACAGACCTGTATCTTCTTCTTTAAGAGGCTCCTCTGTCCTCCACTCATTACCTGTATTAATGGCACCTGTTTGAACTTGTTATCAGTAATAAAGACACCTGTCCACAACCTCAAACAGTCACACTCCAAACTCCACTATGGTGAAGACCAAAGAGCTGTCGAAGGACACCAGAAACAAAATTGTAGACCTGCACCAGGCTGGGAAGAATGAATCTGCAATAGGCAAGCAGCTTGGTGTGAAGAAATCAACTGTGGGAGCAATAATTAGAAAATGGAAGACATACAAGACCACTGATAATCTCCCTCGATCTGGGGCTCCACGCAAGATCTCACCCCGTGGGGTAAAAATGATCACAAGAACGGTGAGCAAACATCCCAGAATCACACGGGGGGACCTAGTAAATTACCTGCAGAGAGCTGGGACCAACGTAACAAAGGCTACCATCAGTAACACACTACGCTGCCAGGGACTCAGATCCTGCAGTGCCAGACGTGTCCCCCTGCACGTGTCCCCCTGCTTAAGTCAGTACATGTCCAGGCCCCTCTGAAGTATGCTAGAGAGCATTTGGATGATCCAGAAGTGGATTGGAAGAATGTCATATGGTCAGATGAAACCAAAGTAGAACTGTTTGGTAGAAACACAACTCATCGTGTTTGGAGGAGAGAGAATGCTGAGTTGCAACCAAAGAACACCATACCTACTGTGAAGCATGGGGGTGGCAACATCATGCTTTGGGGCTGTTTCTCTGCAAAGGGAACAGGACGACTGATCCGTGTACATGAAAGAATGAATGGGGCCATGTATCGTGAGATTTTGAGTGCAAACCTCCTTCCATCAGCAAGGGCATTGAAGATGAAACGTGGCTGGGTCTTTCAGCATGACAATGATCCCAAACACACTGCCCGGGCAACGAAGGAGTGGCTTCGTAAGAAGCATTTCAAGGTCCTGGAGTGGCCTAGCCAGTCTCCAGATCTCAACCCCATAGAAAACCTTTGGAGGGAGTTGAAAGTCTGTGTTGCCCAGCGACAGCCCCAAAACATCACTGCTCTAGAGGAGATCTGCATGCAGGAATGGTCCAACATACCAGCAACAGTGTGTGACAACCTTGTGAATACTTACAGAAAATGTTTGACCTCTGTCATTGCCAACAAAGGATATATAAAGTATTGAGATGAACTTTTGATATTGACCAAATACTTATTTTCCACCATAATTTGCAAATAAATTCTTTCCAAATCAGACAATGTGATTGTCTGGATTTGTTTCCACATTTTGTCTCTCATAGTTGAGGTATACCTATGATGAAAATTACAGGTCTCTCTCATCTTCTTAAGTGGGAGAACTTGCACAATTGGTGGCTGACTAAATACTTTTTTGCCCCACTGTGTATATATATATATATATATATATATATATATATATATATATATATATATATATATATATATATATATATATATATATATACACACACACACAGTGGTGGCTGACTAAATACTTTTTTGCCCCACTGTATATATATTATATATCTATCTCTCTCTCTCTATATATATATATATATATATATATATATATATATATATATATATATATATATATATATATATATATATATATATATATATATATATATATATATATATATATATATTATACACATACTTTTGAACATTTGACACAATCCTAAATCAGCAGGCAGCTTGGGGTTAAGAATTAAGACATGGGACTGAGGCACACAGAGGAATGCAGGAGATGGTATTACAAGAGTACTGCTTGTTTATTGTAGCCCAAACAATTACAGTTCTGTCAGTGTGCAAACGGCTCCTACATGTTTATATTCACTCTTATCTGGCAAACAGCTCGTTGTGCAGTTCTCAGGAGGAGGAGGTAACAGCTGCTTGTAATTACACCATGCTGCAGCCCGCTCCGTTTACACAGAAGTCTCCTAATCTTGCCGTGTCAGGTGAAATTTATGACACTTGCCTGCAGAGCCATATAGTAACTTGTGGATCCTCCGGTCAGTGAATGTGTGAAAGGCTCATACATATATTTACCCTTATCTGGCTCCCTGTCTAATTGTGACTTTATTTGAAAAAGCAGCTCATCCTGCAGGACTCAATGAGCTGCTTTTTCAAATAAAATCACAGTTAGACAGGGAGCCAGATACGGGTAAATATACGTATTAGCCTTTCACACACTCACTGACCGGAGGATCCACAAGTAACTATATGGCTCTACAGGCAAGTATCATAAAAGTCACCTGACACGGCAAGTTCCTTCTCACGCCGCTCTGCTCTGCTTCAAGACAGTGAGTGAACAGCCCAGCCCACAGTGCCGCACTCCCTCTAACCGCAAGGCATTCTGGGGCATGTAGTTCATTTGAATATGGCCTGGAAATAACCCAGCCACACGGGGCTAAATTTAGAATCAGCTTTCATCTGCTTATAGCGGTCGGTGAGGCACGGGGGAGGACACTTTGGGGGATAAATATCTGTCTGCCAGGGGATGATTTCGTGGGGCATAAGGATTAATTTACTTTTACATAGAAGATGCAATTTTCGGCCGATTTTCCCCTCTTTCGGCCGAAATGGGATAGGCCCATTTTCGGCCGAAAATTTCGGTGGCCGGAATTTCGGTGCATTATATATATATATATATATATATATATATATATATATATATATATATATAAAACTACAATATACTTTCATTATTTATTGTGTCCCCTTTTCCTGTAATTCCATTCTGTAATTGTGAGCTTTTCAGTTCCTGTTAGAAATGGAAGTGCAGAACACTGTTAGATTCCAGACAGCCATTGGCTGCTCACTCTGGTGGCCTATTTTATAACTGTCCCTAATAGGTTACCTTCTCTGCTGTGGCCAAAGTTACATGGCAGCTCCCATTGTTTTATAGACACTAAAACTTTACATTTATTTTGTCAATATTTAAACAGCTAATGAAACTTTAAAAAAAAATACATCTACAGGTTATTCTCAGACTAATCTTTTCTTTGAATGCATCATTTTATCTAGCATTTATTTAGTGTTTAATGTCCCTTTAAAGGTCCTCATGTTAGCCAGGATAATGGGTGACTTTCACTGGGTTTTATTCTGTCCTAATGAAAGGATCATTAGCTCCAGATATATATTTTTTTATCACAACCATTCTTAATCCCCTTATAATGTCCCCTTTTGCTTTTGGCAGGGTACCAAACCAAACATTTGACATCTTTAAAAAATTGGGATTTTTTTGTTTTGTTTTTAATTTTAGATGAAGTCACAGTCACACTAAATATCCAAGAGCAAGAGAAACAGGCTGGTTATTTAACATTAAAGTGAAAGTTAATTTACCCAATTGAAAACACTGCATCGCATTATACACATGTATATCAACATAATCGCTAAGTTTTTTTTGCTCTAAATATATTAATCTTTATTTTTATTCACTAACGTTTTATGCAGCCGTTTGCTTATCGACTCCTCCCATCTTCTTCTTCCTGGTTTTTCACTCTCTACGTATAGAGCGGTCCCACCCGCTCTATACGTAATTTCTCTTGCGCGTTCACAATGATCGAGTCAATTTGCGCATGCGCGATGTCAGAATGCTACCCGCAATGCGCATGCGATTGACCGGACTGCTGGGCTTCGATGCGCATGCGTCTTACTCGACTCGCTAAGCGCAATGCGAGGACGATCATGCGCATTAAGTACTGACGAAGGTGCGCATGCGCGAATCGGCCATGAGCATCGAGCTGTCGGATATGCCGAAAAGAAGTCACACATGTGCAAATCTAATGTTTATGGAATGACGTAGTGTCACGGCCGCCTAACGGCCAGAATCTCAATTGGAGGGTATTGACACGTCATGAGGAAGTAAAATCTTAGACGAAAAACGGGTTGAATTTGCCGCAAGCAAGATGTAGATAAAAAACAAGCAAAACTTTGTTTGGAAAAAAAAAGTAAGCAAATTCATGAATTAAAGTCATACTCAATTTAAATATTACATTCATTACAATTGAGCAAGTCTTTGAAACTTAACCTTCACTTTAAATTTCATGGATGAAAATGTATAAATGTTTAAAATAAATTCTGAACACTCACTGATATTACTAATTTACTAATACATAACAATTCTTATTTTTATGTCAGAGATAATACAGTACCATTTGCAGCCTTGGAAAGTTGTAGTTTACTTAAAGGGACATTAAACACTAAACAAATGCTAGATAAAAAGATGCATTTAAAGAAAAAATTAGTCTGAGAATAACATGTAGATGTATTTTTTAAAGTTTCGTTAGCTGTTTAAATATTGACAAAATAAGTGTAAAGTTTTAGTGTCTATAAAACAATGGGAGCTGCCATGTTGTAACTTAGGTTACCTTCTCTGCTGTGGCCAATTAGGGACAGTTATAAATAGGTCACTAGTGTGCGCAGCCAATGGTTGTGTGGAATATAACAGTGTTTTGCACTTCCATTTCTAACAGGAATGAAAGTATATTGCAATATATATATATATATATATATATATATATATATATATATATATATATATATATATATATATATATATATATATATATATATATATATATATATATATATAGTCTAAAAAATGAAGTAATTAAGCAATTAATAATTTAGAAAAATTACATAAACAACCAATGTTACTCATAAAATTTAAATATGGTACATGTATAAATGGGAAATATTTATTAGGTCCCTGTACATGGGCATCACCCCAAAACGTGTTTTAAAAAACAGTTAGAACAGGTGTGGCAGGAGATAGACACTAAGCTCATTACATTACACCATCTTTGTACATCAATTTATTTCCCTAGAGCAGAGACTCTTCAAAATAAAAAAACAGTCAGCCTTTTTTTTTTTTTAACAAAATCTCAATACATGATGGATCATGGAAGCCAGACTGCTGGGGAAGTCGTTACCCTACAACAACTGAAAGGGGTTAACCTTACCTTCTTCTCACAGTCCAGGTCAGGAGGTCTGTGACCGCTAGCCTCTACAGCCCTTCACACTCACAAACAGCCAGGTGATGCTTCAGATTCTGCACTTGACACAACACAAGGCTGCAATATCCCGCCCGGCCTATGGCTGCATTTCACTGAGGGCACAAATACAAATCTGCTGGTCCAAGGTGTACTGTACACCTGCCCAGTAGCGGACCTATACATTTACATATATGTGACAGCATGTATATGTACACCTGTGGTGGCTGTTGTAATCAATCAATCAATTATTGACAATAGGTGTTCTTGATGTGTAAGGGTTAAGATACCACTGCAAACTACTATGAGCAACGTAGGGGTTAAATCAATGCTGCAAATGAACTTTGAAGGGAGTAATTAACCACTTTGATTAACTGTGTGTGTACTAGCAAAGCAAATGTTAAATCACTGTTGTGTTTTACTTCAGTGATTTAACCCTCTTATTAGCCTGGATAACGATGCACATTTGCAGGCCAGTGTGTACTAGCACATGGGCGCATTTACTGTGATCATATAGAGGCCCCAAAATTTCTGGTATGCACACACATACACATGCTCACACATACATATATACTTCTACACACACACAACCACGTCCACATACATTCATACAAATATATTTATACACACAATCATATACCTTTTCACTCTTATACATATATACTCACACAAAAATACAAACACACAAATACTCAGATACACACATTAAAATACAACTTCCCACACAAGTACAAATTTTAATACACACACACACAAATACGAAAAAACACAACCATATACGCTCTCAACAGAAATACACACAAACACACACATTCATACACACTTTAAAATACAACTTCACACACACAAACACTTTTTAAAATACACACACTGATTTACACACAAATACTAAAGCATACAGACATTAATATTTATACACACAGATATAAACGTTTAAATTCAAATACCAACACACACTTTAGTAAAAATACATACTAACAGAGATACACATACAAGATGCATACACACACAAAGATATACAAATACACATATATACACACAAATATATACAGTAACATACACACACACACAGATACAAGCAGAAATACAAACACACACACAAATACACTTGCACACAGATACACACACATACAGTTGCACACAGATACACACACACGGATACACTTGCACACAGATACACACACACACAAATACACTTGCACACAGATACACACACACACAGATACACTTGCACACAGATACACACACAACACTTGCACACAGATACACACACACAAATACACTTGCACACAGATACACACACACAAATACACTTGCACACAGATACACACACACACAAATACACTTGCACACAGATACACACACACACACAAATACACTTGCACACAGATACACACACACACACAAATACACTTGCACACAGATACACACACACACACAAATACACTTGCACACAGATACACACACACACACACAAATACACTTGCACACAGATACACACACACACACACACACACACAAATACACTTGCACACAGATACACACACACACACACACAAATACACTTGCACACAGATACACACACACACACACACACACACACAAATACACTTGCACACAGATACACACACACACACACACACACACACACAAATACACTTGCACACAGATACACAAATACACATAACAAGAAAGGACTTACTGAAACTGCAGGATTCAGTTATAGGCTATAACTTCTTTTTAACATACTTGCAAACTGAGTGACCTTTAACTATTTTGTGCCCAGCCCCAGTGAGATAAACAGAAGCCTGAGTCTCAAGTCAGCTCTCCAAAGCTCAGGCATCCTCATGCTGCAAGGAAAAGCTGCATGCTGTTTGTGGCTGAATTCATATAGTCACTTCCTGTTTACTTGCTGCACACCTCTTTAACTCTATGATCCTCACTTCACTCAGAGCAGAGCATTTTCTCCTGCCGCTCAGCACAGGAGAGTGACACTCTACAAACTCTGACAGCTCTGTCATTTTATTGCAGTTAGGAGATCAGCTGATATATGAAGAAGTAAAAAAGATAAAAAAGCACTTTTTTTTTCTTTCTAATCCATCCATACTAATGGTTAAGTCTAACAGCCCCCCCCAGCCTTGGACCCCGATGCAGTTGCACCCGCATTAAGTCTGCCCCTGCACCTGCCTGCACCTTGCCTAGCTAGTCTGGCTCAAAGTCACTTTTGGATTTAAGTCCCACTCCCTCCCAAATGATGTCACAGTTTACCGGCACTTTACAGCTGTGTGCTTCTGCTTCAGATTGACTCCACACGGCGTCACCTCCACAAATGTTAGTTACTGAGACTGTCTGTCAGTGTCAGTCAAAGTAACATTTTGTTTGCGGCAAAAAAAAGTGGACAGAGCTACTAGCCTACAATTTGTGAGGTAATGGTGGGCGGGGCTAAGGGAACCAGTGGCCCAAAAGCTGCACCGGCATCATGTCACTAATATTAAACAAACTAACAGCCACAGTGAAGTGAAGCATTCTGTGTGTGTGCAACGTGTGTTAATGGTGGGCGGGGCTAAGGTAACAGGCGGCCCACCGGGCATTTGCCCGGTATGCCCTATGGCCAGTCCGGGCCTGTGGTAGTCAGACGAGCTGAGTCAGGAGCCAAAGCAAATAGTCAGTCGAGCCAGAATCAGGAACAAGGAAAACAGCAGAGTCAGGAACAAGCCAGGGATCAGGAACCAGGAAGGACGTAAGACAGCCAGGTAATACACAGGAACATGACTGTGTGCTGGTTCACAGGTATTAGACTCTGTATTTTTTTCCCCTCACTGCTTGATCGAGGGGGGATTGACTTAATTAAAGCCTCAGGTTTAAACTTAACAGCCAGCCTTTACGATTAGCTGGAAGAAACTCATTCATTTGATATACTGAGGGCTTTATAGTTTTCTCTCCCCCCTTAAACAGGGAGGTGGTCAGAACCTTTAATTCACTTATTGTGAAATACATTTGTCCTATTTCCTGGACCCAGCTTCTTATAGTTAAGGAATTGTCAATGGTAATAGAAACATAATTTGGAACCAAGATAATGATATATATGCCATTATTGAGATGCTAGTTTTATTATTGTTTATTTTTATGTATGAACTTATGTCAATATTATGCGTTAAACTTGCATCACAAATGCTTTTTTATGGTTTATTAAGGGTTAAAGGATTACTTTCTGTTATAATTTTTAAGCTAAACAACTAACATATTAAAGTTAATAAACATTAATTAAAACCTACTGACCTATATTTTCTCCAAAACAAAGTTTCATAACGTTCTAAAAGTTATATCTTTTATTCGCCGATGATGTCACGTTATCCTGCCCACTATTTTCAGCACTGCATGTTCAAAATACTTAAACCAATAACTTTGTGTTTAAAGCTCCATTTTGAAACCTAGGTATTGTAAACGGATTGGTACAGAGCAAAGGATACCCACGGAGTGGGTTTGGAAAACAATTAAATTTGCAGACAAGATTTCTGATATACGGTAGAGATATGTTAATGAAATGCTATTGATAAAAAGCGTATTTGGGGTAGTTAGTTAGTAACAGGCATAGAAAATATTTACTTACAGTGGCCCTTTAAGGATTCTGAGGAGGTTCTAACAACAGCTGCTAATCATTGTTTAATCAATGGATCATCCTATCAGCTATATCCTTAGGCTATATACATGTTCAGTTATAGGACACATTTAGGTCACAGATGAAGGCGTGAGCCGAAACGCGTCTGACCGTTTTTCTCTACATGTAGTTGGGTTTATTACTTTTTGTTTTACTTTCCGTGTTTGACCAGCAATAAAGATGCTTTTGTTTTTCCACCTGTGCCCCGCTTTCCGCTTGTGTTTTATGAATACACAGGAACTCTCACAAACAGATCTGAGACAACGCAAAGGCAAAGCATACTGAACAGAGGCCCTTTAAATAACAAGTGATGACATCACAATTCTGAGACTGCATCCTGTCTCACACAGATGATGCACACCAGTCTGGCCATAAAAGGAATTGCAGAAAATGAGCAGCATCCCCCACAATGCACCATAGTCAGCAAGAGAGGTGAGTAAAATGGCTGCCAGCAGCACATGGCAAACAAAACAGGGAAAAAACCCTGACAGATAACATGTCTGTTCTATGATGGGATCACGCCTTGTGTGTGTGTATATATATATATATATATATATATATATATATATATATATATATATATATATATATATATATATATATATATATATATATATATATATATATATATATATATATACACACACACAAAAATGAGTGGCCCAAAGGATTTTACCCTTTTTAAAATACCAATGACGTATTTAGAAAAGGTAAAATATATAAAGTGGCAAGGTTGGCACAAATTTGTTTGCCATAAAGAGCGTTGGACAAGGCTAATAACGTCTGTCCCATGAAGATGCTCACGCCTTGTATATTCCACACATAAATGAGTGGCGCAAAGGATTTTAACCCTTTTATAATATCAGTTACTTATTAGAAAGAATCAAAATTGTGCCATGTTTGCCATCTGATTATTGCAATATAAGTTGATTTTTTTTTTAATAAAATGTAAGTTTGTTTAGGTTTTTGGAAAAACTATTATTTTAGTTAAAATAAAAATAATGCTAGATATCTTTATTTTGCAAATTGTAATCAGTTGCAGAATAAGAAGCTGAATGAATAAGAAGACAACTTCAGCCTTGTAGCTTTCTTGTACTTAATGCTCATTCACAGTGGTTACCTTATAAATGACAGTCACAGTGGTTACCTTATAAGTGACAGTCACAGTGATTACCTTATAAGTGACAGTCACAGTGATTAACTTATAAATGACAGTCATAGTGGTTAACTTATAAATGACAGTCACAGTGGTTACCTTATAAATGACAGTCACAGTGGTTAACTTATAAATGACAGTCATAGTGGTTAACTTATAAATGACAGTCACAGTAGTTACCTTATAAATGACAGTCACAGTGGTTAACTTATAAATGACAGTCATAGTGGTTAACTTATAAATGACAGTCACAGTGGTTACCTTATAAATGACAGTCACAGTGGTTACCTTATAAATGACAATCACAGTGGTTATCTTATAAATGACAATCACAGTGGTTACCTTATAAATGACAGTCACAGTGATTACCTTATAAATGACAGTCACAGTGGTTACTTTATAAATGACAGTCAGCATAAACGACTGTGAATGAACATTAAGAACAAGAAAGCCGCAAAATGTTTCGTTTTTAGAATGATTTGCTATAGGTTGTTTGTTACATTAAAGTTGATTAAAAAAAAAAAAAACCTTTGAGTGGAGGTCACATGTTTCCTGTCTAGAGTGGAGCTCCAGTGTTTTGTTCTGTTGTGTTCCCCTCCCATTTACTTCCTGTGCAGCTGCAGCTGGGTGAGTGAGTCAGGCTGTGTGTATTGTGTGATAAAACGTTTTAGTGACTTTCTAGTCTGCTTAAAAAGTTTATAATTGTTATAAATGTTGTTCTTTTAATGCATGTTATTCACCTGCTTGTGCCAGGCAATGGGATACTAAGTGCTGTTTAACTCTTTGTGTTAGTGAAGGGTTAAAGGGACATAATACTCATATGCTAAATCACTTGAAACTGATGCAGTATAGCTGTAAAAAACTGACAGGAAAATATCACCTGAGCATCTCTATGTAAAAAAGGAAGATATTTTACCTCACAATCTCCTCAGCTCAGCAGAGTAAGTTCTGTGTAAAAAGTTATACTTCACCTGCTCCCAGCTGCAGGTAAAAATAAAAAAAAAATGAAGAAATGAACAGCAGCCAATCAGCATAAGCAGTGCTGAGGTCATGAACTCTTACTGTGATCTCATGAGATTTGACTTAATTCTCATGAGATTTCATAGTAAGCTTCCTTTACCTGATTGGTGAAATAATATGAGAGTGCACAATGCTAGTCCCTTCAGATGTCCCAGGACAAACACACTAAAATGCTGCTTAGAAATCCTTTACAATGGGAGGTGGCTACTGAGGAACTTTTGAGGTAAAATATCTTTCTTTTTTACATAGAGATGTTCAGGTGATATTTTCTAGTCAGCTTTTTACAGCTATGCTGCATCACTTTCAAGTGTTTAAACATTTGGGTATTATGGCCCTTTAACTCACACTGTGCAGCTCTCTGTGCTAGTGAAGGGTTAATACACACTGTGCTGCTCTCTGTGATAGTGAAGGGTTAATACACACTGTGCTGCTCTCTGTGCTAGTGAAGGGTTAATACACACTGTGCTGCTCTCTGTGCTAGTGAAGGGTTAATACACACTGTGCTGCTCTCTGTGCTAGTGAAGGGTTAATACACACTGTGCTGCTCTCTGTGCCAGTGAAGGGTTAATACACACTGTGCAGCTATCTGTGCTAGTGAAGGGTTAATACACACTGTGCAGCTCTCTGTGATAGTGAAGGGTTAATACACACTGTGCAGCTCTCTGTGATAGTGAAGGGTTAATACACACTGTGCTGCTCTCTGTGCTAGTGAAGGGTTAATACACACTGTGCTGCTCTCTGTGCTAGTGAAGGGTTAATGCACACTGTGCTGCTCTTTGTGCTATTGAAGGGTTAATACACACTGTGCTGCTCTCTGTGCTAGTGAAGGGTTAATATACACTGTACTGCTCTCTGTGCTAGTGAAGGGTTAATACACATTGTGCAGCTCTCTGTGCTAGTGAAGGGTTAATACACACTGTGCTGCTCTCTGTGCTAGTGAAGGGTTAATATACACTGTGCTGCTCTCTGTACTAGTGAAGGGTTAATACACACTGTGCTGCTCTCTGTGCTAGTGAAGGGTTAATACAGACTGTGCTGCTCTCTGTGCCAGTGAAGGGTTAATACACACTGTGCTGCTCTCTGTGCTAGTGAAGGCTTAATGCACACTGTGCTACTCTGTGCTAGTGAAGGGTTAATACACACTGTGCTGCTCTCTGTTAGTGAAGTGGTTAATACACACTGTGTTGCTCTTGTTGATAGTGAAGGGGTTAATAGACTGTGCTGCTCTGTGATAATGAAGGGATTAATACACACTGTGTTGCTCTCGGTGATAGTGAAGGGGGTTACTAAAGACTGTGCATCTTTCTGTGCTAGTGAAGAGTTAATACACACTGTGCTGCTCTCTGTGCTAGTGAAGGGTTAATACACACTGTGCTGCTCTCTGTGCTAGTGAAAGGTTAGTACACACTGTGCTGCTCTCTGTGCTAGTGAAGGGTTAATACACACTGTGCTGCTCTCTGTTAGTGAAGTGGTTAATACACACTGTGTTGCTCTTGTTGATAGTGAAGGGGTTAATAGACTGTGCTGCTCTGTGATAATGAAGGGATTAATACACACTGTGTTGCTCTCGGTGATAGTGAAGGGGGTTACTAAAGACTGTGCATCTTTCTGTGCTAGTGAAGAGTTAATACACACTGTGCTGCTCTCTGTGCTAGCGAAGGGTTAATACTCACTGTGTTGCTCTCTGTGCTAGCGAAGGGTTAATACTCACTGTGCTGTTCTTTGTGCTAGTGAAGGGTTAATACACACTACCTAGATAAGAAGGCGATTTCCAGAAAGAATTCCTAGAAGTCACCATCTTAAAACCTAACAAGGACCCCTCTCTCTGCACCATCTAAAGGCCAATCTCCTTGATTAATACCAACATTAAGTTTTTTTTCTAAGATTTTGGCTAACCGACTCGCGGACCTACTACCGTCTCTCATCAACCCGGATCAGGTGGGATTTGTCCCTCAATGAGAGGGTCCAGACAACACCAGTAGGCTACTTAACATCCTTAACCTTTCCTCTCAGCTTAACCCCTTAATGACAACAGCACTTTTCCATTTTCTGTCCGTTTATTACAAAGGCTATTTTTACATTTTTGCAGTGTTTGTGTTTAGCTGTAATTTTCCTCTTACTCATTTACTGTACCCACACACATTATATACCGTTTTTCTCGCCATTAAATGGACTTTCTCAAGATACCATTATTTTCATCATATATTATAATTTACTATAATTTTTTTTTTATAAAATACGAGGAAAAAATGAAAAAAAAAACACTTTTTCTAACTTTTAGCCCCAAAATCTGTTACACATCTGCAACCACCAAAAATCACCCATGCTAAATTGTTTCTAAATTTTGTCTTGAGTTTAGAAATACCCAATGTTTACATGTTCTTTGTTTTTTTCCCCCCAAGTTATAGGGCCATAAATACAAGTAACACTTTGCTATTTCCAAACCACTTTTTTTCAAAATTAGCGCTAGTTACATTGGGACACTGATATCTTTCAGGAATCTCTGAATATCCCTTGACATGTATATATTTTTTTTTAGAAGACATCCCAAAGTATTGATCTAGGCCCATTTTGGTATATTTCATGCCACCATTTCACCGCCAAATGCGATCAAATACAGAAAATCGTTCACTTTTTCACAAATTTTTTCACAAACTTTCGGTTTCTCACTGAAATTGTTTACAAACAGCTTGTGCAATTATGGCATAAATGGTTGTAAATGCTTCTCTGGCATCCCCTTTGTTCAGAAATAGCAGACATATATGGCTTTGGCGTTGCTTTTTGGTAATTAGAAGGCCGCTAAATGCCACTGCGCACATACGTGTATTATGCCCAGCAGTGAAGGGGTTAATTAGGGAGCGGAGCATGTAGGGAGCTTTTTGGGGTAATTTTAGCTTTAGTGTTGTGTATTAAACAACCCAAAGTATTGATCTAGGCACATTTTGGTATATTTCATGCCACCATTTCACCGCCAAATACGTTCAAATAAAAAAAAAACTTTACATTTTTCACAATTTTTGGTTTCTTACTGAAATTATTTACAAACAGCTTGTGCAATTATGGCACAAATGGTTGTAAATGCTTCTCTGGGATCCCCTTTGTTCAGAAATAGCAGACATATATGGCTTTGGCGTTGCTTTTTGGTAATTAGAAGGCCGCTAAATTCTGCTGCGCATCACACAAAATGTTCCTGAGCGCGTCTCCCGAGTGTTGGAGGGGCTGTGGCCATAGAGGTTACGTGATGCCCATCTGGTGGGAGTGTCCTGTAATTCAGCCCTTGTGGCAGCGATGCTTCTCAGTCTTAACCAATATGGGTATTCCTCTCCCTAAATTACTGTCCATAGCATTACTACACATAGGGGTCCACACTCTACCCAAATGCCTCTCATATATTTGTATATACCTATTCACGACTATCAAATACGCTATAGCATGTGCATGGAAAAAGTAGTCCCCTCATAGTTGGTCTGCAGTTGGCAAAACCATGGCGTATATCTACACCATGGAGAAGGACATCTTCTATAAACTTAACAACTCAGACTTGTTTGAGCTCGTTTGGGTTTACCTCTGACCTCTATCTAGGGTTAGGATTCTAGAGTGCGTCCACGACTATCATTATAGACTAACGTTGGTTATAATACCACTCCCTAACCCCCTCCCTCCTTGCTCCCTCCTTTTCCTGTTCCTCCCATTCTCTTCCTCCTCCCTATATCAGTGAACACGACTAGTTGAGGAACTATGAGTCCTCTCTGCACTTTTAATCTTACTTTCAAGTTTTCTCCTACTATTCAGAGAAACTAAATTGTTATTTTTCCTTATAATAACCTGAATAACACTTAAGAGAACCATGTTTTCTGGCCTAATTTATTTTGAACTATTGACCATTTCTGTAATACTGATGTTTTTTTAATACCTGCCTTGTACAATTTTTATTCTTTTTTTCTGTATTCTGTTTATGACGGACAATAAAGCTCTTTTGAAAACTCAAAAAAAAAAAAAAACACTACAAGCTCCCAATTAACCCCTTCATTGGGGGGCATAAAACACATTTGTGGTACGTAGTTGCATTTAGCTGCCTTCTAATTACCAAAAAGCAGCGCCAAAGTCATATATGTCTGCTATTTCTGAACAAAGGGGATCCTAGAGAAGCATTTACAACCATTTATGCCATAATTGACAATTTTTTTGTAAATAGTTTAGTGAAAAACCTAACGTTTGTGAAAAAGTGAACGATTTTTTTTATTTGATCGCATTTTGCGATGAAATGGTGACATGAAATATACCAAAATGCGTATTTATTGCGTATCTAATAAAAGTTATATTTTAAAAAATTGCAGTGAAATCCTCAATCCATTTTGTGACCTTCTTTATTAAGAATATATACCCATATGTCTACAATGAGTGCTATAAGTGTATTCTAGAATGGCTACTATATCCATTCCATTTGCTTTAGCAATACTTTGGGATGCCTTTTAAAAATATATATACATGTCAAGGGATATTCAGGGATTCCTGAAAGATATCAGTGTCCCAATGTAACTAGCGCTAATTTAAAAAAAAAGTGGTTTGTAAAATAGCAAAGTGCTACTTGTATTTATGGCCCTATAACTTGCAAAAAAGCAAAGAACATGTAAATATTGGGTATTTCTAAACTCAGGTCAAAATTTAGAAACTATTTAGCATGGGATTTTTTGGTGGTTGTACAGGGAGTGCAGAATTATTAGGCAAGTTGTATTTTTGAGGATTAATTTTATTATTGAACAACAACCATGTTCTCAATGAACCCAAAAAACTCATTAATATCAAAGCTGAATAGTTTTGGAAGTAGTTTTTAGTTTGTTTTTAGTTATAGCTATTTTAGGGGGATATCTGTGTGTGCAGGTGACTATTACTGTGCATAATTATTAGGCAACTTAACAAAAACAAATATATACCCATTTCAATTATTTATTTTTACCAGTGAAACCAATATAACATCTCAACATTCACAAATATACATTTCTGACATTCAAAAACAAAACAAAAAACAAATCAGTGACCAATATAGCCACCTTTCTTTGCAAGGACACTCAAAAGCCTGCCATCCATGGATTCTGTCAGTGTTTTGATCTGTTCACCATCAACATTGCGTGCAGCAGCAACCACAGCCTCCCAGACACTGTTCAGAGAGGTGTACTGTTTTCCCTCCTTGTAAATCTCACATTTGATGATGGACCACAGGTTCTCAATGGGGTTCAGATCAGGTGAACAAGGAGGCCATGTCATTAGATTTTCTTCTTTTATACCCTTTCTTGCCAGCCACGCTGTGGAGTACTTGGACGCGTGTGAGGGAGCATTGTCCTGCATGAAAATCATGTTTTTCTTGAAGGATGCAGACTTCTTCCTGTACCACTGCTTGAAGAAGGTGTCTTCCAGAAACTGGCAGTAGGACTGGGAGTTGAGCTTGACTCAATCCGCAACCCGAAAAGGCCCCACAAGCTCATCTTTGATGATACCAGCCCAAACCAGTACTCCACCTCCACCTTGCTGGCGTCTGAGTCGGACTGGAGCTCTCTGCCCTTTACCAATCCAGCCACGGGCCCATCCATCTGGCCCATCAAGACTCACTCTCATTTCATCAGTCCATAAAACCTTAGAAAAATCAGTCTTGAGATATTTCTTGGCCCACTCTTGATGTTTCAGCTTGTGTGTCTTGTTCAGTGGTGGTCGTCTTTCAGCCTTTCTTACCTTGGCCATGTCTCTGAGTATTGCACACCTTGTGCTTTTGGGCACTCCAGTGATGTTGCAGCTCTGAAATATGGTCAAACTGGTGGCAAGTGGCATCTTGGCAGCTGCACGCTTGACTTTTCTCAGTTCATGGGCAGTTATTTTGCGCCTTGGTTTTTCCACACGCTTCTTGCGACCCTGTTGACTATTTTGAATGAAACGCTCGATTGTTCGATGATCACGCTTCAGAAGCTTTGCAATTTTAAGAATGCTGCATCCCTCTGCAAGATATCTCACTATTTTTGACTTTTCTGAGCCTGTCAAGTCCTTCTTTTGACCCATTTTGCCAAAGGAAAGGAAGTTGCTTAATAATTATGCACACCTGATATAGGGTGTTGATGTCATTAGACCACACCCCTTCTCATTACAGAGATGCACATCACCTAATATGCTTAATTGGTAGTAGGCTTTCGAGCCTATACAGCTTGGAGTAAGACAACATGCATAAAGAGGATGATGTGGTCAAAATACTCATTTGCCTAATAATTCTGCACTCCCTGTAGATGTGTAACAGATTTTGGGGGTCAAACTTAGAAAAAGTGTGTTTTTTCCATTTTTTTTTTCCTCATATTTTATATAAAAAAAAAAAAATTACAGTAAATTATAAGATATGATGAAAATAATGGTATCTTTTAGAAATTACATTTAATGGCGAGAAAAACAGTATATAATATGTGTCGGTACAGTAAATGAGTAAAGGGAAAATGACATCTTAACACTGCAAAATGTAAAAATAGCCTTGGTCCAAAACGGACAGAAAATTGAAAAGTGCTGTGGTCATTAAGGGGTTAATTATCCTTTGCAGAGACAGTGCTAAATATTTGTATTTTAATTGGACATTTAATAATAGATTCTTTAAAACTGCTCTCTGCATTCCCCATTAATATTCTAGAAATTTTTGTTAGATGCTTTTGTTCAAAATATTAGAAAATATGGTGAAAGTTTAAAGAATTAAGGAATTGAACTATATAAGATGGGTATTTCTCTTCTCCCCCCCCCCTTTTTTTTTTTTTGTAAATTTGGGTATTATCTTGTCACAAATCACTATATGATAATTTTTTTTAGAAGTCATTGCTTAATGTTCTTCTTTCACTAAATGGAAAGCTATCTAGATGCTGCTGTCTAAAATGCTTGATAACAGGGTGAAATGTTTGTTAGATGCTGTTGTTTAAAATGTTAGAAAACATGGTAAAATATGGAAAAGCTGTTTAGTTGCTTCTGTTTAAAACAGGGGGAATTAAATGATTAAGAAAGTGGAATATATATGTTAGAATTTTCTTCCAAAACCCTTCCCCCCCCCGCCCTTTTTTTTTTTTTTTTTTTTTACTCAGATGTCTTTGTGCAAAATGTTAGAAAACATGGTGAAAATTTTAAAGGATTAAGGATTTGAAATATTCAAAGTAAACAGTAAATTTGGGTATTATTTTGTCACAAACTACTATATGATAAGTTTTTAGATGTTTCTGTTTAATGTTTTTTCTTCACTGTATGGAAACCCATTTAGATGCTTCTGTTTAAATTGTTTGAAAACAGGGTGAATTTAATGTTTAAGAAATTGGAATATATAAGGTAGAACCCTTTTATTCCCCCCTCCCCTCTTTTTTTTTTTCTCTCTTCTTTTCTCTCTGACCGTTTCTTGTCACTCCCCTCCCTTTTCTCTTTTTATGGCAAATAGGAGCTAAAATTCTGGACCTCTTATTGTCAGATCATGCTCCGATACTTTTAAAGTTAGAAGAACACACTAAAAGTAATTATAATACTTTTTTTTTCCCCAAATTTTTATACCACTCAGTTAAATTTAAATCATATTTAGTTGATTGCTGGGAAGAGTACTATCGGAATAATGAGGGACATATAGATAACAGTAATATCTTTTGGGAAGCAGCAAAGGTCACTTTAAAAGCCGATATTAACCACTTTGTGAAAAGTTTTAAGAAAGAACAACAGAAAGAGGATAAAGACCTACCTTGTAAATTATCTATAGCATACTCAAACTATAGAAAGAAACCAAATAGAATAAACAAAGATAAGTATTTTGCTTGCAAAAAAGAGAGGGAATTATTCCTTTTAGATTCAGCACAAGTAGATATCTATAAAGGCATAACCCAATTTAGGAGGTTTGGTAATAAAGTGGGCAACTACTTGTCAAGAATATTTAAAAAAAAATAATAGAAAGAAGCCAATTAAAATCTTAAGAGATGGGGGTAGGATTGTTAATAAAGTTGAGGAAATATTGGATTTATTCCAACAATATTATAGTAATTTATATACCTCCCAGTCCCCTGATAGATCTTTAAAGACTTGAATTTGCCACACATTACGGAAGCAGAATTGGATTTTTTGAATGGACCTATCTCAGATCAAGAGATAGGTAAAACGATTAAATTAATGTCTAAGGGTAAGGCCCCTGGACCGGATGGTCTTCCTATAGAATTTTATGATATCCTTAAGGAGAAAATTATACCTATATTAAATTCCCTCTATAATAACTATTATTGTCATAATGCTAAAATTACAGAGCAGTTTAAGACTGCAAACATAATATTAATTCCGAAAGAAGGGAAAGACCCAGAGGAGGTCACTTCTTATAGGCCAATTTCATTATTGGGAGTGGACTACAAGATCTTAATGAAGATAATAGCAGAGAGACTAAAGGATATCCTTCCAAACCTAATTCATAGGGACCAAGTGGAGTTTGTCAAGGAGAGAACCTCTGAAATTAATATTTGAAGAATTCAACATGTTATTTGTCAATACGCTGAGGAGGATGCTGGGGGGGGGCCAACGCACTGCCGGAGGCCTTTCTCCTGTCATTAGACGCGGAGAAGGCCTTCGACAGGGTTGAGTGGGTCTTTCTCCAGCAGACACTATTCAATTTTGGCCTTAGGGGTAATTTTTTAAACTTAATATCTAACGTATACTCGGACGCCAGGGCCACTCTTTTGGTAAATGGTGATATTTCTGCCCCCTTCTCCCTATCCAGGGGAACAAGACAGGGGTGCCCTATGTCACCACTGCTTTTTGACTTGGTACTTGAACCCCTGGCTATGAAACTCAGGAGGAAAGTACTAGGCTGTAGACTGGATGAGGAGATATTTCAGTTATCTATCTTTGCGGATGACCTTTTATTATGTGTATCAGATCCAAACTCTCAAACTAATGAAGTGATCTCTCAGTTAGAGCTATATGGAAAGGTCTCAGGATATAAAATAAACTTTTCCAAGTCTAGTATTTTATGGCTTAAAAAACCAAAAATAAATGTGGCTTACCCATTTGTAGAAACGGATACATTAAAGTATTTAGGTATATATCTATCTTCCTCCCCCCAAAACTGGTATAGGGATAACACAGTGTATGTATTAAATCACTGTATAGATAAACTTAAAAACTGGGTAAACCTGCCACTCTCCCTTTCAGGGAGAGTGGCAGCGTATAAGATGTTTATCCTCCCAAAGATACTTTATACTTTGCATATGTTTCCTTTATTAATTAAACAACAGGATCTGAATAAGTTCACAAAAGCTCTTCGATATTTTATCTGGCGAGGTAGGAGGCCCAGAATTAAGATTGATAAACTATACCTACCCTTTATTAGTGGGGGCTTAGCTTTGCCCAATTTGTTACTATATAACTATGCCACTTTACTGCGGTTCCCATTGGACTGGATTTTCCACTCTAATACCTATACAAATTGTTCATTAGATAGAAGATTATGCAAATCATTGGCATTAGAATTTGTTTTGTATGCATCTAATAAAGAAAGAGGGAGGGAAATATATCAACATCCCATGTTGAAAGATATTCTGGCTGCTTGGACTGCAGCTATGAAAATTATATCAATAAAAAAGAAAGTGTATTACAGATGGGTACCATTGGTGGGGAACTCCCAATTCATACCAGGCCTAAACTACTCAACATTTCAACGTTGGGGAGATTGTGGATTATCCAACTTAGGACATTTATGTAACTGGAAGACTAAACAAATACTCAAATTTGAGGAAATTCAAAGGCTCTATCAAATTCCTGGTAAGGATAGATTTTATTTTATACAAGCAAAACATTACTTAAAGTCATTTCTTTACCAAGACACTGATCTATTCTTCCAGCCTCATCCTCTATTGGATCATCCAAAAATTAGGCAGAGGCCACTTTCAGTTATCTATGAAATACTTTTAAATGGGTTTAAGTCAAGGCAATTAGAAGACCTTTATAACAAATGGGAAAATAGTATACCTATCTGTAGAGAAGATACAATCATACAAATTAGTTTGGGGACAATACATAAACTGGAGAACTCAATGGCAGGGAGGGAATCGCATTTTAGACTTATGCACCAAGATTATTTAACTCCTAATAGAGTTCGTAAGTGGAATAAAGAGGTGGAGAATAAGTGTATTAAATGCTCAAGAATCAATCCGGATCTGCTCCACTTGGTATATGAATGCCCTAAACAATCTCAACTGTGGTTGAAAGTGGGTTTCTGGCTTTCTAGCATTCTAAAATTAGATATTAAATTATCAGCAGTAAATGTTTTCTTCCTTACACATTCATCTTTATGGGAGGGAAATAATGGATTTGTGCATAAAGTGATAGTAAAAACAAGATCACTGATTTTTTTCCTGCTGGATCGATAGAAATTCTCCAAATGTTAGTCAGCTTAAGAAAGCGATGATGAAAGAAGGCATTCTTGAAGCATATGACTATAAAAAGTTTTGCCCTTATAAGGCAGACAAATTCTTTAATGTTTGGGGTCCATTTATTAAATCTATGGGTAATGACTATATGAATCATATCAATCAGATTATTAATATCCCCCAACCATGTAGAGAGGAGGGGAGAGGAAACTGAGAGGAACTGAGAGGAAATTTATTCACATATAAAATTTTTTTTTTTTTTTTTCAAGCACTTCCCTAGATACAATGATAAACAACTTATTTAAGAAGTATCCCCTTGGTCAATGTTAGGACTAAGGATAAATGTATTTCTTCTGTTAAGTGTGATCAGTCCACGGGTCATCATTACTTCTGGGATATTACTCCTCCCCAACAGGAAGTGCAAGAGGATTCACCCAGCAGAGCTGCATATAGCTCCTCCCCTCTACGTCACCCCCAGTCATTCTCTTGCACCCAACGACTAGATAGGATGTGTGAGAGGACTATGGTGATTTTATTTAGTTTTATTTCTTCAATCAAAAGTTTGTTATTTTTTAATAGCACCGGAGTGTGTTATTCCTTCTCTGGTAGAGTTTGAAGAAGAATCTACCAGAGTTTTTACTATGATTTTAGCCGGAGTTGTTAAGATCATATTGCTGTTTCTCGGCCATCTGAGGAGAGGTAAACTTCAGATCAGGGGACAGCGGGCAGTTTAATCTGCAAAGAGTTATGTAGCAGTGTTTATTTTCTGACAATGGAATTGATGAGAAAATCCTGCCATACCGACATAATATCATGTATGTATATTTTACATTTGAGTATTCTGGGGAATGGTACTTCACTGGAATTTCACTGTGTATATAAGGCTTTAGCCTAATTGCAAAGCAACAGGCTTTTTAATAACTCTTAATTTATGTTAAACGTTTTTGCTGGAATGTAAAATCGTTTTCATTTTCTGAGGTACTGGGTGAATAAAATGTTTGGGCACTATTTTTCCACTTGGCAGTTGCTTGATCTAATTATGACAGTTTACTGATCTCTCTCACTGTTGTGTGTGAGGGACCTTTTTTTTTTTTTGGCGCTTTTGCTACGCATCAAAAATTTCAGTCAGAAGCTCATTGTTTTTTCCTGCATGTTCCGGTTTATCTCTACAGAACTCAGGGGTCTTCAAAGCTTGTTTGAGGGAAGTAATCTAACAGAGCTGTGAGATTGTAGTTGACTGTGATAAAAAACGTTTTATTCAAGCCTTTGCTAAATTGTGTTTTGTTTTACAAAGTTTATTGATTTCAACTGTTATATATCTTTCTTAAGCACAGTACGTTTTTTCATTGTATTTTTCTTGAATAATATTTCCAAGTTGCAAGTTTATTTGCTAGTGTGTTAAACATGTCTGATTCAGAGGATGAGACCTGTACTATTTGTGCTAACGCCAAAGTGGAGCCCAATAGAAATTTATGTACTAACTGTATTGATGCTACTTTAAATAAAAGTCAATCTGTACAAATTGAACAAATTTCACCAAACAACGAGGGGAGAGTTATGCCGACTAACTCGCCTCACGTGACAGTACCTGCATCTCCCGCTCGGGAGGTGCGCGATATGGTGGCGCCCAGTACATCTGGGCGGCCATTACAAATAACATTACAAGATATGGCTACTGTTATGACTGAGGTTTTGGCTAAATTACCAGAACTAAGAGGCAAGCGTGATCACTCTGGGGTGAGAACAGAGTGCGCTGATAATGCTAGGGCCATGTCAGATACTGCGTCACAACTTGCAGAACATGAGGACGGAGAGCTTCATTCTGCGGCTGACGTTTCTGATCCAAACAGATTGGATTCAGATATTTCAAATTTTAAATTTAAGCTGGAAAACCTCCGTGTATTACTAGGGGAGGTGTTAGCGGCCCTGAATGATTGTAACACGGTTGCAATACCAGAGAAAATGTGTAGGTTGGATAAATATTTTGCTGTACCAACAAGTACTGACGTTTTTCCTATACCTAAGAGACTAACTGAAATTATTACTAAGGAGTGGGATAGACCCGGTGTGCCGTTCTCACCCCCTCCGATATTTAGAAAGATGTTTCCAATAGACACCACCACACGGGACTTATGGCAAACGGTCCCTAAGGTGGAGGGAGCAGTTTCTACTTTAGCTAAGCGTACCACTATCCCGGTAGAGGATAGCTGTGCCTTTTCAGATCCAATGGATAAAAAGTTAGAGGGTTACCTTAAGAAAATGTTTGTTCAACAAGGTTTTATATTGCAACCCCTTGCATGCATTGCGCCGGTCACGGCTGCAGCGGCATTCTGGATTGAGTCTCTAGAAGAGAACCTTAGTTCAGCTACGCTGGACGACATTTCGGACAGGCTTAGAATACTTAAGCTAGCTAATTCATTCATTTCGGAAGCCGTAGTACATTTAACTAAACTTACGGCTAAGAATTCCGGATTCGCCATTCAGGCGCGCAGAGCACTGTGGCTAAAATCCTGGTCAGCTGATGTAACTTCTAAGTCCAAATTACTTAATATACCTTTCAAGGGGCAGACCTTATTTGGGCCCGGTTTGAAAGAAATTATCGCTGACATTACAGGAGGTAAGGGCCACGCCCTGCCTCAAGACAAGGCCAAACCTAAGGCTAGACAGTCTAATTTTCGTTCCTTTCGGAATTTCAAAGCAGGAGCAGCATCAACTTCCACTGCTCCAAAACAAGAAGGATCTGGTGCTCGCTACAGACAAGGCTGGAGACCTAACCAGTCCTGGAACAAGGGCAAGCAGGCCAGGAAACCTGCTGCTGCCACTAAAACAGCATGAATTGAGGGCCCCCGATCCGGGATCGGATCTAGTGGGGGGCAGACTTTCTCTCTTCGCCCAGGCTTGGGCAAGAGATGTCCAGGATCCCTGGGCGCTAGAGATAATATCTCAGGGATACCTTCTGGACTTCAAATACTCTCCTCCAAGAGAGAGATTTCATCTGTCAAGGTTGTCAACAAACCAAACAAAGAAAGAAGCGTTTCTACGCTGCATACAAGAACTATTGTTAATGGGAGTAATCCATCCAGTTCCACGGTCGGAACAGGGACAAGGGTTTTACTCAAATCTGTTTGTGGTTCCCAAAAAAGAGGGAACTTTCAGACCAATCCTGGATTTAAAGATCCTAAACAAATTCCTAAGAGTTCCATCATTCAAAATGGAGACTATTCGGACAATTTTACCCATGATCCAAGAAGGTCAGTACATGACCACAGTGGATTTAAAGGATGCTTATCTTCACATACCGATTCACAAAGATCATTACCGGTATCTAAGGTTTGCCTTTCTAGACAGGCATTACCAGTTTGTAGCTCTTCCATTCGGATTGGCTACAGCTCCAAGAATCTTCACAAAGGTTCTAGGTGCTCTTCTGGCGGTACTAAGACCGCGGGGAATTTCGGTAGCTCCGTACCTAGACGACATTCTGATACAAGCTTCAAGCTTTCAAACTGCCAAGTCTCATACAGAGTTAGTACTGGCTTTTCTAAGGTCACATGGATGGAAGGTGAACGAAAAGAAAAGTTCACTCGTTCCACTCACAAGAGTTCCCTTCCTGGGGACTCTTATAGATTCTGTAGAAATGAAGATTTACCTGACAGAGGACAGGTTAACAAGACTTCAAAGTGCTTGCCGCACCCTTCATTCCATTCAACACCCGTCAGTGGCTCAATGCATGGAGGTAATCGGCTTAATGGTAGCGGCAATGGACATAGTGCCATTTGCTCGCTTACACCTCAGACCACTGCAACTATGCATGCTAAGTCAGTGGAATGGGGATTACTCAGACTTGTCCCCTTCTCTGAATCTGGATCAAGAGACCAGAAATTCTCTTCTATGGTGGCTTTCTCGGCCACATCTGTCCAGGGGGATGCCATTCAGCAGACCAGACTGGACAATTGTAACAACAGACGCCAGCCTTCTAGGTTGGGGTGCCGTCTGGAATTCTCTGAAGGCTCAGGGACAATGGAGTCAGGAGGAGAGTCTCCTGCCAATAAACATTCTGGAATTGAGAGCAGTTCTCAATGCCCTCCTGGCTTGGCCCCAGTTGACAACTCGGGGGTTCATCAGGTTTCAGTCGGACAACATCACGACTGTAGCTTACATCAACCATCAGGGAGGGACAAGAAGCTCCCTAGCAATGATGGAAGTATCAAAGATAATTCGCTGGGCAGAGTCTCACTCTTGCCACCTGTCAGCAATCCACATCCCGGGAGTGGAGAACTGGGAGGCGGATTTCTTAAGTCGTCAGACTTTTCATCCGGGGGAGTGGGAACTTCATCCGGAGGTCTTTGCCCAAATACTTCGACGTTGGGGCAAACCAGAGATAGATCTCATGGCGTCTCGACAGAACGCCAAGCTTCCTCGTTACGGGTCCAGATCCAGGGATCCAGGAGCAGTCCTAATAGATGCCCTGACAGCACCTTGGGACTTCAGGATGGCTTATGTGTTTCCACCCTTCCCGATGCTTCCTCGATTGATTGCCAGAATCAAACAGGAGAGAGCTTCAGTGATTCTAATAGCACCTGCATGGCCACGCAGGACTTGGTATGCAGACCTGGTGGACATGTCATCCTGTCCACCTTGGTCTCTACCTCTGAAACAGGACCTCCTGATACAGGGTCCTTTCAAACATCAAAATCTAACTTCTCTGAAGCTGACTGCTTGGAAATTGAACGTTTGATTTTATCAAGACGTGGGTTTTCTGAGTCAGTTATTGACACCTTAATACAGGCTAGGAAGCCTGTTACCAGAAAGATTTACCATAAGATATGGCGTAAATACCTATATTGGTGTGAATCCAAAGGTTACTCTTGGAGTAAGGTTAGGATTCCTAGGATATTGTCTTTTCTACAAGAAGGTTTAGAAAAGGGTTTATCTGCTAGTTCATTAAAGGGACAGATCTCAGCTCTGTCTATTCTGTTACACAAACGTCTGTCAGAAGTGCCAGACGTTCAGGCTTTTTGTCAGGCTTTGGCGAGGATTAAGCCTGTGTTTAAAACTGTTGCTCCGCCATGGAGTTTAAACCTTTTTCTTAACGTTTTACAGGGCGTTCCGTTTGAACCCCTCCATTCCATTGATATAAAGTTGTTATCTTGGAAAGTTCTATTTTTAATGGCTATTTCCTCGGCTCAAAGAGTCTCTGAGTTATCAGCCTTACATTGTGATTCTCCTTATTTGATTTTTCATTCGGATAAGGTAGTTCTGCGTACTAAACCTGGGTTCTTACCTAAGGTAGTCACTAACAGGAATATCAATCAAGAGATTGTTGTTCCTTCTTTGTGTCCAAATCCTTCTTCGAAGAAGGAACGTCTACTACACAATCTGGACGTAGTTCGTGCCCTAAAATTTTACTTACAGGCAACTAAGGAATTTTGACAAACGTCTTCTCTGTTTGTCGTGTACTCTGGTCAGAGGAGAGGTCAAAAGGCTTCTGCTACCTCTCTTTCCTTTTGGCTTCGTAGTATAATACGTTTAGCTTATGAGACTGCTGGACAGCAGCCTCCTGAAAGAATTACAGCTCATTCTACTAGAGCTGTGGCTTCCACTTGGGCCTTCAAGAATGAGGCCTCTGTTGAACAGATTTGCAAGGCTGCAACTTGGTCTTCGCTTCATACTTTTTCCAAATTTTACAAATTTGACACTTTTGCTTCCTCGGAGGCTATTTTTGGGAGAAAGGTTCTTCAGGCAGTGGTTCCTTCTGTATAAAGAGCCTGCCTATCCCTCCCGTCATCCGTGTACTTTTGCTTTGGTATTGGTATCCCGGAAGTAATGATGACCCGTGGACTGATCACACTTAACAGAAGAAAACATAATTTATGCTTACCTGATAAATTCCTTTCTTCTGTAGTGTGATCAGTCCACGGCCCGCCCTGTTTTTAAGGCAGGTAATTATTTTTTAATTTATACTCCAGTCACCACTACACCCTTGGTTTCTCCTTTCTCGTTGGTCCTTGGTCGAATGACTGGGGAGTGACGTAGAGGGGAGGAGCTATATGCAGCTCTGCTGGGTGAATCCTCTTGCACTTCCTGTTGGGGAGGAGTAATATCCCAGAAGTAATGATGACCCGTGGACTGATCACACTACAGAAGAAAGGAATTTATCAGGTAAGCATAAATTATGTTTTTATTCAGGAAGGAATGACTGTGCTGCTTAACTGATTCTTTTTTGATGTAAAGGATCTTCCCTTTTTTTTCCTTTTATATACGAGATGTAAATCAACTATGTATCTGAACTTTGTATTGTTGATATAAGTAAATAATAAAAATTTAAAATAATAAAAAAAAAAATATTCTAGATTCTGGCCTTTAAAGTCATCAAAAATGATAAATGATATATATAACACGTTTGCAATAGACTTTTATTATTTATTTTGTCCCCTTTTCATGTAATTCCATTCTGAAATTGTGAGCTTTCCAGTTCCTGATAGAAAAAGAAGTGCAGAACACTGTTATATTCCACACAGCCATTGGTTGCACACTCTAGTAACCTATTTATAGCTGTCCCTAATTGGCCATAGCAGAGAAGGTAAACTAAGTAACAACATGGTAGCTCCCATTGTTTTAAGACACTAAAACTTTGCACTTATTTTGTCACTATTTAAACAACTTATGAAACTTTAAAAAATACATCAACATGTTAAGGAAATCTTCATTCTTCCTAGCATTTATGTAATGTTTAATGTTCATTTAAGTATTATTTGTTGAAGGGCATTCCTATCTAAATAGTTTGCATGTGTCTATAGAACTATAGCGGCAGTTTTGTAAGAATGATTATGAGCACTATATTTATTTTTATATCAGGATTGACTCTGCTTTGTCCAGTCTGTATATTCAGATATTGTAACAATGCATGGGCCCCTAAAATATTTTATCTGGCTTCCAAAAAGTTTTGAAAAGTAAGCTGAACCACCTCATCATTTGCTAGGTCTGGAAAGTACTGTGCTTTGTATGTTGATTTATATGTGATATATTGGTGTTAAATGTATAGCTTTAAAGTTATAGGTAAGTCAAAAATAAACTTGCATGATTCAGATAGAGCATGTCATTTTAAGTCACTTTTAAATTCACTTTTTTTTTCAAATGTGCTCTATTCTCTTCGTATCCCTTGTTGAAAAAGAATACACACATCATACACTAGTGGGAGCTGCTGCTTATTGGTGCTGCACATATTTCACTTTTGTGATTGGCTGAATAGATGTGTTCATCTTGCTGCCAGTAGTGTAATGCCATTCCTTAGGCAAAGGATAACATGAGAACGAAGCAAATTTATTAATGGAAGTAAATTGGAAAGTTGTTTAAAATGTTATGTTCTATCCAAATCATGCAATACATTTTGTGGGTTTCCTATTCCTTTAAGTTTAGTTTAACACTAGCACAGCACAGTATCTAATTAGTATTCAATAAAAACTCTCTCTCTATCTATATCTATCTCTCTATCTATATCTATCTATAGCTATCTCTCTCTCTATCTATATCTCTCTCTCTATCTATATCTATCTCTCTATCTATATCTATCTCTCTCTCTCTCTCTCTCATGGGACTTGTACCTAAATATAGTTTACTATTGTGAACATTGACGGACAGTGTGTCCGAAAACGTTCACAATCGTAAACTATATTTAGGTACAAGTCCCATGGAGTGCTCTTTATTCTCTTACAGTGTATACATGTTTGGTGCACCCGGGGTCAGAGCTATGGAGACTGGAGTGCGGTCTGTAGTTTGTGTGTGTGTATATACATACATACATACAAGATGAGGTTGACAAAAGACTGAAGTTCATCGAGTTCAACCTATACAAATCTAAAATATATACAAAAAGCTCCAGTTAAGCTTAAATAATCCCACTAAAAGGGGACCCATTTAATACTAGCAATCATATCCATGAATTTTGTTTATAGACAGAAATGTATTCAAACAATTTTTAAATGTATCTAGGGTATTGGCATTCACTACCTCCTTTGGTAATGAGTTTCACAATTTTATTGCTCTTACAGTGAAAAAACGTTTCAGTTGCAGGAGATTAAATCTCCTTTCCTCCAACCTTAAATTGTGACCTCTGGTCACAAACAATTTTCTTGGAATAAACAGAGCTTCTGCCATCTCTGTATATGGGCCTTTAGCACCTTTTTTTGAAAGAAAATAGACCCAGTTTGGCTAGCCTCTCCTCATAGCTTAAATTCTCCAATCCCCTTATTAGCTTTGTGGCCCTTTTCTGAACTTTTTCTAGTTCTGCAATATCTTTTTTTGCGATCAGTCCCCAAAACTGCACTCCATACACAAGGTGAGGTCTTACCAGGGCTTTTTATAGTGACAGAATTATGCTTTCCTTCCTCAAATCAATGCCTCTTTTAATACATGCTGGTATCTTATTAGCCTTTGAAGCCGTTGCCCTGCATTGTGCACCCATCTTTAGCTTGTTATCTATTAATACCCCCAAATCCCTTTCCTCCTGTGTTTGGCTAAGTCTTGTACCATTTAAAAATAATACGTTGCCTGCTTATTTTTACTTCCAAAATATAGAACCTTGCATTTTTTCGTATTAAATCTAATTTCCCATTTACCTACCCATACTTCTAATTTTTGGAGGTCCCTTTGTAACAAAAGTTCATCCTGCTCTGACCTAATGACCTTACTTAACTTAGTATCATCTGCAAAATTAGAGATGTCGCTATTTAATCCTTGCTCCAAGTCATTTATAAAAATATTAAAAAGAACAGGGCCCGGTACTGATCCCTTGGGGACTCCACTGATTACCTTTATCCAATCTGAGTATAATCCCACTAAAAGGGGACCCATTTAATACTAGCAATCATATCCATGAATTTTGTTTATAGACAGAAATGTATTCAAACAATTTTTAAATGTATCTAGGGTATTGGCATTCACTACCTCCTTTGGTAATGAGTTTCACAATTTTATTGCTCTTACAGTGAAAAAACGTTTCAGTTGCAGGAGATTAAATCTCCTTTCCTCCAACCTTAAATTGTGACCTCTGGTCACAAACAATTTTCTTGGAATAAACAGAGCTTCTGCCATCTCTGTATATGGGCCTTTAGCACCTTTTTTTGAAAGAAAATAGACCCAGTTTGGCTAGCCTCTCCTCATAGCTTAAATTCTCCAATCCCCTTATTAGCTTTGTGGCCCTTTTCTGAACTTTTTCTAGTTCTGCAATATCTTTTTTTGCGATCAGTCCCCAAAACTGCACTCCATACACAAGGTGAGGTCTTACCAGGGCTTTTTATAGTGACAGAATTATGCTTTCCTTCCTCAAATCAATGCCTCTTTTAATACATGCTGGTATCTTATTAGCCTTTGAAGCCGTTGCCCTGCATTGTGCACCCATCTTTAGCTTGTTATCTATTAATACCCCCAAATCCCTTTCCTCCTGTGTTTGGCTAAGTCTTGTACCATTTAAAAATAATACGTTGCCTGCTTATTTTTACTTCCAAAATATAGAACCTTGCATTTTTTCGTATTAAATCTAATTTCCCATTTACCTACCCATACTTCTAATTTTTGGAGGTCCCTTTGTAACAAAAGTTCATCCTGCTCTGACCTAATGACCTTACTTAACTTAGTATCATCTGCAAAATTAGAGATGTCGCTATTTAATCCTTGCTCCAAGTCATTTATAAAAATATTAAAAAGAACAGGGCCCGGTACTGATCCCTTGGGGACTCCACTGATTACCTTTATCCAATCTGAGTATAATCCATTTACAACTACTCGTTGCTCCCTATCTTTTATCCAGTTATTTATCCATGAGCTAACATTTTCAGCTATTCCCAGTCCCTTAATTTTGTGCATTAATCTCTCATGTAGTACTGTATCAAACGCCTTTGCAAAATCTAAGTATATAACATCAACTGATTCCCCTTTATCTATATTTTTACTTACTTCCTCATAGAATCTAATTAGATTAGTTTGACATGATCTATTTCTAATAAAACAATGCTGATTAGAACTCATAATCTTGTTTACACGAATATGCTCATCAATATAATCCCTTATAATCCCTTCAAATATCTTCCCCACTATTCATGTCGGACTAACTTGTCTATAGCTTCCTGGCACCACATCAGCTTTATGCCAATCCTGGGGTATTAGCACTGTTATAGACAAGACTCATTGTCCTCAGGCATAAGTTCACTTAACACCCTTGGTTGTATTCCATCTGCAATCTGAATCGTGCAATTGGTGCTAATATGGATAGCAGCGGGGATGAACAAGGGCCTTCGACTTCTGGAACAGCAAAATCAAAGAAGATAAAGCGACTATGCTATTTCCGAGACTCATGGAACAAAATTTACACATGCATTACAACAGTGACTGGTAACTATCATAGAGCATACTGTACTCTGTATAGGCGGGAGTTTGGAATTGATCATGGTAGTGAAGGTGACATCAAAATCCACATATCTAGTGAAGGTCACAAAAATGCTGATGGGGCTGCAAAACAAAGTGGGATGCTTTCCACATTCATGATTCCCTCTAAGGATATGGCAATGCAAAAAGAAATAATAGCAGCTGAAATATCAATGGTTTACCATTCCGTGTGCCACAACCTTTCATATAGATCTTTGGACTGCACCATGAAACTTCTTCCTGTTATATTTTAGGATTTTGCTAAAACCACTAAGATGTCATGTGGTCGTACCAAAGCTGAAGCCATTGTAACAAACGCGTTGGCTCCTTACAGTGTGGAAGCGGTAGTTAAAGATTTGAAAAACAGCTATGCTTATTTTAGTGTTGCATCAGATGCATCTAACCATTGACACACTAAACTTTTACCCTTAGTTCTGCGTTACTTTAAACCTTCCAAAGGAGTGGTAACAAGTTTGTTGGATTTTTATGAAGGTGATGAAAGTGCTGCTTCAATTACAGAACACATTTTAAATGTGCTTAAAACAAATGGCCTATCTGTGGATATGATGTCTGCATATTCTGTTGACAATGCAAGTGTGAACTTTGGTAAGCATATCGGTGTATACCAGAAGCTTCATGTTGTAAATGATTGGATATTGCAAGCTGGCTGCCCAGCTCACATACTGTAATGCTCGTGGGATACTCTTCTATCAGACCGAACTCGGCCAGTAGTCTTTTTAATCCGGGCGTCAAGCCGGAATGATATGGCATATCCCAGAGCAGAGAAAGTTAGTAAGATAAGGAAGGCAGCACCACAATCAGGACAGTCCCCAGCAGCAATGACAGAGTAGTCCAAGGATAAACCACTAGAATGATCAGGCAGGGTTTGGCAACAGCAATGCAGTCCAAGGGCACACCACTAGAATGGTCAGGCAGGCAGGATTTGGCAACAGTAAAGCAGTCCAAGGGCACACCACTAGAATGGTCAGGCAGGGTTCAGCAACAAAGAGGCAATCCAGAACAACTGGGGTTAATAAACAGAGTAGTCAGACAGGCAGGGTTCAGGAACATTATATCAATCCAGTAATTAAGGGGTATAGCAGACAGAGTAGTCAGACAGGCAGGGTTCAGCAGCAGTATATCAATCCATTAGTTAAGGGTATAGCAGGTAGAGTAGTCAGACAGGCAGGGATCATACACAAAATAGGCAAATAGATACAAAGATCTGTCACACCCAGGAGCACACAAAGTAATATCTATACTTGGACAGTGACAGATCATTGTAGAAGAACTTACATAGGTGCAGAATTTGCGCCACAGATGACCGACCGGCATCAGGAGCATGCGGCAATGATATCAGCGCTGCACGCATCTGGATCCGACACAATCCTTGGCAACGAGCAGGGAAGGAGACACAAGGAGACGCTGCACCCCTAGCAACAGCTAGAGTGGCGCGGCATTACACATACTTCATAATACAGCTAAAAAGGCTTCAGATGTTTTAAATTTTGATGTGGAAAATCTCATTTTAAAATTATATATAATTATTTTTCAATATCAGCCAAGAGAATTGTCACACTGAAAGAAATGTTTGACTTTGTTGACCTTGAGTGGTCTGAACTTCTTTGCCATGTACCAACAAGATGGCTGTATCCAGCAATTGATAAAGCTGTAAATGCTTACCTCCAAAGCATTGGTGAGGATGAAACGCCTAAAGTGATATGGCAATTTATTGTGGATGAAGACAGTGAGACAACAGAACGGGATCTGTTGTCAGTTCCTGAGTTATATCTCCCAGTTTTTATACAACTACTTGCCTATTTTTCAGACACCCATATTAAAACTGGAGCATAATGACTTGATTGCAGTTGATGTTTATGAGATCATGACATCAGTAAAAGGCAAACTAATTGAAAGATAGACAGACAGATCATTATTTTGGATACCTTGTTGGAAAATCTTTAAAGAAACTACCTCATCTGCCAGCAAGAAAAATAGAATTAGAATTCCTAAACTTTTATCAAAAAGCTGTTCAGTATTTAGAACAGTGGTTTGATTTTTCAGAAAAAAATATTTATCTAAAATGTAGTGCTTAAATCTGAAGGAGAACCTTACATTTGATAAGCTGGTGGCAGCAGTTGAAGCTCTAAATTTAGACTCTCTTTTAATAGATGACCATTATGAGGAATATGCTTGTGTTTTGTTCACACTTTGCAATGATTTTTACCAGTACTGGAGCGGATGATTATCTCAACACGGATGTTAAATGGTCAACAATATTCATGAAAGCTGGACCTGAAAAACTTACAAACCTCTTGAAAGTGGTTGCATTTGTCATCAGCATTCCATGCTCAAATGCAGCAGTTGAATGAGTCTTCAGCATGATGGGATTGTGCTGATCTGACACAAGGAATAGATGTAGCATTGATCTAATAAAATCTGAACTTCAGGTAGGGTTGCTAGGTGTCCACCATCAGAAATCACCTTATTGCAAATGCTATATTTATTCCCAATGTTAGCCTTCTATTTGCCTAAAAAACATATTTACAGATAAGTCTACTCCAGCAACAAGAAAACATAAAATCAACTGCTTCTCAGAGTACAATCCATTGTGGTACTTGGACAAAATAGTTAAAATGTGTTTATATGAACATTTCTATTATTATTCGTATGAATAAAAAGGGAACTTGTGTTTGTGTAGTAAAAAATAATACAATTATTATGAGTGGGTACAGGGATTTTGAGTAGAAAATTCAGGGAATACAACAAAAGACCATTCAGGTAACTGGTACTACAGCTCAGACATTCAGTCAGTGAAAGTGCTAACAAAACCTTCTAAATAAATACATTAGTGAAATGAGGAACACTAGGACACACAAGCAGTCACCATAGAGTGGTGGGACATAGGTGAGACTTACATCAGTTCTGGCAGTGTGACTTTGCAGGCTATGGAGAAATTCTGCAGAAACAGTAGACACTTCACAAACTCCCTTCTCAGCAGCAGTAGCAGACACCCCACCCCACAATAACCCGGTAAGTGAAGCAAGTCTCTGAAAGGGGAGGGGGCACAGGCTGTACTAGTTTAATTACTTTCATTTTGTTAACCCCACGCTGTGGAATACTAGAAAGCATGGGGATTCTACTCTTTCACTTGCTGTGAGTAAAAGGAACCTGGATGCACTGCATCTATATGGATAAAAAAAACCTGATCTGCTAAAAAAAAAAAAAATTCATCCAGCTGTATTTTTCTGCTAATTTTACCAGACAGCTGGTTGAAAAAACGGACTGTCTGGTCAAATACCGGGTACCTGGCAACCTTAACTTTAGGTGCAAATCAATTTTGACATGGGTTGTCATTCTTTTTACAATTTGTAAAACAAAATAAAAAAAATCTTTTAATGTGCAAAAAGTGACAAGAAATACACATTTAGACATCAGTGTTGAAAACAAGGTACTAAGCTAGTGCCATGTGGTCTTATATGGAAGGATTTGAGTACAGTGAGAAAACAATAAAACATTCTGTTAATTTATTGCAACTTGTTTTGTCTCCTTTTTCTATTTCTTAAGAGAGGTCTAACACATTTTGAAGTATGATATGTTTAGGTAGACACTAGCTACTGAATGTTAGCGGCAACAATCACAAATACTAAAAACTGCACAGGCAGAAATATGTTTATAGCAATCTGAAGCATAAATTCGATACAGTGCACTCATGAAAATAAGTGTCCCTGATTGAATGGATGGGTAATGTACAAAGTATGCCACTGTAAGTGACTTGGTTAAAGCAGGTACACATTGTGTATACCTGTCTAAAGTGGTGACCATTTTTTTTTCCTTTCAAAATGGCACAAAAAAAATCATCTGAATCGCAGTTTGGATATGTGGTCACCCTAATTGTAACCCGTATTGTATATAGGGAACAAAATTATATTGTATGATAATTTTTAGTTGAAAGCCAATTGATTGATGGTATGATATATATATATATATATATATATATATATATATATATATATATATATATATATATATATATATATATATATATATATATATATATATATATATATCTCAATCCAAAGTACCAGCACTCACTATTCACTGTCAGCGTCGGGGTGCTCCCAAATTCTTAACATACATTAGTGGTTTAAGTGAACAGAGGCACTCGCCGTATAACAAAAATTGTGCTTTATTTTTATCTCATTCGAGTAAACGTTTTCAGGCTGTGATGCCCGTCATCAGACTCCTGATTTGTTATTTCAGGAGTCTGATGACGGGCATCACAGCCCGAAAACGTTTACTCAAATGAGATAAAAATAAAGCACAATTTTTGTTATACGGCGAGTGCCTCTGTTCACTTGAACCACTAATGTGTGTGTGTATATATGTGTATATATATATATATATATATATATATATATATATATATATATATATATTTATTATGCTGCTGATAATTTCTCTACAACTATTAAGTAGTAACTAGACATTTTTTTAACTATATGATATCTGTTACACCTAATGTAATTACAGTCTTAAGGTGATATGGCTATAATATAAATGCCAATATATGAATACTAGGTGAAAGAAACCCCTAGAAAGGTGGCGCACTATAAGCAATTAACTATGCTTTTGCAAAATATTTTATAACAAAAACAAATGCTACAAAACAATTAATACAAATAAAGTTGTAAAATGTACTCAAATAAAACAAATTAAACGTCCAAGTCGTTGGCTGTTGGAAAAAAAGATCCAATTTAAAATCCAAATCCAGAAATAAATGCCAAAAGTGAGTGAGGCTGCTCCGCTTGAGGGGAAATCAAAGAGAAAAGGTATGCCTCATAGTGAAATCCATATGTAATATAGTAAAAGAAAGCATGAAATAACTCACAATTTGTGATGGCACTTAGAAAGTGCAAATGAGCAGGCAGACACTTTCAGTAGTCGGCTAACGCGATACCTTTCCCGTATCAGGGCGGAACTTGCAACTGGTCTAGCAGCGTCCAAACGGCATCCAAGCAGCAGACAGTAATCAGTGGAAAGCTAGGTTAAAAATCACTTGCAAAGTGATAAAGTGCAATTCCTTCCATAGAAGTATATTAAAATGCAGACACCGCCATGGAGATAATAAAAGCTGAACTTTAATGTATTACAACGCGTTTCTCGACCCAATATTGGTCGTTTCATCAGGCAAAAAGAAATAGTTGTATAAAAACAAAGTGAAAAGCTGCTTATTTAAGCCGGCACATTGTATTTCATTGGCTATCAAAAGTTTTCCAATTGACCAATAATATGGGAGGGGATGTCTGCAAAACATCTAAAAAAAAAAAGCTACAAAAAATAGTGAAATAATAATAAAATGCTTTTTAATAGTTGGTGGAAACTGCAGAGTCCAGCCTAATTCCTTATTTCTTGAGCTCTCTTTGACGACCTTCGGGAATATACTATAAAGACTGTGAGATAAATATTCCCATACAGGAGCAGTCAAAATGGAGGCTGCCACTATACTACTTTTACAGGACATTTTTTATCAATGAAGAATGGACTTTTCTAAGAGACACTTGTAGCCCACCATCTTGTAAGCCAAAGCCTTCAGCTGCACTCATAATGCCCAACCAATTGCTTCCTGAGCGAGAGCCCTCTATTCAAACGTTCACAGACTGGGCAGATGTCGGATACCTCTAACACTACTCTACGGAGGGAAAGATTAGACCTGGACGGTTCGTCTCTACACTGTCAGAAGATTACCCTGCCCGAGGTAACACCAGTGGCTACCTCTGTAGCATCAGCTGTGCCGGGCTAAAACCCGTGGCTTGAATGGGTGTCACCCTATAGGACAAGAGGGGCAGGTACGGCTCAGATTGCTTCAAAATGAACTTTGTTGTTTGAAAGGCCTTATCAGCTATCACACCGTACAGAACAGATACTTCAACTGGCGGATGGGGCTCACAAAACCCCCTGGAGCTATCAGGTACTATTGTGGATACCGCAGACGCTCGTAACTCCCTGGTGACAGCGGAGAAGATTCCTACTAAGTTAACACTGAGTAGAAGCTTAATTTTCCTGCAGGGACTCTGTTGCAGGAGACCACATTCTCTTACCTGCCTGAATACTGAGATTATACTGGGATGCTATCCTACAATACGCTCTCAAGCCAGTAAACACTCATATTGGAGGACATTACTTCACTACATTTATTTAAGACTATTGTGCGTGGTTTCATATTTCTACCACAGTTCCCCACGAGACCTGAAGCTTGGGGTGGGCAAGAGTTTTTCTTCTTTTACCAATTGTTGCTGTTTTTTTTTATTATTTATGCCAAGTGGCATAGGGGATGCTTTATGTTTATAATCTATAGCTATATGGTTCCTGAGCACAGAGTCTGTCTTTATTATAAGCATTAGGGTTGCACCGATACCGATACTTGTACTCGTTCAAATGCACCAATACTTATACCGATACCTCCACTTCCTACCCATATGCTATCTTGTGCCATTTTTTCAAACGGAATGTTCCCATTTAATTTTAAGCTGGAGTGGAGACTAAACAAAAAATAGTTTTCTACTGTTCTGCCAATACAAATTTCTGTTATTTGTATTATTGTAGGAGAGATCACTGTACCTCATTCAGACAAACCCCTTGAGTACTGGGCGGTTAATAAACTGAGATTTCCATCTCTGGATAAAATGGCCCAAAAATATCTTTCAGCCTCATGCAGTAGTGTGGAAAGTGAAAGACTGTTCAACTTAGAGTTGAACCTCCTTACGAATAGCAAAAACAGACTTATAGCTGAACATGCAGAGATGCTTCTGTTCTGTTCCTTAAAAAGGACTTGCGGGGGGGCGGAGCCAACATCGGAGCTGGACGGTCGCAGAGTGCTGGAGCTCCTTTGCTCCATAACCTAAACTCTACCTAATTATAGCCTCACAGAGTCTTAGAAACCCCAAATCTGGCTATACATGTCCCACAGTTCCCCTTCCTTTATATCCCTGCCAATTTGACGTGGACCACAGATACAAACTGTACGGAGCTCCGCACATCACATTACTTTGCCTGAGGATATATCGCAAGTCGATGAATGTGGGATCCAGCAGCTTTCACCTTTCCAGCTGACAACATTTACCCCTAGGTTCATCCCGGTGACCAGCAAGCCACCCGAGGAGGTCCCACACGGCCTCTTTACATTACAACAGAGGGATCTCAGCGAGGAGACAGAAAAGCCCGCGAACAGACGCCATATTGGGTCTCTGAGCTGAGCACTGTTAGTAGCGCGGCATCCAACAGACCCTAGGCTCACAGGATCACTATAAGGTACAGGCTGCTGATCACCCACAGTGCTGACACCTCCCGGTTCATCCCCGGTCACTCGGAGGGTTCTCAAAGCTGGAAAAAAGGAACAAGTGATTTGCTGAGAACAGATCAGAGTGAGTACTTTTATTTATCTCTGGCCAGTAGGGAGGATGGATAGCCTAATTAAAAGAGCACTTGCTGCCCTGGAGCGGCGCATGGATGAACAGTTTCACTCACTTAGGGGGCTCCTTTCTCCTGGCCGGGAGGTTTTGTTGGATTTTGTGGAGGGGACTATGGATACTGTTGCTTGCTCACTAGTAGCAGAACATGATCAGCACCGCCTTTGTCCCCATGATTCGATACCAGATGAGACCAATAGCTCTTTATCTGTCCCACTTGAGAGGCCTTCTATGATAGATCCTCAGATTACACTAACTCTAACTCTGGTGAATAACCTGGACATTCTCAAGCCACATGCAGGTCCTCTCTCTGCTTTTCCCCCGAGGCAGCGGGTCGAGGGAAGGGGGGAGAATAACAGACCTGACCCTAACATCATTGGGGACACTCACATCCTTATTTTCTCTGAAGCTGATGACAGGGGGATGCTTGGGAGCTGCATAGGAAGACCGGAATATTCTCCACTCAGACATCCCCCTGTATTAGACTTACTAGACACGTCTGGCAGTGCTTCCACCCTTTTCCTGCTAATACTTTTGCTCCTGGAGCTGAAGGCTCTATCTTTCTGGACGACTGCTCTTTTGAGAAAGCTGGTTACTGGAGTAGGTTAGACACCTCAGTCACTATAAACTTTATTATTTGCAATCCAAATCTTATGTTTTAGGCATGATAGTTTTGTTTTGTTTAGCAGTAACCAGTTTTTCATGTTACCATTACGATTTTAGTATTAGTTTTCAGTATCCCACTTACTGTTAAATTGTTATTGACCCACTGATGTACAGGGTATACACCATATGCGCTCATTTACTCTATCTCTAACAATAATGTATTATGCTCTAACAAGAAAGCCCAGTAGTATGACAATTGACTCCCACTTTAGCTAAAATTTATATAACCTTAAGTTCCTCAGCATCAAACTGTTCTAATGTGCGGTTCCCAGAAGTATTCCTACATATGGCAATCTTTAATTCTATAATGCAATGTTGGATTCACACCACACTTCAGCTGGATGATATCTATAACTACCTAATCCCTAGTTCACTATATTTTATTGCTACCTGGTCACCACTTATGGGGCTTCAATTTGGGATGCAAGTCCATATGACCTAAAATCAGGAGCACTGCCTAGCTGATATATTTTACCCATAACTGCCATTTACCTTTCAGATACAGTTAGTGGGAGTCATTCCTCCGATTGTACTTAGCTGAAATATATCTCTTACTCATTTTATAATTTTATAACCCAATTTTCTCTTACTCCTACAGACGTTCTAGCACGGTTTAATTATTGGCTCCTAGGTATTCTGTTATGAGTCATATTTCCTAATAACTTTATAGCTTTGTGGGTCTCCAACTTTAGCTCTACTGTTAATTAAAACCATATTAGTCTGATGCCAATCCTAAAGGTTTCTCCTATTTAGCAAACTTTTTCTGAGTTTATAACCAACTGGCACATCCAACAAGAAGCCTGTAAGTCCGAGTTAAGTTTGCATGATATAGCTTAATGCTACATACACTGTCACTGTAGGAATTTATACAGTATATATAGTTTGTTTGCATCTATGTCTTTTACTAATCTAATTTCAAACCAGTCCTACCTGTACTACCCTAACTACAGGTCTCTAGAGCAAAGTTTGGCTACCTCTATAATGCTCAGTAGTAACCCTTCTGAATTAAACTAACCCATTTATAGTCTACTTCCATCCAGTCTCACTAAGACTCCCCCTCTCCTTCCAGACAGACTTTAAGGATCCAGTAGCTGTCTTGTTCATCCCACGTCCCACCCTAGAATATATAATTCCACCTCTCAGTTGCTATGGATACTGCCGGGCTGTGCTAACTGGGAAGGCATGGCTCGGCATAACTTATCTATTTAACAGAAGAGGAAACCAACCCATACTTAATTATGTTACAAGCTCCACCGCATTGATCAGAAGGCTCCGCCCCTCCATTTCCTCTTCTTTTATCTGAGCGGCTTTTTGCCCGCTGATCTCCCCTCCCCCCCTACATATGTTGGCCCAAGAGTGGTCAACACACATACTAACTCTCCACAGACTGAAGCTCTGACTCAGATATGCCATGAAGCGTTTTCCATAGTGTTGTGGAGATCACTTGCCAATAATATAATTTAAAATGAAGTTCTATTTCTTTTCACCTGCACTTTTGTCTAGCACCATGTTAAAATATGAATATACGTAGCTCTCTTATTATATGTCAATACTGTTTTGTCACCAAACTTAGATTACAGACAATGTAAGACTCTCTTTGATGTAATATTACTCTAACGGTGAATCCTGTTTGTTAATACTTATTCCAACTTCAATAAAAAATTTATTTACAAAAAAAAAAAAAAAAGAACTTGCCACTAACTTTTAAAAAATTATTATAATTGGTAGATTGCCTTTTATACTGCTAGTTTTCATCTTGCACAATTATGCTCAAAACATACTGTACTCTGAGGAACATCTTAGCTTATATAATTGCAGGAAGAGTACTCATAGGAAACATTAAGTTAATTCCAATGAACACTCATCCTGCAATTATAGGACTAGATTTAGATTACATTTGATTGGTATTAATGCTTTACCAATGCTCTGTTCACATTTCCAACTGCATAGACTTTAATGGAGTAGGACATGTAATGAGAGCATTGGTAAAGCTTACCAGTCAAATGTAATCTAGCCCATAGTGTTGTTCCCCATGATTAAACAGTGCACTGTTCTATTTTTTTACTGTATTGCACTTTTGGTTGGTTGTGATTTTATATTTGTTATGTATTGTTGTTTTTAATATATTTTATTGCAATATAATATTTTTATTTATAAACATGTTCTGTGAACTTTGTGACAAATAAAACTTATTTCATAATATCTTTTGAGTTACAGTCCTAAAGAAGGAATCTTAAATAATTAGTCTGTATTGTGCTTGGTAAACTGTAACATGACATTAAAAAAAGTATTGGTAATTGGTATCTGCGAGTATTTCAAAGCAAGTATCAATACTTGTACTCAGGCTTAAAACAATTGTATCTGTGCAACCCTAATAAGCATGCTGGTTATCATTGTTAACTCTTCTATTTAAGTCATCTACCACTTCTAGTTAAGGATTAGTGTCGTTCTATTAATATTTACTCTATATTTCCTACATGTTTTAATTTTAGATTAGATTTGTTTTATTGTCATTGTACAAAGTAGGAAAACAGAGACAACGAAATTATATTTGAAAATCTAACCAATCCTATACACAGATAGCACTATAATGGTAAAAACTAATAGATAGCAAAAAATTCAAGTGACTTGTGCAGAAAATTTCTATATTTTACATATGTGGGGAGCGACAATTTTGCTCGTATTCATATTTCATCTAAGGGACCGGTATTCCCTTATTTGAAAGATCTCTATCTGATGGGGAGGTATGTACTTCAGCTTGAATAATTAGTAAATGACTTATACAATTATTTGTTAGGAAACCCTAGAGTCCTTAAATGTTTAGTACTGTACTTTAGCTATATGAGAGAACTGTGATTGGTCCGCTAGCGGCCGGAGTGGCCAAGCACATCCAGCCTCCTATTAACATTCAGTACACACTCCTAGTACCAGATTTGTGTCTCTCCCACTACCAGGGCAAACATTTTTGACACTTAGAGGACTTATATTATCCTTATATCATACTTTAACATCACATACCTTCAGTATGCAAACAGTTCTCTCCCTACAGATTGTATTTTCTTACTACTCACAGCAAATTTAACCACTCAAACCTCTTCTTTAGGAATTATGGGTGCTAGCCTAAATCTCGCTGTTCATTACTTCATTGACTAGCTATTTTAGAAGCATGCTGCTATTCCATTATGTCTAAGCTATAAGCTCTTGCAATATTACCCTGCACCATATACCATATGGATATTATACTATTTACAAATATTATATGAAGTTTGAATTGCCTCAACATCCTTCAATCACACATCCAGTATTGAGTAAGGCACCTGTTCACTCCCTGTTGATTGTACTTTTTAAATGCATGTTAGAGATTATAATATGTGTTATACGTTCATTCACTCAGGTTATCCACTCAAGGTATTACATAAGAATTTAAGGGTTGTTTCTTCTGTTAAGTGTGATCAGTCCACGGGTCATCATTACTTCTGGGATATTACTCCTCCCCAACAGGAAGTGCAAGAGGATTCACCCAGCATAGCTGCATATAGCTCCTCCCCTCTACGTCACTCCCAGTCATTCTCTTGCACCCAACGACTAGATAGGATGTGTGAGAGGACTATGGTGATTATACTTAGTTTCTTCTGTTATGTGTGATCAGTCCACGGGTCATCATTACTTCTGGGATATAACTCCTCCCCAACAGGAAATGCAAGAGGATTCACCCAGCAGAGCTGCATATAGCTCCTCCCCTCTACGTCACTCCCAGTCATTCTCTTGCACCCAACGACTAGATAGGATGTGTGAGAGGACTATGGTGATTATACTTAGTTTTTATAACTTCAATCAAAAGTTTGTTATTTTACAATAGCACCGGAGCGTGTTATTGCCTCTCTGGCAGAGTTTGAAGAAGAATCTACCAGAGTTTTTACTATGATTTTAACCGGAGTAGTTAAGATCATATTGCTGTTTCTCGGCCATCTGAGGGAGGTAAAAGCTTCAGATCAGGGGACAGCGGGCAGATGAATCTGCATTGAGGTATGTAGCAGTTTTTATTTTCTGAATGGAATTGATGAGAAAATCCTGCCATACCGTTATAATGACATGTATGTATACTCTACACTTCAGTATTCTGGGGATGGTACTTCACTGGAATTACTCTGTAAAAAGTACATTAAACCTTTTAATAGGTATTTATTATGTTAAACGTTTTTGCTGGAATGTAGAATCGTTTGCATTTTCTGAGGTACTGAGTGAATAAATGTTTGGGCATTATTTTTCCACTTGGCAGTTGCTTGTTTTAATTGTGACAGTTTCGTTTCTCTCTCACTGCTGTGTGTGAGGGGGAGGGGCCGTTTTTGGCGCTCTTTGCTACGCATTAAAAATTTCCAGTCAGTTACTCTTGTATTTCCTGCATGATCCGGTTCATCTCTACAGAACTCAGGGGTCTTCAAACTTCTTTGAAGGGAGGTAGATTCTCTCAGCAGAGCTGTGAGACTTATATATTGACTGTGATTAAAAACGTTGCTCTCTTATTTTTACGTTTCAAATTTAATTATTGTTACTTTACTAATGGGAACAAACCTTTGTTAAAAGTTGTGTTGTTTTCAAGGATTGATGCTATAACAGTTTTTCAGTTCATTATTTCAACTGTCATTTAATCGTTTAGTGCTTCTTTGAGGCACAGTACGTTTTTATTAAATAAGATTGTAACCAAGTTGCAAGTTTATTTGCTAGTGTGTTAAACATGTCTGATTCAGAGGAAGATACCTGTGTCATTTGTTCCAATGCCAAGGTGGAGCCCAATAGAAATTTATGTACTAACTGTATTGATGCTACTTTAAATAAAAGCCAATCTGTACAAATTGAACAAATTTCACCAAACAGCGAGGGGAGAGTTATGCCGACTAACTCGCCTCACGTGTCAGTACCTGCATCTCCCGCCCGGGAGGTGCGTGATATTGTGACGCCTAGTACATCTGGGCGGCCATTACAGATAACATTACAAGATATGGCTACTGTTATGACTGAAGTTTTGGCTAAATTACCAGAACTAAGGGGCAAGCGTGATCACTCTGGGGTGAGAACAGAGTGCGCTGATAATACTAGAGCCATGTCTGATACTGCGTCACAGCTTGCAGAGCATGAGGACGGAGAGCTTCATTCTGTGGGTGATGGTTCTGATCCAAACAGATTGGATTCAGATATTTCAAATTTTAAATTTAAATTGGAGAACCTCCGTGTATTACTAGGGGAGGTTTTAGCGGCTCTTAATGATTGTAACACTGTTGCAATACCAGAGAAATTGTGTAGGTTGGATAAATACTTTGCGGTACCGGCGAGTACTGACGTTTTTCCTATACCTAAGAGACTAACTGAAATTGTTACTAAGGAGTGGGATAGACCCGGTGTGCCGTTCTCACCCCCTCCAATATTTAGAAAGATGTTTCCAATAGACACCACCACACGGGACTTATGGCAAACGGTCCCTAAGGTGGAGGGAGCAGTTTCTACTTTAGCTAAGCGTACCACTATCCCGGTGGAGGATAGCTGTGCTTTTTCAGATCCAATGGATAAAAAATTAGAGGGTTACCTTAAGAAAATGTTTGTTCAACAAGGTTTTATATTGCAACCCCTTGCATGCATCGCGCCGATTACGGCTGCGGCAGCATTTTGGATGGAGTCTCTGGAAGAGAACCTTAGTTCAGCTACGCTGGACGACATTACGGACAGGCTTAGAGTCCTTAAACTAGCTAATTCATTCATTTCGGAGGCCGTAGTACATTTAACCAAACTTACGGCTAAGAACTCAGGATTCGCCATTCAGGCACGTAGGGCGCTGTGGCTAAAATCCTGGTCAGCTGATGTAACTTCTAAGTCCAAATTACTTAATATACCTTTCAAAGGGCAAACTTTATTTGGGCCCGGTTTGAAAGAAATTATCGCTGACATTACAGGAGGTAAGGGCCACGCCCTGCCTCAAGACAAAGCCAAAGCTAAGGCTAGACAGTCTAATTTTCGTCCTTTTCGGAATTTCAAAGCAGGAGCAGCACCAACTTCCACTGCACCAAAACAGGAAGGAGCCGTTGCTCGTTACAGACAAGGCTGGAAACCTAACCAGTCCTGGAACAAGGGCAAGCAGGCCAGGAAACCTGCTGCTGCCCCTAAGACAGCATGAATCGAGGGCCCCCGATCCGGGACCGGATCTAGTGGGGGGCAGACTCTCTCTCTTCGCCCAGGCTTGGGCAAGTGATGTTCAGGATCCCTGGGTGCTAGAGATCATATCTCAGGGATACCTTCTAAACTTCAAATTCTCTCCCCCAAGAGGGAGATTTCATCTGTCAAGGTTGTCAACAAACCAGATAAAGAAAGAAGCGTTTCTACGCTGTGTACAAGATCTGTTATTAATGGGAGTGATCCATCCGGTTCCGCGGTCGGAACAGGGACAAGGGTTTTACTCAAACCTGTTTGTGGTTCCCAAAAAAGAGGGAACTTTCAGGCCAATCTTGGATTTAAAGATCCTAAACAAATTCCTAAGAGTTCCATCGTTCAAAATGGAAACTATTCGGACAATCTTACCCATGATCCAAAAGGGTCAGTACATGACCACAGTGGATTTAAAGGATGCTTACCTTCACATACCGATTCACAAAGATCATTACCGGTATCTAAGGTTTGCCTTCTTAGACAGGCATTACCAGTTTGTAGCTCTTCCATTCGGATTGGCTACGGCTCCAAGAATCTTCACAAAGGTTCTGGGTGCCCTTCTGGCGGTACTAAGACCGCGAGGAATTTCGGTAGCTCCGTACCTAGACGACATTCTGATACAAGCTTCAAGCTTTCAAACTGCCAAGTCTCATACAGAGTTAGTTCTGGCATTTCTAAGGTCGCATGGATGGAAAGTGAACGAAAAGAAGAGTTCTCTCTTTCCTCTCACAAGAGTTCCATTCTTGGGGACTCTTATAGATTCTGTAGAAATGAAGATTTATCTGACAGAAGACAGATTAACAAAGCTTCTAAATGCATGCCGTGTCCTTCATTCCATTCAACTCCCGTCAGTAGCTCAATGCATGGAGGTGATCGGCTTAATGGTAGCAGCAATGGACATAGTACCCTTTGCACGTCTACATCTCAGACCGCTGCAATTGTGCATGCTGAGTCAGTGGAATGGGGATTACTCAGACTTGTCCCCTACTCTGAATCTGGATCAAGAGACCAGAAACTCTCTTCTATGGTGGCTTTCTCGGCCACATCTGTCCAGGGGGATGCCATTCAGCAGGCCGGACTGGACAATTGTAACAACAGACGCCAGCCTACTAGGTTGGGGCGCTGTCTGGAATTCTCTGAAGGCTCAGGGACAATGGAATCAGGAGGAAAGTCTCCTACCAATAAACATTCTGGAATTGAGAGCAGTTCTCAATGCCCTTCTGGCTTGGCCCCAGTTAAAAACTCGGGGGTTCATCAGGTTTCAGTCGGACAACATCACGACTGTAGCTTACATCAACCATCAAGGAGGGACAAGAAGCTCCCTAGCAATGATGGAAGTATCAAAGATAATTCGCTGGGCAGAGTCTCACTCTTGCCACCTGTCAGCAATCCACATCCCGGGAGTGGAGAACTGGGAGGCGGATTTCTTGAGTCGCCAGACTTTTCATCCGGGGGAGTGGGAACTTCATCCGGAGGTCTTTGCCCAAATACTTCGACGTTGGGGCAAACCAGAGATAGATCTCATGGCGTCTCGCCAGAACGCCAAACTTCCTCGCTACGGGTCCAGATCCAGGGATCCGGGAGCGGTTCTGATAGATGCTTTGACAGCACCTTGGAACTTCGGGATGGCTTATGTGTTTCCACCCTTCCCGCTGCTTCCTCGATTGATTGCCAAAATCAAACAGGAGAGAGCATCAGTGATTCTAATAGCGCCTGCATGGCCACGCAGGACTTGGTATGCAGATCTAGTGGACATGTCATCCTGTCCGCCTTGGTCTCTACCTCTAAGACAGGACCTTCTGATACAGGGTCCATTCAAACATCAAAATCTAACTTCTCTGAAGCTGACTGTTTGGAAATTGAACGCTTGATTTTATCAAAACGTGGTTTTTCTGAGTCGGTTATTGATACCCTGATACAGGCTAGGAAGCCTGTTACCAGAAGGATTTACCATAAGATATGGCGTAAATACCTATACTGGTGCGAATCCAAAGGTTACTCCTGGAGTAAGGTTAGGATTCCTAGGATATTGTCCTTTCTACAAGAAGGTTTAGAAAAGGGTTTATCGGCTAGTTCATTAAAGGGACAGATCTCAGCTCTGTCCATCTTGTTGCACAGGCGTCTGTCAGAAAATCCAGACGTCCAGGCTTTTTGTCAGGCTTTAGCTAGAATCAAGCCTGTGTTTAAAACTGTTGCTCCGCCATGGAGTTTAAACCTTGTTCTTAACGTTCTACAAGGAGTTCCGTTTGAACCCCTTCATTCCATTGATATAAAGTTGTTATCTTGGAAAGTGTTATTTTTAATGGCTATTTCTTCGGCTCGGAGAGTCTCTGAGTTATCAGCTTTACATTGTGATTCTCCTTATTTGATTTTTCATTCAGATAAGGTAGTTCTGCGTACTAAACCTGGGTTCTTACCTAAGGTAGTCACTAACAGGAACATCAATCAAGAGATCGTGGTTCCTTCCCTGTGCCCGAATCCTTCTTCAAAGAAGGAACGTCTTCTACACAATCTGGATGTAGTTCGTGCCCTCAAGTTCTACTTGCAGGCAACTAAGGATTTTCGACAAACGTCTTCCCTGTTTGTCGTGTACTCTGGTCAGAGGAGAGGTCATAAGGCTTCGGCTACCTCTCTCTCCTTCTGGCTTCGTAGCATAATTCGTTTAGCCTATGAGACTGCTGGTCAGCAGCCTCCTGAAAGAATTACAGCTCATTCTACTAGAGCTGTGGCTTCCACTTGGGCCTTTAAGAATGAGGCCTCTATTGAACAGATTTGCAAGGCTGCAACTTGGTCTTCGCTTCATACTTTTTCCAAATTTTACAAATTTGACACTTTTGCTTCTTCGGAGGCTATTTTTGGGAGAAAGGTTCTTCAGGCAGTGGTTCCTTCTGTATAATGAGCCTGCCTATCCCTCCCGTCATCCGTGTACTTTTGCTTTGGTATTGGTATCCCAGAAGTAATGATGACCCGTGGACTGATCACACATAACAGAAGAAAACATAATTTATGCTTACCTGATAAATTCCTTTCTTCTGTTGTGTGATCAGTCCACGGCCCGCCCTGTTTTTTAAGGCAGGTAAATATTTTTTAAATTATACTCCAGTCACCACTTCACCCTTGGTTTCTCCTTTCTCGTTGATTCTTGGTCGAATGACTGGGAGTGACGTAGAGGGGAGGAGCTATATGCAGCTCTGCTGGGTGAATCCTCTTGCATTTCCTGTTGGGGAGGAGTTATATCCCAGAAGTAATGATGACCCGTGGACTGATCACACAACAGAAGAAAGGAATTTATCAGGTAAGCATAAATTATGTTTTTATACCTTCAATCAAAAGTTTGTTATTTTATAATAGCACCGGAGTGTGTTATTCCTTCTCTGGTAGAGTTTGAAGAAGAATCTACCAGAGTTTTTACTATGATTTTAGCCGGAGTAGTTAAGATCATATTGCTGTTTCTCGGCCATCTGAGGAGAGGTAAACTTCAGATCAGGGGACAGCGGGCAGATTAATCTGCAAAGAGGTATGTAGCAGCTTTTATTTTCTGACAATGGAATTGATGAGAAAATCCTGCCATACCGATATAATGTCATGTATGTATATTTTACACTTCAGTATTCTGGGGAATGGTACTTCACTGGAATTACACTGTGTACATAAGACTTTAGCCTATTTTGCAGGGACTAGCAACAGGCTTTTAATAACTCTTAATTTATGTTAAACGTTTTTGCTGGAATGTAAAATCGTTTTCATTTTCTGAGGTACTGGGTGAATAAAATGTTTGGGCACTATTTTTCCACTTGGCAGTTGCTTGATCTAGTTTCTGACAGTTTCTGATCTCTCTCACTGTTGTGTGTGAGGGGGAGGGGCCATTTTTTGGCGCTTTTGCTACGCATCAAAAAATTCAGTCAGCAGCTCATTGTATTTCCTGCATGATCCGGTTCATCTCTACAGAACTCAGGGGTCTTCAAAACTTGTTTTGAGGGAGGTAATCATTCACAGCAGAGCTGTGAGATTGTAGTTGACTGTGATAAAAAACGTTTATTCTGTAATTTTTTATTTATTTTTTCTGCTATCAGGGTTAGTTGTCTTTTGCTAATGGGAACAAACCTTTGCTAAAGTTGTGTTGTTTACAAAGATTGATGCTATAACTTTTTCAGTTTATTAATTTTCAACTGTCATAAATCTTCTGTGCTTCTTATAGGCACAGTACGTTTTCATAGTATTTTACTTGAATAGTATTCCAAGTTGCAAGTTTATTTGCTAGTGTGTTAAACATGTCTGATTCAGAGGAAGATACCTGTGCTTTTTGTGCTAATGCCAAAGTGGAGCCCAATAGAAATTTATGTACTAACTGTATTGATGCTACTTTAAATAAAAGTCAATCTGTACAAATTGAACAAATTTCACCAAACAGCGAGGGGAGAGTTATGCCGACTAACTCGCCTCACGTGTCAGTACCTGCATCTCCCGCTCGGGAGGTGCGCGATATTGTGGCGCCCAGTACATCTGGGCGGCCATTACAAATAACATTACAAGATATGGCTACTGTTATGACTGAAGTTTTGGCTAAATTACCAGAATTAAGAGGCAAGCGTGATCACTCTGGGGTGAGAACAGAGTGCGCTGATAATACTAGGGCCATGTCAGATACTGCGTCACAGCTTGCAGAACATGAGGACGGAGAGCTTCTGTCTGCGGCTGATGGTTCTGATCCAAACAGATTGGATTCAGATCTTTCAAATTTTAAATTTAAGCTGGAGAACCTCCGTGTATTACTAGGAGAGGTGTTAGCGGCTCTGAATGATTGTAACACAGTTGCAATACCAGAGAAAATGTGTAGGTTGGATAAATATTTTGCGGTACCAACGAGTACCGACGTTTTTCCTATACCTAAGAGACTTACTGAAATTATTACTAAGGAGTGGGATAGACCCGGTGTGCCGTTCTCACCCCCTCCGATATTTAGAAAGATGTTTCCAATAGACACCACCACACGGGACTTATGGCAAACGGTCCCTAAGGTGGAGGGAGCAGTTTCTACTTTAGCTAAGCGTACCACTATCCCGGTGGAGGATAGCTGTGCCTTTTCAGATCCAATGGATAAAAAGTTAGAGGGTTACCTTAAGAAAATGTTTGTTCAACAAGGTTTTATATTGCAACCCCTTGCATGCATTGCGCCGGTCACGGCTGCGGCGGCATTCTGGTTTGAGTCGCTGGAAGAGACCATTAGTTCAGCTACTCTGGATGACATTACGGACAAGCTTATAGTCCTTAAGCTAGCTAATTCATTCATTTCGGAGGCCGTAGTACATTTAACTAAACTTACGGCTAAGAATTCAGGATTCGCCATTCAGGCACGCAGAGCACTGTGACTAAAATCCTGGTCAGCTGATGTTACTTCTAAGTCTAAATTACTTAATATACCTTTCAAAGGGCAGACCTTATTTGGGCCTGGTTTGAAAGAAATTATCGCTGACATTACAGGAGGTAAAGGCCACGCCCTTCCTCAAGACAGGGCCAAACCTAAGGCCAGACAGTCTAATTTTCGTTCCTTTCGGAATTTCAAAGCAGGAACAGCATCAACTTCCTCTGCTCCAAAACAAGAAGGATCTGTTGCTCGCTACAGACAAGGCTGGAGACCTAACCAGTCTTGGAACAAGGGCAAGCAGGCCAGGAAACCTGCTGCTGCTCCTAAAACAGCATGAATTGAGGGCCCCCGATCCGGGATCGGATCTAGTGGGGGGCAGACTTTCTCTCTTCGCCCAGGCTTGGGCAAGAGATGTCCAGGATCCCTGGGCGCTAGAGATAATATCTCAGGGATACCTTCTGGACTTCAAATACTCTCCTCCAAGAGAGAGATTTCATCTGTCAAGGTTGTCAACAAACCAAACAAAGAAAGAGGCGTTTCTACGCTGCGTACAAGAGCTTTTGTTAATGGGAGTAATCCATCCAGTTCCACGGTCGGAACAGGGACAAGGGTTTTACTCAAATCTGTTTGTGGTTCCCAAAAAAGAGGGAACTTTCAGACCAATCCTGGACTTAAAAATCCTAAACAAATTCCTAAGAGTTCCATCGTTCAAGATGGAGACTATTCGGACAATTTTACCCATGATCCAAAAGGGTCAGTACATGACCACAGTGGATTTAAAGGATGCTTACCTTCACATACCGATTCACAAAGATCATTACCGGTACCTAAGGTTTGCCTTCCTAGACAGGCATTACCAGTTTGTAGCTCTTCCATTCGGATTGGCTACAGCTCCAAGAATCTTCACAAAGGTTCTGGGTGCTCTTCTGGCGGTACTAAGACCGCAGGGAATCTCGGTAGCTCCGTACCTAGACGACATTCTGATACAAGCTTCAAGCTTTCAAACTGCCAAGTCTCATACAGAGTTAGTACTGGCATTTCTAAGGTCACATGGATGGAAGGTGAACGAAAAGAAAAGTTCACTCGTTCCACTCACAAGAGTTCCCTTCCTGGGGACTCTTATAGATTCTGTAGAAATGAAGATTTACCTGACAGAAGACAGGTTAACAAGACTTCAAAGTGCTTGCCACACCCTTCATTCCATTCAACACCCGTCAGTGGCTCAATGCATGGAGGTAATCGGCTTAATGGTAGCGGCAATGGACATAGTACCCTTTGCACGCTTACACCTCAGACCACTGCAACTGTGCATGCTAAGTCAGTGGAATGGGGATTACTCAGACTTGTCCCCTTCTCTGAATCTGGATCAAGAGACCAGAAATTCTCTTCTATGGTGGCTTTCTCGGCCACATCTGTCCAGGGGGATGCCATTCAGCAGGCCAGACTGGACAATTGTAACAACAGACGCCAGCCTTCTAGGTTGGGGTGCCGTCTGGAATTCTCTGAAGGCTCAGGGACAATGGAGTCAGGAGGAGAGTCTCCTACCAATAAACATTCTGGAATTGAGAGCAGTTCTCAATGCCCTCCTGGCTTGGCCCCAGTTGACAACTCGGGGGTTCATCAGGTTTCAGTCGGACAACATCACGACTGTAGCTTACATCAACCATCAGGGAGGGACAAGAAGCTCCCTAGCAATGATGGAAGTATCAAAGATAATTCGCTGGGCAGAGTCTCACTCTTGCCACCTGTCAGCAATCCACATCCCGGGAGTGGAGAACTGGGAGGCGGATTTCTTAAGTCGTCAGACTTTTCATCCGGGGGAGTGGGAACTTCATCCGGAGGTCTTTGCTCAAATACTTCGTCATTGTGGCAAACCAGAGATAGATCTCATGGCGTCTCGACAGAACGCCAAGCTTCCTCGTTACGGGTCCAGATCCAGGGATCCAGGAGCAGTCCTGATAGATGCCCTGACAGCACCTTGGGACTTCAGGATGGCTTACGTGTTTCCACCCTTCCCGATGCTTCCTCGATTGATTGCCAGAATCAAACAGGAGAGAGCATCAGTGATTCTAATAGCACCTGCATGGCCACGCAGGACTTGGTATGCAGACCAGGTGGACATGTCATCCTGTCCACCTTGGTCTCTACCTCTGAAACAGGACCTCCTGATACAGGGTCCTTTCAAACATCAAAATCTAACTTCTCTGAAGCTGACTGCTTGGAAATTGAACGCTTGATTTTATCAAAACGTGGGTTTTCTGAGTCAGTTATTGATACCTTAATACAGGCTAGGAAGCCTGTTACCAGAAGGATTTACCATAAGATATGGCGTAAATACCTATATTGGTGTGAATCCAAAGGTTACTCTTGGAGTAAGGTTAGGATTCCTAGGATATTGTCTTTTCTACAAGAAGGTTTAGAAAAGGGTTTATCTGCTAGTTCATTAAAGGGACAGATCTCAGCTCTGTCCATTCTGTTGCACAAACGTCTGTCAGAAGTTCCAGACGTTCAGGCTTTTTGTCAGGCTTTGGCCAGGATTAAGCCTGTGTTTAAAACTGTTGCTCCGCCATGGAGTTTAAACCTTGTTCTTAACGTTTTACAGGGCGTTCCGTTTGAACCCCTTCATTCCATTGATATAAAGTTGTTATCTTGGAAAGTTCTATTTTTAATGGCTATTTCCTCGGCTCGAAGAGTCTCTGAGTTATCAGCCTTACATTGTGATTCTCCTTATTTGATTTTTCATTCGGATAAGGTAGTTCTGCGTACTAAACCTGGGTTCTTACCTAAGGTAGTCACTAACAGGAATATCAATCAAGAGATTGTTGTTCCTTCTTTGTGTCCAAATCCTTCTTCGAAGAAGGAACGTCTACTGCACAATCTGGATGTAGTTCGTGCCCTAAAATTTTACTTACAGGCAACTAAGGAATTTCGACAAACGTCTTCCCTGTTTGTCGTTTACTCTGGTCAGAGGAGAGGTCAAAAGGCTTCTGCTACCTCTCTTTCTTTTTGGCTTCGTAGCATAATTCGTTTAGCTTATGAGACTGCTGGACAGCAACCTCCTGAAATAATTACAGCTCATTCTACTAGAGCTGTGGCTTCCACTTGGGCCTTTAAGAATGAGGCCTCTGTTGAACAGATTTGCAAGGCTGCAACTTGGTCTTCGCTTCATACTTTTTCCAAATTTTACAAATTTGACACTTTTGCTTCCTCTGAGGCTATTTTTGGGAGAGAGGTTCTTCAGGCAGTGGTTCCTTCTGTATAAAGAGCCTGCCTATCCCTCCCGTCATCCGTGTACTTTTGCTTTGGTATTGGTATCCCAGAAGTAATGATGACCCGTGGACTGATCACACTTAACAGAAGAAAACATAATTTATGCTTACCTGATAAATTCCTTTCTTCTGTAGTGTGATCAGTCCACGGCCCGCCCTGTTTTTAAGGCAGGTAAATATTTTTTAAATTATACTCCAGTCACCACTACACCCTTGGCTTCTCCTTTCTCGTTGGTCCTTGGTCGAATGACTGGGAGTGACGTAGAGGGGAGGAGCTATATGCAGCTCTGCTGGGTGAATCCTCTTGCACTTCCTGTTGGGGAGGAGTAATATCCCAGAAGTAATGATGACCCGTGGACTGATCACACTACAGAAGAAAGGAATTTATCAGGTAAGCATAAATTATGTTTTATTCTCCATATCATAATTAGTAAGCATTTGCTTTTTCTTATCTTGATTTATCCATATAAGTAACATGACCTTTTATGTCGTCAAGTTTCGGCCCTTACACACAAAAACACATAACTAATACTTTTAAAACAAACCAACCTCATAAATAAAAGACAAAAGACTTAGCTTTGGTGCAAATTGGCCGCAGCTCCTTTATTTAATAAATAACTTTCATAAAACTTTAATAACTCAATAAAAGTGCAAAATAATTGCAAACATATTACACATCAAAACAGCGGTGCTAGTCCCTCCTGATTTCTCTGTATATAACTATGGTCATAACACCTTTTACTGGACCCAACTGTGCAAGTGATTGGGCCCGTCAACGATAATCCGCATAAGTTTCTAAGGAACCCCTTGCCCTTAGAAACCCCCCATCTTGAATTCCCCCCATGGAATGCAAAATACCACCACACTAACAATTGGCCATAATTTCCTGTAATTTAAGGGCTAGCATCCCTGCCCACCAACTGTAAATGACAAAACAAACATACCAGAGAAAATACTGGGGACGGGTGGGAGGGAGATGCTTCTTCCAATCTTTCTAATAAACACTGCTGGCTTTCCCGCTCAGCCCTAAACTATATAACCTCTCCCCAGCTCCGCCTCCAGCTCCTCCTATCCAGCACCCAGGCCTCTTCCTCCGCGGTCAAAGCTCCCTGCGGCTATGCTTTGCACCACCTACAGGAGCCACTTGACCTTTTATGTTGTCAAGTTCCGGCCCTTGCACACAAAAATACATAACTAATACTTTTAAAACAAACCAACCCCATAAATAAAAGACAAAAGACTTAGCTTTGGTGCAAATTGGCCGCAGCTCCTTTATTTAATAAATAACTTTCATAAAACTTTAATAACTCAATAAATAACAGCGCAAAATAATTGTAAACATATTACACATCAAAACAGCGGTGCTAGTCCCTCCTGATTTCTCTGTATATAACTATGGCCGTAACACCTTTTACTGGACCTAACCGTGCAAGTGATTGGGCCCGTCAGCGATAATCCACATAAGTTTCTAAGGAACCCCTTGCCCTTAGAAACCCCCCCATCTTGAATTCCCCCATGGGAATGCAAAATACCACCACACTAACAATTGGCCATAATTTCCTGTAATTTAGGGGCTAGCACCCCCGCCACCGACTGGCCTGAAACCTCAGTCCAGTCCTGCCAACCCCTCAATTGAACACAACACCTCCTTAAAATTGAGGATAAACAACTGCAGACCAAAGTCATTCAAATGCACCCCATCAGGCAAATAGAATTCACCCTCGCCAACCTCAGCCAAGTCTGGATGATGAACCACTGCGCCACCAAGCCTCCGTACAAAGGACCCCATAAGCTTATTAACCTTTCGCCTGCTTTTGTCTAAACGCACCGGGTCCCAAGTCGCCCTCCACGCCATTCGTGGCAAAATGTCAGACCATGCAATCTTCAGAGAAGGGAATAAAACCACCAGCCTCCCAATGTCCCTCTTCATGCTTCTCACCAACTGCCTCTGTGGCAGAAAACCAAGATCATTACCCCCAGCGTGGATCAACAAAACAGTCAGAGGCTGAAAATGTCTGCAGTAATCCACAACCAGAGGCAACAATCTTTCCCAACGAAGCCCCCTCACACCGAACCATTTAACATCACAACGAGACTTGGGAATACCCAACTGCAAGCCATCCACCTTCACCGAAGCTGCCCTTTGGGCCCAATAAATAAGAGTAGCCGACCAACCACAAACGTTCCACACCTAGAACACAGAAAAAAAAAGTAACCACATCACCTCATTAAAGACCCAACTCAGGGCGGACATACAGACGGAAATGACCAGATACCCACTTACCAATGCCCTTAACCACCGCATCAGATAAACCCCTCATTGCAGCCTCAGTTGCCACCCCTATACGGAAGGAATGGGTCCCGAAATCCCCAGAATTGAAACCCAAACAACTCAAAGATTTATTAAGAACAGCCCTGAACTGAAATTGCGACAAAGGCCTACCATCCTGGTAGACTAACAACGAACCCCCTCATCACAGGCCGAACACCCAAATGTGACCATAAACAAAGCCATGGACAAACCTCTGAACCGCTGGGAAAAAGGACAACCGTCCTACCCTATTATTTATGCCAAGTGACATAGGGGATGCTTTATGTTTATAATCTATAACTATATGGTTCCTGAGCACAGAGTCTGTCTCTATTATAAGCATTAGGGTTGCACCGATACCGATATTAGTATTGGTACCGATACCAAGTATTTGCATGAGTACTTGTACTCGTTCAAATGCACCAATACTTAAACCGATACCTCCACTTCCTACCCATATGCTATCTTGTGCCGTTTTTTCAAACAGAATGTTCCCATTTAATTTTAAACTGGAGTGGAGACTAAACTAAAAATAGTTTTCTACTGTTCTGCCAATACAAATTTCTGTTATTTGTATTATTGTAGGAGAGATCACTGTACCTCATTCAGACAAACCCCTTGAGTACTGGGCGGTTAATAAACTGAGATTTCCATCTCTGGCTAAAATGGCCCAAAAATATCTTTCAGCCTCATGCAGTAGTGTGGAAAGTGAAAGACTGTTCAACTTAGAGTTGAACCTCCTTACGAATAGCAAAAACAGACTTATAGCTGAACATGCAGAGATGCTTCTGTTCTGTTCCTTAAAAAGAACTTGCCACTAACTTTTAAAAAATTATTATAATTGGTAGAGTGCCTTTTATACGGCTAGTTTTCATCTTGCACAATTATGCTCAAAACATACTGTACTCTGAGGAACATCTTAGCTTATATAATTGCAGGAAGAGTACTCATAGGAAACATTAAGTTAATTCCAATGAACACTCATCCTGCAATTATAGGACTAGATTTAGATTACATTTGATTGGTATTAATGCTTTACCAATGCTCTGTTCACATTTCCAACTGCATAGACTTTAATGGAGTAGGACATGTAATGAGAGCATTGGTAAAGCTTACCAGTCAAATGTAATCTAGCCCATAGTGTTGTTCCCCATGATTAAACAGTGCACCATTCTATTTTTTTACTGTATTGCACTTTTGGTTGGTTGTGATTTTATATTTGTTATGTATTGTTGTTTTTAATATATTTTATTGCAATATAATATTAATAAACATGTTCTGTGAACTTTGTGAAAAATAAAACTTATTTCATAATATCTTTTGAGTTACAGTCCTAAAGAAGGAATCTTAAATAATTAGTCTGTATTGTGCTTGGTAAACTGTAACATGACATTAAAAAAAGTATTGGTAATTGGTATCTGCGAGTATTTCAAAGCAAGTATCGGTACTTGTACTCAGGCTTAAAACAATTGTATCGGTGCAACCCTAATAAGCATGCTGGTTATCATTGTTAACTCTTCTATTTAAGCCATCTACCACTTCTAGTTAAGGATTTGTGTCATTCTATTAATATTTACTCTATATTTCCTACATGTTTTAATTTACATATGTGGGGAGCGACAATTTTGCTCCTATTCATATTTCATCTAAGGGACCAGTATTCCCTTATTTGAAAGATCTCTATCTGATGGGGAGGTATGTACTTCAGCTTGAATAATTAGTAAATGACTTATACAATTATTTGTTAGGAAACCCTAGAGTCCTTAAATGTTTAGTACTGTACTTTAGCTATATGAGAGAACTGTGATTGGTCCGCTAGCGGCCGGAATGGCCAAGCACATCCAGCCTCCTATTAACATTCAGTACACACTCCTAGTACCAGATTTGTGTCTCTCCCACTACCAGGGCAAACATTTTTGACACTTAGAGGACTTATATTATCCTTATATCATACTTTAACATCACATACCTTCAGTATGCAGACAGTTCTCTCCCCACAGATTGTATTTTCTTACTGCTCACAGCAAAGTTAACCACTCAAAACTCTTCTTTAGGAATTATGGGTGCTAGCCTAAATCTTGCTGTCCATTACTTCATTGACTAGCTATTTTAGAAGCATGCTGCTATTCCATTATGTCTAAGCTATAAACTCTTGACATATTACCCTGCACCATATACCATATGGATATTATACTATTTACAAATATTATATGAAGTTTGAATTGCCTCAACATCCTTCAATCACACATCCAGTATTGAGTAAGGCACCTGTTCACTCCCTGTTGATTGTACTTTTTAAATGCATGTTAGAGATTATAATATGTGTTATACGTTCATTCACTCAGGTTATCCACTCAAGGTATTACATAAGAATTTAAGGGTTGTTTATTCTCCATATCATAATTAGTAAGCATTTGCTTTTTCTTATCTTGATTTATCCATATAAGTAACATGACCTTTTATGTCGTCAAGTTCCGGCCCTTACACACAAAAACACATAACTAATACTTTTAAAACAAACCAACTCCATACATTAAAGACAAAAGACTTAGCTTTGGTGCAAATTGGCCGCAGCTCCTTTATTTAATAAATAACTTTCATAAAACTTTAATAACTCAATAAAAGTGCAAAATAATTGCAAACATATTACACATCAAAACAGCGGTGCTAGTCCCTCCTGATTTCTCTGTATATAACTATGGTCATAACACCTTTTACTGGACCCAACTGTGCAAGTGATTGGGCCCGTCAAAGATAATCCGTATAAGTTTCTAAGGAACCCCTTGCCCTTAGAAACCCCCCATCTTGAATTCCCCCCATGGGAATGCAAAATACCACCACACTAACAATTGGCCATAATTTCCTGTAATTTAAGGGCTAGCATCCCTGCCCACCAACTGCGACAACAACTGTAAATGACAAAACAAGCATACCAGAGAAAATACTGGGGACGGGTGGGAGGGAGATGCTTCTTCCAATCTTTCTAATAAACACTGCTGGCTTTCCCGCTCAGCCCTAAACTATATAACCTCTCCCCAGCTCCGCCTCCAGCTCCTCCTATCCAGCACCCAGGCCACTTCCTCCGCGGTCAAAGCTCCCTGCGGCTATGCTTTGCACCACCTACAGGAGCCACTTGACCTTTTATGTCGTCAAGTTCTGGCCCTTGCACACAAAAATACATAACTAATACTTTTAAAACAAACCAACCCCATAAATAAAAGACAAAAGACTTAGCTTTGGTGCAAATTGGCCGCAGCTCCTTTATTTAATAAATAACTTTCATAAAACTTTAATAACTCAATAAATAACAAAAATAATTGTAAACATATTACACATCAAAACAGCGGTGCTAGGGGGGCGGAGCTAGCTCTGAGTCTGGACGGCCGCACAACACTATAGCTTCGGCTACACTACCACAAATAAATATATATTTAGCCGTCCAGCTCAGCTGATTTCATTATCACAGGGTCTCTAACTCTGCGCTACACTCCATGGTGAAGTTTGAAGATTGTGGGACAATGCTGAACGACACTAAGCCATGAGATTTCCTGACGATCTTAGCTAGGGCCTGTGTGAGCAGCCATTTTACAACCCCGTGAGGGGACTCTCGCAAAAGACGCATGAAGAGTTCTTCTGAGAGACTATATGCTACTTGTGGAGGCAGGGAGTTTTTGCACTTGGTAATCCGGTACGGCAGATATGTTAGCACCTTGCTCCATAAGGATTAAGCCTTTACAATGCTCCTGTTGAACAACCATACTGGCGGACAATAAGAGAACGGTAGTTCAACTTCATACAAACCCACAGTTCCCCAGTTAGGGGCCATCAATTCCACAGTCAACCCGACATAGCAGCAAGCTATCCTAATACCGGATACATTGACTTTTATCTGATACCTACTAGAGGGGCAATACCCACAGCCTAAACATGATGACTCCTAGTGAACGCACTTATATGGATTTGAAGGTATGTTTAAAGATACTTGCCGAAGAGGTGGGGACTTATTTTACCCCTGTATGCGTCTCTCATGGGGCCATGGATTCAGCGTTTTTAAGTCAGCAGGTTCAGGAGTTAGTGTCACCTCCCCAGACGGGCAGACCTGAGCCTCTAAAGACTGAGCCTTACTACTCTCATAGCAATGTCTACGCGGTCTCTTCTAACCTGCCTGTTGAGACCCGTGACATACACCCGCTCTGGGTTCCTGCTCACTCCACAGATCTAACCGGAGCTAAGTCCCCTCATATTTACAGCCTCCGGCGATACCCGGAACATACCCGACCACTAAGACGCCTCAGAGGACTCGGACACTTACAGGGTTAATATCGAGTTGGAAAATTACTTGACCGGGAAGGAGGCGATCAGGCTCACTCACCAACAGTAGCACTAATCATCTTTTCTGCAGCCTTCAGCCTCAGCATTAGACCGACAGGACAATCCCATCATAGAAAGCTTGCACTTCCTTTCTTTACTCTGAGAACAGGCGTTGGCTAGCAGACTCACAAACTGACTATTTCCACAGATTCCTGTGTCTGTGCATTATCGTTATATACAAGGCTCCTTTTCTCCTATCACACCTTAGTTCCTTAGTTCCTATGCCAAATGTTATCCCCCACATGTTTGATTGCAACATTTTAGTGTATTACAAGTTTAAGTTTAGCGAATATACATAATCTTAGCTAAGTGACAATAACTGCCAGAATATGTGTTATACCCCCAACACTTCCACCCTTATCCTGGCTCATATCTCTTAACATGTGAATATTTTGGTGTCAATCGTTTTGTAACCCTTATGTTTTAATAGTATGAGGTAGATTATACTAGCAGTTATATTAGTGTGTCCCTTGTTTGGGTAGAATGTAAGTTACCTGATCATTACTATATTGTTTATTAGTTCTAAAGCTTATGCACATTGAGGCACTATTAACTGAGGGCTATTTACACACCGTTAAAAATAAGTCTCATAGTCAGTCTCACCATATCCACACATAAGGTTCCAAAGGGGCAATGGAGGGCTTTATATCCCGAAGCGCCCATAAACATAGCTTTAAATGTGAGAATTGTAGAGTCTGTGAGCCCCACCTCCCTCTATATTTTACCTCCCCATAACTCAGGTTAACCTACAATGCTATATCTATGCAGCCCCTCCTCCTATAGTTACTTTATTATGATGCTCCTGTTGGTACGGCTCTCCTCCCCCCCCCCCTTCTCCTCACCCTTTCTCTCTTTTTTTTTTTTGTTTAAATGATTTTTATTGAAAATTGGTACATTGAAAATGAACAAGATATATAATTTCAGTTACATCATAATAGCATCATAGCTGTTCACGGTGAAGACAGTCATCATTAATGATTAATCCAATTTCCATAAGAATTTTTGGGATGTTTTGAAGGGAGAAGTGAGTCATAACATATCATTGGAAGATATAAAAGAATATAGAGGGTGCTAGTAAGCGGGGGTAGGGAGATAGGGGTAAGAAGAAGAATGGAGGGGGAGATGGTGTCCCGCCTGGCCTACCTTCCTTAAAATCACGGGGAGGAAAGTAGTTGTAGCTTATAAAAGTTTTGGGTATAGAATGTCGGGGGGGGCTGTTTAAGTGTGGCAATCATAAGACCCTTGATCCCATATAAATTGAATATTGCAGATCGTGTCTTGTTTACCTAGATAACAGTAATGCATCCTTTCTAGCGTGAGGACATGATCTACTTCAGATTTCCATTGGGCAATAGACGGTATCTCACATGTCTTCCATTTCCTAGGGATTAAGCGTTTAGCACAAGAGAGCATTAAGAGAAGCAGCTTTCTGCGGTAAACGCAAGCGATTTTAGGGATGAGATTAAGAATTATAATTGATGGGGAAAGTGTGATTGGTACCCCCAGAGTATAGGCTATGTGTCTTTCTACTTGGTTCCAGAAGGTATGTAGGAGGGGGCACGACCACCATATGTGGGTGAGGGTACCTTCCTCACCGCATCGTCTCCAACAGCTGGAGGAGGCAGTGGGGTATATGATCCTCAGGCGCTGAGGGGTTAAATACCACCGAGCTAATATTTTGTAGTTTAATTCAGATATGGTCAAGGATAGGGAGGCAGAATGTGTGTGTCGAAAGCATTGTCTCCAGGTCTCAGTGTCACGGTCATCTTGGAGTTCAACTGCCCACTTAGTGAGGTATGTAGGTCTTTTTTCAGGGAAAGAGCCCCTGAGCATTCTGTACGCTAGAGAGATGTGTGCTCTATTTATATTCGGATTGATACATAACTGTTCAAAAGCGGTCAAGGGTCTAAGTATCGTTTCTTTGTGCGGGCAGTGGATGATCGCGTGCCTAATCTGTAGGTAGGAGTACCAACGGTGGAAGGGTGGGCCTAGTTCTTCATTAAGGGTAAGTCTGTCTTTGACTCCCGAGGTGTCGGTCACTAAATAAACTGGTAGGGACCCATGAAGTCTATTAGTTGAGTTGTGAGAGTATAGGTCGTGCTTGAGAAAGAGGTGATATCGAAGGAGGGGGGTCAGGGGGGAAAGTACAGTAGAGATTCCCTTTGTGTGAGTGAGTACATCATCCCACACATCTAGGGAAGCTTTAATATAGTCATTGTCTTGTATAGTGCGAGGTCTGGATTCTTTAGGAATCCAGGGGAGGTCTCTTATGGGGTTAGCCTGAGCTAGATGGCCCTCCATCTGTATCCAAAGCTTCGAGGGATTGGCATGATTCCAAGCTATAACCCTGGCTAAATGTGCGGCTTTATAGTAATTAGAAAGATTAGGGACGCCAAGGCCTCCATCTTCTTTACTTAAATACATGGTGTGCTGAGCTATCCTTGGGCGCTTATATGACCATATAAAGGAGTTAATCATTTTTTGTTGTGCTGAGAGAAAGGGTTTCGGTAAGGGCAGAGGAAGGGCCTGGAACAGATATAGGTATCTGGGGACTATCATCATCTTCACCGTGTTGATGCGCCCTAGCCATGATAAATGTCCCTGTTTATGCCAGTTTTCTAGCGAGGATTTAACGTTCGTTTGGAGGTTGATAAAGTTATCTGAAAAGAGTGTGTTGATCTTTGGAGATTCAAAGTGTGAACTTTGTTTGTCGCGTAATGTACAGCATTTCTTGAGAGGTTAGATTTATTGGCAATAGACCCGACTTCTCCATGTTAATGGAGAAGTTGGAAACCTGTTTGTATGTGTCTAGGATTTGTATGAGAGCGGGGAGGGAGGTAGTTGGGGATTGTAAGGTGAATATCACGTCGTCTGCGAACAGGAGGCATTTTTGGGTAGTGTCTCCGAATTTTAGGCCTTGTATATGATGACAGTGTCTAATTTGTAATGCCAGTATTTCAACTGTAATAGCGAATAATAGGGGTGAGAGCGGGCACCCTTGACGTGTGCCATTGGAAATGGGAAAAGGTTGGGATATATTATTGTTGACTTTAATTTTTGCGCTCGGGTTGTGATAAAGGGCCTTTATTCTGGAAATGAAGAGCTCGGAAAAGCCGAACTTTGACAGGGTGGACCACATAAATTGCCAGTCCACCCTGTCAAATGCTTTCTCAGCATCCGTCGAAAGCAAGGTTAGGGGTGTGCGGGAAAGGTGGGCTTGTTGGAGTGAGTGAAGTAATCTACTAGTGTTATCTTTCGCCTCTCTCCCCTTAATGAAGCCCACCTGATCGGGGTGGACTATGTTGGGCAATATTTCATTCATGCGGTTGGCTAAAATTTTGGCATATATTTTCATATCAATATTTATAAGGGAAATTGGTCTATAGTTATTGACTACATCATTGGGTTTGCCCGGTTTAGGAATCACCGTGATTACTGCTTCTAGAAGGGAGCTGGGCAAAACAGCGCCCTGATCTATATCGTTAAAAAGTGTCAGGAGTTGGGGGTTTATGTGTTCTTGTAAGAGCTGGTAAAATTTAGATGTGAGGCCGTCTGGGCCTGGGGATTTGCTTTGGTAAGGACTTAATAACTAAGTTGATATCTCTCAGGGTAATGGGAGAGTCTAAGAATTGTTTATCGACATCTGTGATAGAGGTTGTAGGGACAGTGTTCAAGTATGTTTTTATTTTCTCTTTCCTATCTTGTGATGCGGAATCTGCTAGATTATATAGTTGCTTATAGTAAGAAGCAAATGAGTTGACAATTTCTTCATTTTTGTGGGTTGTCTCACCAGATGGGTGGCGGATTGTCTTAATGAAATTGGAGAGCCTTTGTTTTTTAAGGGACCTGGCCAGTAAGCGGCCTGATTTGTTACTTTCTATGAAAAACTTAGATTTAGTAGTTAACGCTCTCATGTGGGCTTTTTGAATTAGAAATTTATTTAGGGCTTCTCTAGCGTCATTTAATTTGGAGAGCTTGGTTGCGGAGGATGGATCTGCTCTAAGAGTGGTTTCACAGGTAGTTAGTTCGTCAGATAGTGAAGTGAACTGGGCATTGTGAATCTTGCGTTGTGTGGCGGTGTGTTTTATTATTACCCCCCTGATAAAACATTTATATGCCTCCCAATTGTTCGCGGGTGTCGTGTCCTCAGGTTTGTTTAGGGCAAAGAATTCGGCCGAGAGTTTTTTAATGTCATCAACTGTTGCTTGGTTAGTCAGTATATGGTCATTGAGTCTCCAGTTGAATGTAGTATGTGGTTTGCTAGCCCATTTGAATTCTGTATGTACCATACTGTGATCAGACCAAGAGGTGTGCGTGATTTTAGAATGTACAAGGGCAGAAAGCAGAGCCTGATCACATAGTATGTAATCCAACCTGGAGTACGTGTTGTGGATGTGAGAAAAAAGTGTAATCTTTCTCCAACATAGGTGTGTCCGGTCCACGGCGTCATCCTTACTTGTGGGATATTCTCTTCCCCAACAGGAAATGGCAAAGAGCCCAGCAAAGCTGGTCACATGATCCCTCCTAGGCTCCGCCTACCCCAGTCATTCTCTTTGCCGTTGTACAGGCAACATCTCCACGGAGATGGCTTAGAGTTTTTTAGTGTTTAACTGTAGTTTTTATTATTCAATCAAGAGTTTGTTATTTTAAAATAGTGCTGGTATGTACTATTTACTCTGAAACAGAAAAGAGATGAAGATTTCTGTTTGTATGAGGAAAATGATTTTAGCAACCGTTACTAAAATCCATGGCTGTTCCACACAGGACTGTTGAGAGGAATTAACTTCAGTTGGGGGAACAGTGAGCAGTCTTTTGCTGCTTGAGGTATGACACATTCTAACAAGACGATGTAATGCTGGAAGCTGTCATTTTCCCTATGGGATCCGGTAAGCCATTTTTATTCACACAGTAAATAAGGGCTTCACAAGGGCTTATTAAGACTGTAGACATTTTCTGGGCTAAATCGATCATATTTACACATATTTAGCCTTGAGGAATCATTTAATCTGGGTATTTTTTGTAAAATAATATCGGCAGGCACTGTTTTAGACACTTTATTCTATTGGGGCTTTCCCTAATCATAGTCAGAGCCTCATTTTCGCGCCGGTATGGCGCACTTGTTTTTGAGAACAGCATGACATGCAGCTGCATGTGTGTGGAGCTCTGATACATAGAAAAGTCTTTCTGAAGGCATTATTTGGTATCGTATTCCCCTTTGGGCTTGGTTGGGTCTCAGCAAAGCAGATTCCAGGGACTGTAAAGGGGTTAAATATAAAAACGGCTCCGGTTCCGTTATTTTAAGGGTTAAAGCTTCCAAATTTGGTGTGCAATACTTTTAAGGCTTTAAGCAAGGGGAAAACACTGTTTGGCCCTGACTTGAAAGAGTTTATCTCTGATATCACTGGGGGCAAGGGCCACGCCCTTCCTCAGAATAGGTCTTTCAAGGCCAAAAATAAACCTAATTTTCGTCCCTTTCGCAGAAACGGACCAGCCCCAAGTGCTACGTCCTCTAAGCAGGAGGGTAATACTTCTCAAGCCAATCCAGCCTGGAGACCAAGGCAAGGCTGGAACAAAGGAAAGCAGGCCAAGAAACCTGCCACTGCTCCCAAGACAGCATGAGATGCGGGCCCCCGATCCGGGACCGGATTTGGTGGGGGGCAGACTCTCTCTCTTCACTCAGGCTTGGGCAAGAGATGTTCTGGATCCTTGGGCGCTAGAAATAGTCTTCCAAGGTTATCTTCTGGAAGTGATTCATCCTGTTCCATTAAAAGAACGAGGGATGGGGTTCTACTCCAATCTGTTCGTAGTTCCCAAAAAAGAGGGAACGTTCAGACCAATCTTAGATCTCAAGATCCTAAACAAGTTTCTCAAGGTTCCATCGTCCAAAATGGAAACCATTCGAACAATCCTTCCATCCAGGAAGGTCAATTCTTGACCACGGTGGATTTAAAGGATGCGTATCTACATATTCCTGTCCACAAGGAACATCATCGGTTCCTAAGGTTCGCATTCCTGGACAAGCATTACCAGTTTGTGGCGCTTCCTTTCGGATTAGCCACTGTTCCAAGGATTTTCACAAAGGTACTAGGGTCCCTTCTGGCGGTGCTAAGACCAAGGGGCATTGCTGTAGTACCTTACTTGGACGACATTCTGATTTAAGCGTCGTCCCTTCCTCTAGCAAAGGCTCACACGGACATAGTCCTGGCCTTTCTCGGATCTCACGGATGGTAAGTGAACGTGGAAAAGAGTTCTCTATCTCCGTCGACAAGAGTTCCCTTCTTGGGAACAATAATAGACTCCTTAGAAATGAGGATTTTTCTGACAGAGACCAGAAAAACAAAACTTCTAAACTCTTGTCGGATACTTCCTTCCGTTCCTCTTCCTTCCATAGCGCAGTGCATGGAAGTGATAGGTTTGATGGTAGCGGCAATGGACATAGTTCCTTTTGCGCGCATTCATCTAAGACCATTTCAATTGTGTATGCTCAGTCAGTGGAATGGGGACTATACAGACTTGTCTCCGAAGATACAAGTAAATCAGAGGACCAGAGACTCACTCCGTTGGTGGCTGTCCCTGGACAACCTGTCGCAAGGGGTGACCTCCCGCAGACCAGAGTGGGTCATTGTCACGACCGACGCCAGTCTGATGGGCTGGGGCGCGGTCTGGGGATCCCTGAAAGCTCAGGGTCTTTGGTCTCGGGAAGAATCTCTTCTACCGATAAATTCTGGAACTGAGAGCGATATTCAATGCTCTCAAGGCTTGGCCTCAGCTAGCGAGGGTCAAGTTCATATTCAATCAGACAACATGACGACTGTTGCGTACATCAACCATCAGGGGGGAACAAGGAGTTCCCTGGCGATGGAAGAAGTGACCAAAATCATTCAATGGGCGGAGACTCGCTCCTGCCACCTGTCTGCAATCCACATCCCAGGAGTGGAAACTTGGGAAGCGGATTTTCTGATTCGTCAGACATTGCATCCGGGGGTGTGGGAACTCCATCCGGAAATCTTTGCCCAAATCACTCAACTGTGGGGTATTCCAGACATGGATCTGATGGCCTCTCGTCAGAACTTCAAGGTTCCTTGCTACGGGTCCAGATCCAGGGATCCCAAGGCGACTCTAGTAGATGCACTAGTAGCACCTTGGACCTTCAACCTAGCTTATGTATTCCCGCCGTTTCCTCTCATCCCCAGGCTGGTAGCCAGGATCAATCAGGAGAGGGCGTAGGTGATCTTGATAGCTCCTGCGTAACCACGCAGGACTTGGTAGGCAGATCTGGTGAATATGTCATCGGCTCCACCATGGAAGCTACCTTTGAGACGAGACCTTCTTGTTCAAGGTCCGTTCGAACATCCGAATCTGGTCCTACTCCAGCTGACTGCTTGGAGATTGAACGCTTGATCTTATCAAAGCGAGGGTTCTCAGATTCTGTTATTGATACTCTTGTTCAGGCCAGAAAGCCTGTAACTAGAAAAATTTACCACAAAATATGGAAAAAATATATCTGTTGGTGTGAATCTAAAGGATTCCCTTGGGACAAGGTAAAGATTCCTAGGATTCTATCCTTTCTTCAAGAAGGATTGGAGAAAGGATTATCTGCAAGTTCCTTGAAGGGACAGATTTCTGCCTTGTCTGTGTTACTTCACAAAGAGCTGGCAGCTGTGCCAGATGTTCAAGCCTTTGTTCAGGCTCTGGTTAGAATCAAGCCTGTTTACAAACCTTTGACTCCTCCTTGGAGTCTCAACTTAGTTCTTTCAGTTCTTCAGGGGGTTCCGTTTGAACCCTTACATTCTGTTGATATTAAGTTATTATCTTGGAAAGTTTTGTTTTTGGCTGCAATTTCTTCCGCTAGAAGAGTTTCAGAATTATCTGCTCTGCAGTGTTCTCCTCCTTATCTGGTGTTCCATGCAGATAAGGTGGTTTTACGTACTAAACCTGGTTTTCTTCCAAAAGTTGTTTCTAACAAAAACATTAACCAGGAGATAGTCGTGCCTTCTTTGTGTCCGAAACCAGTTTCGAAGAAGGAACGTTTGTTGCACAATTTGGATGTTGTTCGCGCTCTAAAATTCTATTTAGATGCTACAAAGGATTTTAGACAAACATCTTCCTTGTTTGTTGTTTATTCTGGTAACAGGAGAGGTCAAAAAGCAACTTCTACCTCTCTCTCTTTTTGGATTAAAAGCATCATCAGATTGGCTTACGAGACTGCCGGACGGCAGCCTCCTGAAAGAATCACAGCTCATTCCACTAGGGCTGTGGCTTCCACATGGGCCTTCAAGAACGAGGCTTCTGTTGATCAGATATGTGGGGCAGCGACTTGGTCTTCACTGCACACTTTTACCAAATTTTACAAGTTTGATACTTTTGCTTCTTCTGAGGCTATTTTTGGGAGAAAGGTTTTGCAAGCCGTGGTGCCTTCCATTTAGGTGACCTGATTTGCTCCCTCCCTTCATCCGTGTCCTAAAGCTTTGGTATTGGTTCCCACAAGTAAGGATGACGCCGTGGACCGGACACACCTATGTTGGAGAAAACAGAATTTATGTTTACCTGATAAATTACTTTCTCCAACGGTGTGTCCGGTCCACGGCCCGCCCTGGTTTTTTAATCAGGTCTGATAATTTATTTTCTTTAACTACAGTCACCACGGTATCATATGGTTTCTCCTATGCAAATATTCCTCCTTAACGTCGGTCGAATGACTGGGGTAGGCGGAGCCTAGGAGGGATCATGTGACCAGCTTTGCTGGGCTCTTTGCCATTTCCTGTTGGGGAAGAGAATATCCCACAAGTAAGGATGACGCCGTGGACCGGACACACCGTTGGAGAAAGTAATTTATCAGGTAAACATAAATTCTGTTTTTCTGTTGGTATGTACTACTCGGCAGGTGTCAAATAGGTTAATAGATCGTAAGGCTGCACAATTAGAGTTGAGAGTATTATTACGCAGATAGGATTTTCCACTAGAGGTGTCTAGTATTGGGTTCATGGGGAAATTAAAATCTCCACCCGCAATGATGGGTCCTTTAGCTAGGTCTAGTATTTTGTTAACCAGGGTTTTGAAGAAGTTGGGGGTGGGTCTGTTTGGTGCATAGGTGTTTACCAATGTGACCGGGGAGCCGTAACATAGACCGACAAGAATTAGAATCCTACCCTCAGTGTCTGTATATTTCTGTAGTAGTTCGAATGGGAAGCCTTGTCTGAATGAAATGCTGACCCCATTTTTCCTATTTGTACCGGAGCTATAGTAGTGTTGGTCAAAATATCTTTTGGATAAAGTGGGTTCGTTATTTTTCTTAAAGTGTGTTTCCTGAACCATAATAACGTCAATTTTCCGTTTATAAAAGTCATGGAACGCTATAGAGCGTTTTTCGGCTGAAAGAAAGCCCTTAACATTCTGGGTGGCTACGTGTAATGTTTCTTCTTTATGGCGTACTGTATGAGACATCGTAATGTCGGGTGTCTAACACCAACCCACTCTTCGGTATGAAGGGGCCAGACGGGACAACAAGTAGGAGAGGAAAAGGATATCTACTGTTAGTGTTGGAGAAGAGGAGTTTCCAAAGAAAGGTTAGTTAGTGGGAGTCAGAGGAAATGGGAGAGGAGGAAAGAGAAGTTATGACTTTTTTTTTTTTTTAAAAAACAGTATTAGAGTAAATAACAATATTTATAACAGTATTAATTCAATCAACATTAATGTAAAATATAAAATACAAGTATTGCGCTGAGAAGAGAGGGAAGAAAAGTATGCAATAGAGTCTCAGCTCATAACCTGTAACTTTGATCTTTGAACTTTGATCTTTGGTCTCGGGGGCCTTTATTACAGGCCGGGTATCTGGGTAGAGTAAGGTAGTGTGGTGGTCGACTGATTTTAGGTGGCATTGTTCTAGTATGTAGGGGCTCATAGCTTCTCTACATTGCCTTAATTCAGAGAAGCCCGGTTGATTTTATTATGTCCTGTCTAGAGGGGTGTGGGGATTAGTAGGAGGTGTCATGTGGGGACCCTATTCTGTTAGTTGAAGTGTAGTCGATGTTCAATGAGGTTGGAGTGTATGCGTGCTGTCCATGTTACTAGAATTAGGTCAGGCGATGTAAAGTCGCAGACATTTAAATAGTCAGTGTGTCGTGGTGTCGTTATAACTCAGTAAAAGTCTCAGGATATGCACAGGAGGTTTAATAGATTCTAAGAAGGAATTCCTCTAAGAGGAACTGAGGTATATGTTCAGTTTCGGGGTCTTATGTAGGAGGATGGGTGGGTCTATTAATGAGGTTAAATACGTAGTTGGGGTGAGTTAATGTCTTGTGACACGTCAAGAGTTTAGAAGCGATGTGGTAACATTTACAGGGAAATGTAAAATATCAGTGCAGGTATAACATATCGAACTCAATAAATTCCATAACATAATACAGTAAATTTTACCTTAACATAAGGCATAATGTAGTACAAACACAGCTCAGTACCCCTGGGTCCGTGGTGTCTCTTTGGTTCAGAAGGTCTGTTCAGTGTCACCGTATTCTGTCTGGTGGGTTGTGGGGGTTAGCTAAGGGAATTATGTGGAGTTCTTGTACTGCTGAGGTGTGTTCATTTTTTCAGGGTTACCGAGAAGTACACATGCTGTCTGAGTTATTGTAGCTGAGTCTAAAGTCTGGAAGTCACAGACATTTAGGTAGTCGATGTATTGTGTCATCACTTAACCTCGGTAAGGACTCTGTAATGAGGTGTGTATAAATTTGTAACGGCGCCTCTCTATGAGAGTCATGTGTATATGAACCTCGGTAGGGGCCCTGACTGTATAATGAGGTGTGGATAAATTTGTAACGGCGCCTCTTTATGAGAGTCACATGTATATGATCTGCGCTGAGGGCCTAGGAAGAGGGAGTGGTTGGGCCTATAGGTACGGTCAGGTGTGTGGTGGAGGAGAGATAATGTCTAGTGGCCTGTTTAAAGTTTAGTAGCGGTATGTCAACATTTGTAGGGAAATAAAAAACAACAGAACATTTATAACATATTAAACTTTGTGGATAGCATAACATAACATAATGGAACTTATCTTCATTTTGAACATAATTTTAAACCAGCAGATTATATTGCTCTTAAGAGGTTGAGATGCTACAGTCTATATGTGTTGGGCATCTCATGCCTGGGAATCAAGGCCTAATAAAGGAGGAAGAAGAAAAAAAAAAAAAGGAGGCATATACAGATAGACAGTACATTGCATTGCATTTACTCATCTGATGGAGTCTGAGTCCGAGGTGCCTGAGTTGTTGGAAGATATTTGTCTTCTTTTGGTCTGATTAGAGTCAGTATCTGGATCTGGTCTCCGCTGGGATTTAAAGCCTGTTGAACCATCTTGGGGTCTTTGAGATGATTGATGGTTTGTTGTGTCAGGTGATGAAATTTTTAAAATGTTGCAGAATCTGTGAATGTCAGAGGGAGAAGGGCATTCCGTCTTCTTCCCGTTTTTCACCACTATTACTGAGGTAGGAAATCCCCATCTGTATGGAATGTGAAGTGAACGGAGGTGTGCTTTTAGGGGTTGAAAGTCCCGTCTCTTCTGCAATGTTCTGAGTGAGAGGTCTTGGTAGATTTGAATTCTATGACCTTGGAAGTGTATGTTTTGTTTTTTCCTGGCGGTATTATATATTTCTTCTTTTTGACAGTAATTTTGGAAATGTACCACAATGTCTCTTGGAGGGGAGTCATCTGGGGGCTTCGGACGTAGTGCTCTGTGAGCTCTGTCTAGTGGAATGTCTAGGTTTTCAGGAGAGTTTTCTCTAAGTATGTCTGCAAAGAGAGCCTGGAGAAAGTCTCGGATATCATTGTTCAATACAGACTCTGGTATCCCCCTGAAGCGAAGGTTACCCCTTCTGGTGCGATTTTCCAAATCGTCAATTTTATCTTCGAGTTCTGAAATATGACGGTCTTGTTGGGTTTGACTCGTAGAGAGATGTGCAAGTTTTTGTGCTACCACAAACTCATGTTCTTCTAGGTTGTCAACCCTGTGGCTCAGGTCACCGATCTCTTTCTTCAGATCAGCGCATTCCTCTTTGATGCATGCCTTAACCTGCTCAATTAGAGTTACAATAGCTTTATATGTTATTGGTGTGTCCTCCTCTAGGGCCATAGTTGTGGGTGCCGCTTCAATGTTTGTAGGCGGACTATTGACTTGCTCTTCTTCTATAGCGTCCGAAATGGACTCTGTTGTTTTAGACATGGACGGCTGGTCTGTCTGCTTAAAGAAAGCATGAACTGCAGGCTGGGTAGATTGTTGCAGCTTTTGGGGTTTATCTTGACGAGTGTTCTTTCTTTGTGACATAGTGTCTGGAAGTGGTGTTATGGCACTTGAGTTAACTGAAAGTGTTGTCGCACACTGTACCCCCTAGGGGTTTTGCCCTCACAGGGCGATCACGGTAAAGGGCAGATGGGGTATGACCCGTCACACCGTGGTGTGGCGGGAAAGGGAGCGGGGGTACGTGCGTGAAGTGCCCAATAATCAGGGACCCAGAGTCAAGGGTATATGTGTTTAAATTATTTGCCTGCAGCCAAGAGATTCATACAGTCTGTGTATATCATTAGTACTGAGGAAAGGGTGGCGACCGTCAATGGTCAGAGGTTCTGATGTTGAATATCCAAAGAGTTAGGTTAGGCCCCAATTATATTCTTGAAAAGATTGTCCATTTATTGAGGAAAATATAGAAACTTTTATTAGGCTATGACCATGCGTGTCAGTAAAGCAGCGCCTGTGGTAGTATGGCAGCATGCAGGGTGACCTTCTCCCATCTGTTGCACCAGGAGCAGCGCATGTAGCGTTAAACACAACGTTACTAGTTATTCTGATGTGTCCCCTAATTTGGGGTATTTCCACGTGGCTTCAAGGTTGGAGAGGGAGCCTTCTGGGAAAGATTGTTTATGTATATCGGTGAAGTTTCTGTACGTTAGTGTTCAGAGTAGTGCAGCAGCCAGAGGATTGCAGCAGTTGCGTGCCCCACATAAGTATCACATTCAGCGTGTTAAAGTGGTTCTCATTTTGGTGAGTTGGAAGTGTGTCCCCCCTGTGATGTTTTGCGGTTAGGGCAAAATATGGCGTGCAGGCCTTACCGGGTGTTGCAGAGCGAAGTCCGGTCTGAGGGAGATGTCACAAGCTGCAGCGTTAGAGGTGCATATTAGTATGAGCTGCGAGGGTTTGTGATGCAAGCATCAAGTGTTGATCTTGGTCCTGGATGTTGATCCTGGGTGTTCCGGTCTGTGTACTGTTAAGTCCGTGGTTTAATAGTGTCGCTTGTTGTGGTGAAGGCCGCAAGCCTAAGGAGTCGCTACGGCAGCGTACACGTAGAGGAGCAGGACCATCGAGTCTCCGATCAAGTTTTCAGGTGTTAGGAATGTCTTGTAGTTGTTGTGGGCTTTTTATTTGAGCGTTAAGTCGTGGTTAAAAGCATTTATACCCGGCCCGCAGTCAGAGCCTCAGTGAAGTGCGGTCATCATGCTCGGCTGCTCGCTCCGCCCTCCACCCTTTCTCTCTTTTGTTTCTCCTCCCTTCTTCTTTCCCCTATACACCGAGCGGCTCTTGCCCGCTGCATTTTCTCTCTCTTCTTTACATAGTATGGCCTAGATGTAGCCAGTACAGTATCTAACTCCCCACTTCTAGTTACTATTGATATAGAAAGTTACTGAGTACCCTTCTCATAGTTGTGGGGATCATCCTCTGCTTACTATAAAATAAAATGAAGTTCCACTTTATATAGCTCCAGCATTGCAGTCCTATCTAACCAGGACATGATGTATCATCTCCTAATTGTATATTAAGATTTTATGTTCTCGTTTCTACCCATAAAGTGCAGCTCTTCTTAATATATTCATTAGTCCTTTCGTTCATATCTATGTATTTTTCAATAATAGAACATGGACTTAATATGTGATGCCACAACATTTTACATGTCTTAATAGGATATCCTTCAAAACATGAAAGTAATGTATATCGTGTCTTGTTGTACCTGATCTTAATGGGCGAATCCTGTATGTTATGTTACCTTGAAACTTCAATAAAAATTGTTTAAAAAAAAATATGGCCGTAACACCTTTTACTGGACCTAACCGTGCAAGTGATTGGGCCCGTCAGCGATAATCCACATACGTTTCTAAGGAACCCCTTGCCCTTAGAAACCCCCCCATCTTGAATTCCCCCATGGGAATGCACAATACCACCACACTAACAATTGGCCATAATTTCGTGTAATTTAAGGGCTAGCACCCCCGCCACCGACTGGCCTGAAACCTCAGTCCAGTCCTGCCAACCCCTCAATTGAACACAACACCTCCTTAAAATTGAGGATAAACAACTGCAGACCAAAGTCATTCAAATGCACCCCATCAGGCAAATAGAATTCACCCTCGCCAACCTCAGCCAAGTCTGGATGATGAACCACTGCGCCACCAAGCCTCCGTACAAAGGACCCCATAAGCTTATTAACCTTTCGCCTGCTTTTGTCTAAACGCACCGGGTCTCAAGTTGCCCTCCATGCCATTCGTGGCAAAATGTCAGACCATGCAATCTTCAGAGAAGGGAATAAAACCACCAGCCTCCCAATGTCCCTCTTCGTGCTTCTCACCAACTGCCTCTGTGGCAGAAAACCAAGATCATTACCCCCAGCGTGGATCAACAAAACAGTCAGAGGCTGAAAATGTCTGCAGTAATCCACAACCAGAGGCAACAATCTTTCCCAACGAAGCCCCCTCACACCGAACCATTTAACATCACAACGAGACTTGGGAATACCCAACTGCAAGCCATCCACCTTCACCGAAGCTGCCCTTTGGGCCCAATAAATAAGAGTAGCCGACCAACCACAAACGTTCCACACCTAGAACACAGAAAAAAAAAGTAACCACATCACCTCATTAAAGACCAAACTCAGGACGGACATACAGACGGAAATGACCAGATCCCCACTTACCAATGCCCTTAACCACCGCATCAGATAAACCCCTTATTGCAGCCTCAGTTGCCACCCCTATACGGAAGGAATGGGTCCCGAAATCCCCAGAATTGAAACCCAAACGACTCAAAGATTTATTAAGAACAGCCCTGAACTGAAATTGCGACAAAGGCCTAGCATCCTGGTAGACTAACAACGAACCCCCCATCACAGGCCGAACACCCAAATACGACCATAAACAAAGCCATGGACAAACATCTGAACCGCTGGGAAAAAGGACAGCCGTCCTACCCTTTCCCAACTGATCCGTTTTACTCCTCCTTAAAAATATTTCAACCCTGGAATCAAACAATGACACATCTGCGAAATCCAAACCACCCATGGAAGTCAAATTTTTGCTGACCCACCCAAATTTGGAACGCCCCAAAAAAGGCTAAAACAAAAGCCAGACGGAACAAACAGATCTCAAAATCCGATAAACATACTACCTCTAAAATACTATATATACTCCTCAGCAGCGAAAAAATAATCGGGCGCCTCCGATCAGGAGGGGACCCTACCAAACCCTTCTTCAAACCTTTCGGAACTTGCCGTACACAAAAACCTTTCGCTAAATCTTGCACACCTAATAGCTTGAAACGGAAAGCTAAGGCCACCATACTCCTATACATCGTGGAAGGTGACAAATTTTGGGACCCCCATTCCCACATCCATTCCAACAACAAACCAGTAAGATCAAATTCCCCTTTATGGATCCCTTTTGCACACAACCTGGACTCCTTTTTTGCACACAACCTGGACTCCCACTCCTACCACACTCTAGGTGTAAGCTGCCCAAGTACCTGGAGCCAGCAAAGCTTTCACCAGTCCAGCCAATCCTCCACCCCAAGCTGCCACAAATAACTTGAGCATGGGCAACCGTTCATATCCTCATGAGGGGCCAATTCCCAGAACCGCTGCCACTGAAAGCAAGAGAGGGAGTTGGCTATAGAATTATAAACACCTGGAATATGTTTAGCCTTAATGCAAACATTCATCCTTAAATATTTCAGAACAAGCAGTCTCCCATACGAACAGGGCAGCCACAATCGGGAACAACTCCAATAAAAACAATTTTTTTACCAAACTCAGCGCAGACCAATCAGCCGGCCACTCAGCAGCATACCAACGGCACTTAAAATATGCGCCAAAACCACAACCGCCAGCTGCATCAGTCACCATCCCCAACTCCTCATTAGACACCCTAACAGCCTGAATCAATGCTGAGCCATTAAAACCCAACAAAAAACGCCTCCAAACCCTCAAGTCATCCTTTAGCTCCCTGGATAGCCGCACAAAATGGTGCGGTTTCACAATACCCGCCGTAGCCAACAAAGAGCAGTCAATAACATCCAGCAGGTCCGAAACCTTGTCACTGGGAAGCCTGCATTCCATGTTCACCGAATCAATTGTAATGCCCAAAAATTCAAGTGATGTAACAGGCCCTTCAGATTTTTTAAGTGCAATGGGCACACCAAAGTCAGACGCCACCTGATAGCAAACATCTCTTAAACGCTTACAATCCCCCGAACCCGCCGGACCCACAAACAAGAAATCGTCAAGGTAGTGAACCAATGACAAAAGGCCCGACCGTTCTGCGACAACCCATTCAAGGAATGTACTAAATTGCTCAAAGAATGAACAAGAGATGAAACAGCCCATGGGCAAGCACAGGTCAACATAGTATGAGCCCTCCACACAACAACCCAACAAATGGTGCGACGTCGGGTGCACAGGCAACAGCCTGAAAGACGATTCGATGTCAATTTTAGCTAACAATGCCGAAGGACCAGTCTCCCCCATCAAGCTAACTGCCTGATCAAATGACGCATATTTTACAGATGACAATTCTGGCGGGATACCACCATTAACCGATCCCCCTTTAGGAAAAGATAAATGATGAATTAGCCTGAACTTTCCAGGCTCCCTCTTTGGAACCACTCCAAGCGGTGATATTCTCAAATCTGCAATAGGTGGACAATCAAAAGGACCAGACATGTGCCCCAACGACACCTCCTTCTGTAGTTTGTCAAGGACTACCCCAGGCCATAAGCGAGCTGACTTCAAATTACCCCGAAAAACCTGACTAACCCCTTGTGATGGGATCACAAAACCGAACTGAAAACCATAGTACAATAAAGCCGCCCTCTATCGACAACCCTGCCGCCTAGCATACAGGGCGAGCCAAGGCTCCATCGCGTAGAGACTCACCAGAGTCACCCACTTTTTCAGACGCATCTCCACCTCTGCCTGTCTTACCTTTACGGAAACACTTTGCATAGGGGTGGGAGCCCCCACACCCAGAGCATTCGTGTTTAAACTTACACGCAGAACCCCACTTACAAAATTTTTCGCTAAATGCAAAGCAGCACCCCTTCTTAACCGATGCCAGAGACCCACTATCGGAGGAGCCACGGGCTCCTGACCGAAAGGTCTGCGAGGCTCTCAAATGTGTCATTATTTTGAGCCATAACCCCATGTCATGGTCATCCCATTTCATATCTGGTTTAACCGACAGCCGCGGCCTAAACTATTTATCGTATGACCACCAGGCCATCCCCCCATATGTCCACTGAGCGGCCGCAATCTCATCCATGTAACAAAACAAGGCACAACCTTGATCCGGAAACCTGCCGGCAAACACACTTGCATATATTACAAAGATGACTTTCGTTCTATAAAGAAACAAAAAGAAGAGGCTCTCTGGTGCAGATAATCCTTGGATGCAAATTGATATATGCTAGAGTTCAGAGTAATACTCACAAGGATGTTTGCACATGCAGTGCAATAACAGGTGAGCCGAAGCTTCAGAGCCGCTCGGCTGACTCGCTATGGGTAAAGCAGCTGGATAGGATTAGGGAAAATATCTAAAATAAAAAATAGATACCGCCCTTGGTGCAGATTATCCCAGATACAGAACACACACACGACAAATGTCGAGAAGTTTATACTCACAAGCGGAGTTGCACAAACAGTGCAATATCAGGCGTGCCGAATCTTAAATATATTACAAAGGCCTGGAACCAATTAGTAAATGTTTTAGGTAACTTCCTATAACGTTTTTTTCTTTTCCTCTAACTCCTTCTTGGCCATGTCCTTTTTAGAATCCTCAGGGATCTCAAAAGACTGCTCAAGTGAAAGAAGGGAGAACAATTCAATAAATTCCCTCTTATATATCCTGTCTTTTATCTCTGAAGTCAGATGCATCCCCAAAGGTCCAATGGAGCAGAGGCAAGATCGGGACATCGCCGTGTCAGCCACCCTCAGTTCTGCCCCATCAAAAGGTTTAGGGCCGACACTAGGAGAAACCCCTGATGGCCCAGAACTCTGAACCGCCACAGGGACATCACCGTCCTTGACCACTTGAACCGCATCAGCGCGGACCTGAACCCTCCCCAACCCCGGAACCCACGCCATCTCCACTGCGGCACCATGAGTGGGCACAACTCCCTCCAACTTCGACAACAACTCCTTCAAGCCAGTAACTACCCTACCAGCCACAGAATCACTTTCACTCACTACAACATCCCTCACATTTATCAACCCTGTCTCACCTGTTGAAGTGTCCTCCAACTGATGACCACCTGGTGTATCATCGACTAATGACTGGAGCCCGCCTATGCGTTGCTCCGTCCTCCTTTGTACACCTTCCTGAATTGTGGCAGCTGTCGGTCCATGCTGGTCCAGCTGCCATGGTTGTTCCTGAAAAACAGCAGCACGTGAACACATATTCAGGCGAATAAAACCTCTGCCCCCCGTCCCCCTTGGTGCAGGCTGGTACCCCTAGCTGTAGGCACCCCTTTACCCCTCTTAGGTGCTCCACCACCGTCACCACCGGACCAGGCAGCTTCCGCCACCGGCCGTCGCCTAGATCTACCCCTATTGACCCCAACATGGCCCGCCGGCCTACTCGGCCATCTGTCACCCCCCTACCGCCCCGAGTGGCTGCCGTATATAACCTCACCCCACTCTGTTCCCTGGTCATCTCCTCTACCCTGGCCTTACCACCCCGTCTCACCTTGCTACCTCCAACCGACCAAGCTTCTTGTTGCACACTGTCATCAGGCTCCAAACTAATAGAATCCGCCCAGGAGCCGTGCAGGCCAAAGAAATCCTGCTCAAGGCCATCAAGAGTGTCTGCCCCTGCGGATGGGCCAGGTTGTGGCCCAGGCCGTTGCCCAGCGGGACTAGCTTCTGCAAAAGAAAAACCCACATGTGAGTCACCCACAGTATCAGTCCCCACCACCCTGGAAGCATAAGAAACCCCTGGAGGCTTACACTCTGAAAAAGACTTGACTCTTGACCCCCCAAAACTAACTGGCTTACCAATAGCCCCAGGAGAGGGACACACACACACACACTCCTCATCAGACGAATTTAAAAACAACCCAACTGCCCCAGGATCCAATTCAAACTCCTCCCCCTCTTCCCCGGACCCATATTACACATCAACAAGTAACCCCTGCGACCTAACAAATGACCCACTGTAAGGGGCCTGGGCTGAACCATGCCCTGCACAGGTTGCTCAATCCCCCCCCTATCAACACTAACAACTGGAGCCTGCGTAGGGGCCCACAAACCCTCCCCCTCACTATCACTATCCAACACCACCCCCCAAAAGGAAAAAGGTGGCCCACTTGGCCCAGCAAGGCAAACATCACCAGCCCTCTGTACCCCATCCGGATCAGGCCCCTCCAGGCCGTGGGCCACCAAAACAGTACCTCTATTAACCTCCGTGGCCAGACCTGTAACGGCCCTCTGCTCTGGATCACTGCAGCTCCTCCCCACTGATGACATCACAGACGCAGGCCTGGCCAAAATTGAAATCCCATCCACTGCCTCCGGATCAGCCAACCTCCTCACTGCACTGGAACCGGACTTGATCTCCGGCTCACTTCAGGACTGAGCCTTGATGGAGGCCTGGAATGTCTCGATGACTTCTTCCTGGGAACCGGCTGCACCACAACCGGATCAGACACCGGAGCTCCCAACAACGACTTGACCTGAGACTCCAGCCAGGTAGGTCCTTTTAGTTCTGTAGCCTCCCGGAGCCTCCTCAACAAATCCTCCATGGCAGCCATGACGCAGGCTGAGTGGGAAAGCAATGCAGCTAGAGATGCATCTTCCAATCTTTCTAATAAACACTGCTGGCTTTCCCACTCAGCCCTAAACTATATAACCTCTCCCCAGCTCCTCCTATGCAGCACCCAGGCCTCTTCCTCCGCGGTCAAAGCTCCCTCCGGCTATGCTTTGCACCACCTACAGGAGCCACTGATTTACATTACTTGCTGACTAAGAACACACTAAATCTAGGTACATTAAATATCCCCCATTAAGCACTGTGTTCAGGGTCAGCTTTGTTTTTGTTTTTTTTTGTTATTTTATCATTACCTCTTCTACTCTCTAGATATTATAGCTTTGTATTATATATTCTCATTACCTATTGTTAATCTCATATACAATATCAGTTGCTATTTTTTGTTAAGTGACTATGTCCAAGAGTGACCAATTCAAATACTAATTGTCCTCCTTTAGATTATGTAGTTTTTGTTAGGTCCAAGAGTGACCTCCTGTGTCAAATGAGGAAATTACTATAGATTATGTTATAAAATAGAGGTTCCAGACGTCTAGCCATTATAACTAATCGTGTTGAATTAAAGGGACACTGAACCCAAATTATTTTCTTTTGTGATTCAGATAGAGCATGCAATTTTAAACAGCTTTCTAATTTACTCCTATTATCAAATTTTCTTCATTCTCTTAGTATCTTTATTTGAAATGCAAGAATGTAAGTTTAGATGCCGGCCCATTTTTGGTGAACAACCTAGGTTGTACTTGCTGATTGGTGGATAAATTCATTGACCAATAAAAAAGCGCTGTCCAGTTTCTGAACCACAAAAATCTTAGATGCCTTCTTTTTCAAATAAAGAGAAAGCAAGAGAACGAAAAAAAAATTGATAATAGGAGTAAATTAGAAAGTTGCTTAAAATTGCATGTTTTATCTGAATCATGAAATTTGTGTCAATGGATATTGTTAAATTTAAATCTGTATTCTTTTTGCACAACCTCAATAAAAAATTATTAATTAAAAAAAAAAAATCATCATACTATTAAATTAAATTCCAGTGGAAAATGTATTCATAGTAATAATAACAATTATAACCCCCTGCCCAAAAGTAAAGTTTTAATGTCCATAAAGCATTGGGCACCACCATGTTATATCCTAGGTTTCCTTCTCTGCTGAGGCCAGTTAGGAAAAGATATAAATGGTTCACTAGAGGGCACTGACAATTACTTATTAGCAGTGTAAAGTCTGGTGTTTGCACTTCCATTGCTAACAGGAATTGTAAAGCACATCATTTTTAGATTACAGAAAATGGACAAATAAATAATGAAAATATTTCTCAAGTGTTGTTATTACACATAATTATACATTAGTAATGTCCCTATAATATACATAACGGTTTATGGTAATTTGAAATATGGATGCTTTTAGCTTTACCAAACACTATTTTCAGCAATTGTACATAGCAGTCTGTGTCTAATAATAAAGCTATGGGGTTGTTCCTGTTATCCAATGAGCAACTGATCCTTAAGTATCAGCCAACCACAAACATTAATTTCCTTGCAGGTTTATATTTAATAATCGGGGTTAATCTTATTTCATCCAAAATTAGTCTGAAGCTGCTATTTGCTCCAGTAATAAATATCACTCCGCTTATGGCCCTGTTGTATCAGTCTCATCACATTTACTGATCTAATCATAAATATCTTGTGATCTGCATATTATTTTATTTCTAATGAGGTTCTTTTATAATACATTTCTTATTTCTATTAGCTGCACCTGTTTATCATCAGAACGTTTATCCCACTGATCTGTGACATATTTTGCTGGTGTCTGTTTCCTTTACTTAGTGATATGCTAAAATTTCTCTTAATAATCCCTTATGAATTATACCAACTACAGAATATTAACACACAATCACTATCTTAATTTAACTACTTGTAAGGACATTACTCACAAGTCTTGCTTCAACAATGCAACCTTTATTATAACGAGGCTACATAAACATAATACATAATATGCTGATTACATATAAATGTACAGTACTGATGTAACATCAATATTACACTAATATATATCCATTCTATGTGAGTGTGTGGTGAGATTTAATGGAGGTTTTCAGCAGAAAGATACTCACATGTGTTACCTTGCAAGCATCCAGAGAAAGCTTTAGGGCTAGATTACAAGTGAAGTGGTATTTTGCGTTTTTGCTATAGCAAAATCTTTGCTAGGATTTTCATTTTTGCGCTAGTCTGATTGCGCTCATATTACAAGTTGAAAGTAAACTGCTTTTCTCCAGCGGTAACCCAAATCGAGCTAGTCGAAATTAAAAAATCACAATATTTCTACTTATATCTGATGTTTTTTAAACAAATACTAGGCCGAAAAGTATGTCTGGGGTTTTGCCATTTCCCTTGTTCAGAGAGGGATTACCTGGTATTTCTGGGCTGGACTGTACTGTTAAGTCTGGATCAGACTGATATGCTACAGGAAGGTTCTTCTATGTGAAAGGCACATGTTGAGCAAAAAGAGGCTGCTTCTTGGGTGGTAACTAGCCATAGAACAAGCTATTATGCTATTGTTCGTTCCCAGGTTGGGAGCGCTTCTCTCTTTTTTTAATTTATGCCAATTATGACACTTAGGGAAGGCTCCCTAAGTGTGCAGCAGGAATCCAGACCTGAACCCATTGCTCAGTGTGCCTAGAGGGATATGGCTGCACCTCACTGATGAGGCCCACACTAGGCCGAAACGTATGTTTGGGGTTTTGCCATTTCCCTTGTTCAGAGAGGGATTGCCTGGTTTTTCGGGGCTGGACCGCACTGTTAAGTCAAGATCAGACTGATATGCTACAGGAAAGTTCTTCTCTGTGTTATGGCACATGTTGAGCAAAAATAGGCTGCTTCTTGGGAGGTAACTAGCCATAGAACAAGTTATTATGCTATTGTTCGTTCCCAGGTTGAGTGCTTCTCTTTTAATTTATACAAATACTTATTTATACCTCTCTGTATATAAATTATTATATATAGGTATAGATATATATACAAATATACTGGTGCCGGGCCTCCCAGCTTGTTTCTTCAGTTTTGCACTATATATCTGCACTGGTAGCTAGCTCTACTATGGAGAACCATGATTTATTTTCTTTAAGACCGTTAACTAACATGGACTTTGACAGACTTACTATAGAGGATACATTTGTTAACCAACAAGAGACTTTATCTATAAGTGACATTTTTCTCCATATGGAGCAAACCCTCATTAAAGAATACAAGATCTGGTGGGACAAACGTGCCCTTGAAAAATACTTGATGATGGAGTTAATTCCAAGGGGGCTCCGTTTAAATAAATACCCCACTTTTCAAGTAGATGATTCTACGTTTATTATTAAGTGGAATAATATACTAACAGAGTGCTCCAAAAAACTAATGAAACTAATTATTACATTTAAAGAAACTGCTTTGCATAAGACTTGTGAGGATTTAACAGCACTGCAACACCGTCTAAATGACTTTACTATGCACACCAAATATGGGGATATGGACTTGATGCTTAAAGAGTCTGTGGATAGATTTCGAGTTGAACTAGATAATTTCAAACTGAAGAAATTTGTGAGAGATAGTGAAGATCATGCACATAATAGGGTTTACACCTGGCATACATGTAGTACTACTTCTCAGAATAGATCCAGATCTAGATCCAGGGGTAGAAACACAATAGCTCCTGTGGAGAAACTTGTGACCTTTTCAGGCACACAGATTTTAAAAGAAAGTACTGCACAACAGGGTACTAGTGCTGTCTCCTCCCCACATCTTAACATACAGGTGGACCAAGCAGTGAGACCAAAAACTGGCAATAGTGCCTGCATATATCCCATTATCACTAGGAATTATATTAAGAAATCAACAAATGATAATACCTTGATCTCCCAATCTGATTTAAGGAGACAAGAATTTCTTCTGTTAAGTGTGATCAGTCCACGGGTCATCATTACTTCTGGGATATTACTCCTCCCCAACAGGAAGTGCAAGAGGATTCACCCAGCAGAGCTGCATATAGCTCCTCCCCTCTACGTCACCCCCAGTCATTCTCTTGCACCCAACGACTAGATAGGATGTGTGAGAGGACTATGGTGATTTTATTTAGTTTTATTTCTTCAATCAAAAGTTTGTTATTTTTTAATAGCACCGGAGTGTGTTATTCCTTCTCTGGTAGAGTTTGAAGAAGAATCTACCAGAGTTTTTACTATGATTTTAGCCGGAGTTGTTAAGATCATATTGCTGTTTCTCGGCCATCTGAGGAGAGGTAAACTTCAGATCAGGGGACAGCGGGCAGTTTAATCTGCAAAGAGGTATGTAGCAGTTTTTATTTTCTGACAATGGAATTGATGAGAAAATCCTGCCATACCGACATAATATCATGTATGTATATTTTACATTTGAGTATTCTGGGGAATGGTACTTCACTGGAATTACACTATGTATATAAGACTTTAGCCTAATTGCAAAGCAACAGGCTTTTTAATAACTCTTAATTTATGTTAAACGTTTTTGCTGGAATGTAAAATCGTTTTCATTTTCTGAGGTACTGGGTGAATAAAATGTTTGGGCACTATTTTTCCACTTGGCAGTTGCTTGATCTAATTATGACAGTTTACTGATCTCTCTCACTGTTGTGTGTGAGGGGGAGGGACCTTTGTTGTTTTTGGCGCTTTTGCTACGCATCAAAAATTTCAGTCAGAAGCTCATTGTTTTTTCCTGCATGTTCCGGTTTATCTCTACAGAACTCAGGGGTCTTCAAAGCTTGTTTGAGGGAAGTAATCTAACAGAGCTGTGAGATTGTAGTTGACTGTGATAAAAAACGTTTATTCTTTAACTTTTTTATGCCATCAGGGTTAGTTTTTCTTTGCTAATGGGAACTAGCCTTTGCTAAATTGTGTTTTGTTTTACAAAGTTTATTGATTTCAACTGTTATATATCTTTCAGTGCTTCTTAAGCACAGTACGTTTTTTCATTGTATTTTACTTGAATAATATTTTCAAGTTGCAAGTTTATTTGCTAGTGTGTTAAACATGTCTGATTCAGAGGATGAGACCTGTACTATTTGTGCTAACGCCAAAGTGGAGCCCAATAGAAATTTATGTACTAACTGTATTGATGCTACTTTAAATAAAAGTCAATCTGTACAAATTTAACAAATTTCACCAAACAACGAGGGGAGAGTTATGCCGACTAACTCGCCTCACGTGACAGTACCTGCATCTCCCGCTCGGGAGGTGCGCGATATGGTGGCGCCCAGTACATCTGGGCGGCCATTACAAATAACATTACAAGATATGGCTACTGTTATGACTGAGGTTTTGGCTAAATTACCAGAACTAAGAGGCAAGCGTGACCACTCTGGGGTGAGAACAGAGTGCGCTGATAATGCTAGGGCCATGTCAGATACTGCGTCACAACTTGCAGAACATGAGGACGGAGAGCTTCATTCTGCGGCTGACGGTTCTGATCCAAACAGATTGGATTCAGATATTTCAAATTTTAAATTTAAGCTGGAAAACCTCCGTGTATTACTAGGGGAGGTGTTAGCGGCCCTGAATGATTGTAACACAGTTGCAATACCAGAGAAAATGTGTAGGTTGGATAAATATTTTGCTGTACCAACAAGTACTGACGTTTTTCCTATACCTAAGAGACTAACTGAAATTATTACTAAGGAGTGGGATAGACCCGGTGTGCCGTTCTCACCCCCTCCGATATTTAGAAAGATGTTTCCAATAGACACCACCACACGGGACTTATGGCAAACGGTCCCTAAGGTGGAGGGAGCAGTTTCTACTTTAGCTAAGCGTACCACTATCCCGGTAGAGGATAGCTGTGCCTTTTCAGATCCAATGGATAAAAAGTTAGAGGGTTACCTTAAGAAAATGTTTGTTCAACAAGGTTTTATATTGCAACCCCTTGCATGCATTGCGCCGGTCACGGCTGCAGCGGCATTCTGGATTGAGTCTCTAGAAGAGAACCTTAGTTCAGCTACGCTGGACGACATTTCGGACAGGCTTAGAATACTTAAGCTAGCTAATTCATTCATTTCGGAAGCCGTAGTACATTTAACTAAACTTACGGCTAAGAATTCCGGATTCGCCATTCAGGCGCGCAGAGCACTGTGGCTAAAATCCTGGTCAGCTGATGTAACTTCTAAGTCCAAATTACTTAATATACCTTTCAAGGGGCAGACCTTATTTGGGCCCGGTTTGAAAGAAATTATCGCTGACATTACAGGAGGTAAGGGCCACGCCCTGCCTCAAGACAAAGCCAAACCTAAGGCTAGACAGTCTAATTTTCGTTCCTTTCGGAATTTCAAAGCAGGAGCAGCATCAACTTCCACTGCTCCAAAACAAGAAGGATCTGGTGCTCGCTACAGACAAGGCTGGAGACCTAACCAGTCCTGGAACAAGGGCAAGCAGGCCAGGAAACCTGCTGCTGCCACTAAAACAGCATGAATTGAGGGCCCCCGATCCGGGATCGGATCTAGTGGGGGGCAGACTTTCTCTCTTCGCCCAGGCTTGGGCAAGAGATGTCCAGGATCCCTGGGCGCTAGAGATAATATCTCAGGGATACCTTCTGGACTTCAAATACTCTCCTCCAAGAGAGAGATTTCATCTGTCAAGGTTATCAACAAACCAAACAAAGAAAGAAGCGTTTCTACGCTGCATACAAGAACTATTGTTAATGGGAGTAATCCATCCAGTTCCACGGTCGGAACAGGGACAAGGGTTTTACTCAAATCTGTTTGTGGTTCCCAAAAAAGAGGGAACTTTCAGACCAATCCTGGATTTAAAGATCCTAAACAAATTCCTAAGAGTTCCATCATTCAAAATGGAGACTATTCGGACAATTTTACCCATGATCCAAGAAGGTCAGTACATGACCACAGTGGATTTAAAGGATGCTTACCTTCACATACCGATTCACAAAGATCATTACCGGTATCTAAGGTTTGCCTTTCTAGACAGGCATTACCAGTTTGTAGCTCTTCCATTCGGATTGGCTACAGCTCCAAGAATCTTCACAAAGGTTCTAGGTGCTCTTCTGGCGGTACTAAGACCGCGGGGAATTTCGGTAGCTCCGTACCTAGACGACATTCTGATACAAGCTTCAAGCTTTCAAACTGCCAAGTCTCATACAGAGTTAGTACTGGCTTTTCTAAGGTCACATGGATGGAAGGTGAACGAAAAGAAAAGTTCACTCGTTCCACTCACAAGAGTTCCCTTCCTGGGGACTCTTATAGATTCTGTAGAAATGAAGATTTACCTGACAGAGGACAGGTTAACAAGACTTCAAAGTGCTTGCCGCACCCTTCATTCCATTCAACACCCGTCAGTGGCTCAATGCATGGAGGTAATCGGCTTAATGGTAGCGGCAATGGACATAGTGCCATTTGCTCGCTTACACCTCAGACCACTGCAACTATGCATGCTAAGTCAGTGGAATGGGGATTACTCAGACTTGTCCCCTTCTCTGAATCTGGATCAAGAGACCAGAAATTCTCTTCTGTGGTGGCTTTCTCGGCCACATCTGTCCAGGGGGATGCCATTCAGCAGACCAGACTGGACAATTGTAACAACAGACGCCAGCCTTCTAGGTTGGGGTGCCGTCTGGAATTCTCTGAAGGCTCAGGGACAATGGAGTCAGGAGGAGAGTCTCCTGCCAATAAACATTCTGGAATTGAGAGCAGTTCTCAATGCCCTCCTGGCTTGGCCCCAGTTGACAACTCGGGGGTTCATCAGGTTTCAGTCGGACAACATCACGACTGTAGCTTACATCAACCATCAGGGAGGGACAAGAAGCTCCCTAGCAATGATGGAAGTATCAAAGATAATTCGCTGGGCAGAGTCTCACTCTTGCCACCTGTCAGCGATCCACATCCCGGGAGTGGAGAACTGGGAGGCCGATTTCTTAAGTCGTCAGACTTTTCATCCGGGGGAGTGGGAACTTCATCCGGAGGTCTTTGCCCAAATACTTCGACGTTGGGGCAAACCAGAGATAGATCTCATGGCGTCTCGACAGAATGCCAAGCTTCCTCGTTACGGGTCCAGATCCAGGGATCCAGGAGCAGTCCTAATAGATGCCCTGACAGCACCTTGGGACTTCAGGATGGCTTATGTGTTTCCACCCTTCCCGATGCTTCCTCGATTGATCGCCAGAATCAAACAGGAGAGAGCATCAGTGATTCTAATAGCACCTGCATGGCCACGCAGGACTTGGTATGCAGACCAGGTGGACATGTCATCCTGTCCACCTTGGTCTCTACCTCTGAAACAGGACCTCCTGATACAGGGTCCTTTCAAACATCAAAATCTAACTTCTCTGAAGCTGACTGCTTGGAAATTGAACGTTTGATTTTATCAAGACGTGGGTTTTCTGAGTCAGTTATTGACACCTTAATACAGGCTAGGAAGCCTGTTACCAGAAAGATTTACCATAAGATATGGCGTAAATACCTATATTGGTGTGAATCCAAAGGTTACTCTTGGAGTAAGGTTAGGATTCCTAGGATATTGTCTTTTCTACAAGAAGGTTTAGAAAAGGGTTTATCTGCTAGTTCATTAAAGGGACAGATCTCAGCTCTGTCTATTCTGTTACACAAACGTCTGTCAGAAGTGCCAGACGTTCAGGCTTTTTGTCAGGCTTTGGCGAGGATTAAGCCTGTGTTTAAAACTGTTGCTCCGCCATGGAGTTTAAACCTTGTTCTTAACGTTTTACAGGGCGTTCCGTTTGAACCCCTCCATTCCATTGATATAAAGTTGTTATCTTGGAAAGTTCTATTTTTAATGGCTATTTCCTCGGCTCGAAGAGTATCTGAGTTATCAGCCTTACATTGTGATTCTCCTTATTTGATTTTTCATTCGGATAAGGTAGTTCTGCGTACTAAACCTGGGTTCTTACCTAAGGTAGTCACTAACAGGAATATCAATCAAGAGATTGTTGTTCCTTCTTTGTGTCCAAATCCTTCTTCGAAGAAGGAACGTCTACTACACAATCTGGACGTAGTTCGTGCCCTAAAATTTTACTTACAGGCAACTAAGGAATTTCGACAAACGTCTTCTCTGTTTGTCGTGTACTCTGGTCAGAGGAGAGGTCAAAAGGCTTCTGCTACCTCTCTTTCCTTTTGGCTTCGTAGTATAATACGTTTAGCTTATGAGACTGCTGGACAGCAGCCTCCTGAAAGAATTACAGCTCATTCCACTAGAGCTGTGGCTTCCACTTGGGCCTTCAAGAATGAGGCCTCTGTTGAACAGATTTGCAAGGCTGCAACTTGGTCTTCGCTTCATACTTTTTCCAAATTTTACAAATTTGACACTTTTGCTTCCTCGGAGGCTATTTTTGGGAGAAAGGTTCTTCAGGCAGTGGTTCCTTCTGTATAAAGAGCCTGCCTATCCCTCCCGTCATCCGTGTACTTTTGCTTTGGTATTGGTATCCCAGAAGTAATGATGACCCGTGGACTGATCACACTTAACAGAAGAAAACATAATTTATGCTTACCTGATAAATTCCTTCTGTTGTGTGATCAGTCCACGGCCCGCCCTGTTTTTAAGGCAGGTAATTATTTTTTAAATTATACTCCAGTCACCACTACACCCTTGGTTTCTCCTTTCTCGTTGGTCCTTGGTCGAATGACTGGGGGTGACGTAGACGGGAGGAGCTATATGCAGCTCTGCTGGGTGAATCCTCTTGCACTTCCTGTTGGGGAGGAGTAATATCCCAGAAGTAATGATGACCCGTGGACTGATCACACTACAGAAGAAAGGAATTTATCAGGTAAGCATAAATTATGTTTTCTTGGTGACAAAGGAGGTGACTCTAGACCTGTCACCCAGGAGCTAGATCCCAATTGAATGGGTAATGACCAACAGGTTTTTCACAGTGACCCCACCCTAGGAGAAGGGGAGGAAATACAGAAAGAGGACAAAGAGGCAGAGGGGCAAGAAGGTTCAGGAGAGGGGGAAGGAACAAATATGCAATCTAAATGTCATTAATATCTCCAATTATGCACTGACTAAAGATGAACGTGAAGTCCTAGGCCTAGGTCTGGGATTTGTTCCCACCAATAAATTTAATTTGTTCCACACGATAGTGGATGTTAATAAAATTCTACATGATTTAACGCTTAAGAAATTATTTTGGAAAAAATAACTAGTCAGTGAATCTAGAGATAATGATATCAACCGTGTAAATAGGGATTTTCCCCAAGATATATGATCTGGTAGATTTCAATGAAGCATGTGACCTTGCCCACAAATCCCCTGTAGATGAAGCTTTTCTTAAATTTACACATGGGGGGTATAGACCAAAGTCCATTTTCTACCCTACAAAATAATGAGGTCCTTTCCTTGAAGCTTTTCACCACAGGGTGGAGGAAGATCTTATCAAGCTCTCCTTAGATACCCAACACCCCCGCCCTAATCTTAATACTGTGCAAACTGCAGCTTTAAAATCTCTTAAATCAAGAGATGACATTGTTATTAAAAGAGCGGATAAGGGTGGGTGTGTCATAGTACATGATAGGACTGCCTACCTACAAGAAGCTAATAGACAGCTTAATGATTCTGAAGTGTATCAGATTTTGAGATGTAATCCCACTGACAAATTTAGGAGGAAGCTTGTGTCTCTTCTTGATGATGGCCTTGAGATGGGGATCCTGGACCAGCACACAGTTGATTTTCTTTATGTCCTGAATCCTATTACCCCAATCTTTCATCACCTCCCCAAGGTCCATAAGTCCTTGGAGGAGGTGAAGGGAAAGCCTATTGTGGCTGGGATTGGTTCCCTGTTTGAAAATATGTCCACCTGGGTGGAGTCTTTGCTCCAACCCATTGTGTACAATCTCCCTTCGTACTTAAAGACACAAAGCACCTCCTCAATTGTCTTCAACAGATAACTTGGGAGGACCAATCAGAATGGTTAACGGTTGATGTTGTTGGCCTATACTCAGCCATTCCTTATTCAAGTGGCTTAGAGGCAGTTGCATATATGTTAAACACTTTTAGCAACTATGATGATATCCTCAAAACATTTCTGCTGCAGACATTGGATTTTTTACTCACTCACAATGTTTTCAGTTTGATGGGACTTTCTATCTCCAGAAGCGTGGCACAGCCATGGGGGCTAAGTTTGCCCCTGCCTACGCCAACCTTTTCCATGAGTTGGTGGGAGGTATGCCACGTTTTTGGAGATGCAAACCCTTTCAAAACTGACATTCAGATGTACAAAAGATACATTGATGACCTCCTGTTCATTTGGACAGGAGGTCACCAGAGGATGACTGAATTTGTTCACTACTTGAACACTAATGATGTTAATCTCCAATTTACCTATGCATGTGACTCGGTATTAATACCATATCTGGATCTCCTTCTTATAGGGGACACCGACACTCAAGGGGTTAAAACTACCCTATATCGAAAACCTATCCCCTCTAATGCTATTCCTTATGGCCGCAGTAATCATCCAAAGCATATATGGGGTTTGGCATAGCCAAAGGCAAGTTCATCTGGATAAAAATTAACTGCACGGATGAGGACGATTTTGTAAAAGAGAGTACAATATTGGTGAGCAAGCTACTAAATATGGGTTACAACAAGAAAGTGGTGAAACGTGCATTTTTGGAGTTTAGTAGATTAGATAGAAAGTGTTTGCTCATGGAACAAAGTACCCAGATGCAACGAAGTAAAAAGAATTTTGATCCAAGCCCACTTTCATAACCACTTTTAGTGCACAATTTAACAACATTTGTGATATTGTGAATAAGCATCTCCCTATCTTGACAGCTGAGGACAGCCTCAAAGACTTTGTAGCTAAAGGTTGCAACTTTGTCTCAAGGAGAGGATGCACACTAGCAATACACTGTCTCCCAGTCTGCTACGTCAAAATCCCTCCACCAGAAGCAGTTGGCTTGAAGTTAAAGGGCACTATAAATGCCACTTTAGTAACTGTATTTCCTGTGGGTTTACATTTATTTCACGTAATTTTCAATCTTATGTCACCCAAAAGGTCTATGACCTTGACTCTTACACTAATTGTTGCACCACTTTTGTAATCTAGCTAGTAGATTGCACCCAATGCAAAAAAACAATACATTGGGTGCACTACCCAAGAAGTAGAAGTAGGATCAGGGAGCACCTTAAAAACATAGACAATGTATTGAGTGCTCCGATCTTGCTAGACACTTTATATATGTCCATGATAAGGCAGTGACTACTTTCAAATGGCAAGTGATCGATCACATGATCAGACCCTCTATACGTGGGGGTGACAGATCAGCCAAACATTTTTACAAAGAAGCATTTTGGATCTTTAAAATGCAGACTAGGGTACCTAAAGGATTTAATTTAATTTTTGGAGTAGCCAACTGTGATTTCCCTGTATGACTTTACATATCTCAGTTTATTCCCAGTCTGGTTTAATATGATCTGCCTCCAGTACTAGACTCAGACAGTCTCTTTGGTTTGGAACTCTATGTTAGGTATATATATTTTAATATCCATAATAGCCATATAGGGTATTTTCATATACACATTTACACATCTATTTAGATAAAAGTTTTTTCTAAATGAGCTGTTCCCCCATACAGTATTTACATATCCTTATTGAATATTATAGTGATATGAATATCGCTCTATTTTATTGAATAGGGGTTACATCTCCATTTAATTTAGATGTCTGTTCTTCATTGTTACTCTATTATGTTAGACTGTATATTTACCTCATTTTTTATATATATTCATTATTTTCATTTCCTTGTATTCTTTGTTCTAAATATGGTTTATATATTATTTAACATGTATAGGTAATATGCCGAGGGTATGCATTGACCACTCAGTGCAGTACTTTTCTTGTCATCTGACGGTGTTATTACATAAGTATGTAATTCTGTCATTATATTTGGTCAATGCACTACTTTGCCTCGGCATAGCGACTACTTTGTTTTTCATATTTATTATTTATATAAATACCAATTTATATCTATGTCCCTGTACTATACCACATTGCATATCTACTGGTGAATATCTGTATTTACGGTCTGTCCATTTAAGATTACCACCTAGGATTAGTTGCACCTGTGGACCCAGGTGTATTTAAGGAGCTTCTGTACCCACAATTAGTTGTGTCCATGAGTAAGGCAATATACTGCCGAAACGCGTAGGACGTATTATTTCTTAATCCTAGGTTGCGGGGACCATTGTTATTTTAAACTGTTTATTTGGCTTCTCCGAAATAAATAATCTACTTTGATGTAAAAATGCCTGGAAGGTTTGCTGGCTTCTTCTGCTGTTTTATTTATATATATATATATATATATATATATATATATATATATATATATATATATATATATATATATATATATATATATATATATATATATATATATATACAGTAGATATATGAATATCTATTTAGAAATACATACAACATATTCTGCTATGTACAGAACATTGTAATGTGAAATATTTACAGTAAATACATAGTTAAAACCTTTATTAAATATGAATATTGCATGAATATTTTTTTACATGTTTTCATCTACTTAACGGGAAAAGGCTCCCATGCACTTATATATATGTCTATATATGGATACATATATTCTGTATTAATGTTTTTATATGTGTATATATATCTGTAAATTATATAAAACATCATTATACATTTATATGTATTTATCGAAAGTTTTTATCTAACACCGAGAACACATATCTTTGAGCCCTTATACATTTTTAATGTAATAATTTTTTTTTTATAATTGTTATGAGATAATGTTATTATGAATGCAACTGTACTTTGTAATGTATTTTTAATGTGTTTTGTGACACTTTTTAGTTTTACAAAACGGTTAACCACAGCTCTGAGATGGCGGTAAGGATTCTAGCGATTTCACTGAACTTGTAATATGAGCGCAATTAAAATGAAGCACAAATGATCGCGAAAACCCGCGCAAATGTGTTTGCGCATCACTTGTGATCCAACGCTTAGTGTGCAGACAACAAGGCTAATAATCATCATAAAGTTAGTATAAAACACATTTATTTGCAGTTGTTATCAGTTAAATCCAATTAGGGACATATATGTAGCAGTGTTAGCCTTGAGAAGACATCAGGTGCGTATTAGGTTCTGAATATTAGTAATTGCTAAATTTTTAGAGCTAAATTACACAAAAAAATTAAAATAATTAATAGAAATATATTTCAATATTACAAATAACTAAACATTTTATATAAAAAATCTCAAGAAGTTTACTGTCACTGTAAGGTCCAAATGCTTATGTTGCTTTATTTACTGTGTTTTCTTTTCACCAGCAACTGATAATCCACAGCCGTTTAAAAGTTATAAAGTCAAATTTTATTAGCAAAATTAAAAAAGAAGTAACATGGCACATCACTTCATGGAAATTCACCCCAAACACACCAACACAATGGGCAGGTCCTACTAGTTTCAGCTGGATGCTGTAATTATAGGATACGCCTACATTACCTGCATGCCAAAATAACTCTTTAAAAAGCCATCCTATTGGACAAAAAAACTAATTTAACCCCTTAATGACAACTGACGTACCAGGTACGTCATGCATTAACAAGCAGTTAATGACAATGGACGTACCTGGTACGTCAGTTGTCTAACAGAGTGCTGGAAGTGATCACAATCACTTCCAGCAGCTCTGAGGGTATTGCAGTGATGCCTCGATATGGAGGCATCCTGCAATACCCCTTTACAAGCCTCCGATGCAGAAAGAGCCACTCTGTGGCCCTCTCTGCTCCGGTAGTGATGGTGCCGATGGTGCCTTTGCCCGGTGGGAGGAGGGAGCGTGTGCGCGCGTGCACGGGCGCGCGCGTGTACGTGGATGCGCGTGCACGTGCGCACATTAGCCACACTGACACCAATGAAGGAAGGGGGAAAAAAAAGTTAAAAAAAAAGTTTTTTTTTTTTACATATAAAAGGATCTGGGAGGGGGTGGGGGTATTGTGGGGGGGGCTGCTACACTACAGAAATAATTAAAAATACAAATAAAAAAGTTATAAATAAAATTTAAATAGTTTGGTTTGTGGGGCCAAACTGGGTACTGGCAGACAGCTGCCAGTACCCAAGATGGCGGTAATTAGGTAGGGGAGAGGGTTAGAGAGCTGGAGGGGGGGATCAGGGAGGTTGGTGCTAAGGCAGGGGTCCATCACAACTAAAATATTTTATAATTTTTATTTAAAAAAAAAAAAAACTCTTTTATTTAGTACTGGCAGACTTTCGGCCAGTACTTAAGATGGCGGTAACAATTGTGGGGTGGGGGAGGGAAGAGAGCTGTTTGGGAGGGATCAGGGGGTGGGATGTGTCAGGTGGGAGGCTGATCTCTAAAATTAACCCTGCAAGCTCCCTACAAGCTACCTAATTTAACCCCTTCACTGCTGGGCCTAATTCACGTGTGGTGCGCCCCAGCATTTAGCGTCCTTCTAATTACCAAAAAGCAACGCCAAAGCCATATAAGTCTGCTATTTCTGAACAAAGGGGATCCCAGAGAAGCTTTTACAACAATTTCTGCCATAATAGCACAAGCTGTTTGTAAATAATTTCAGTGAGAAACCTAAAATTGTGAAAAATGTAAAGTTTTTTTTTTTATTTGCTCGCATTTGGCGGTGAAATGGTGGCATAAAATATACCAAAATGATCCTAGATCAATACTTGGGGTTGTCTACTACACTACACTAAAGCTAAAATTAACCCTACAAGCTCCCTACAAGCTCCCTAATTAACCCCTTCACTCCTGGGCATAAAACATGTGTGGTGCGCAGCGGCATTTAGCGGCCTTCTAATTACCAAAAAGCAACCACAAAGCCATATAAGTCTGTTATTTCTGAAAAAGGGGATCTTAGAGAAGCATTTACAACCATTTGTGCCATAATTGCAGAAGCTGTTTGTAAATAATTTCAGTGGGAAACCTAAAGTTTGTGACAAAATTTGTGAAAAAGTGAACTTTTTTTTTTTTTATCGCATTTGGCGGTGAAATGGTGGCATGAAATATACCAAAATGGGCCTAGATCAATACTTTGGGATGTCTTCTAAAACAAAATATATACATGTCAAGGGATATTCAGGTATTCCTGACAGATATCAGGGTTCCAAAGTAACTAGCGCTCATTTTGAAAAAAAGTGGTTTGGAAATAGCAAAGTGCTACTTGTATTTATTGCCCCATAAATTGCAAAAAAAGCAAAGAACATGTAAACATTGGGTATTTCTAAACTCAGGACAAAATTTATAAACTATTTAGCATGGGTGTTTTTTGGTGATTGTAGATGTGTAACAGATTTTGGGGGTCAAAGTTAGAAAAAGTGTGTTTTTTTCCATTTTTTCCTCATATTTTATCTTTTTTTTTTTTAGTAAATTATAAGATATGATGAAAATAATGGTATCTTTAGAAAGTCCATTTAATGACGAGAAAAACGGTATATAATATGTGTGGGTACAGTAAACGAGTAAGAGGAAAATTACAGCTAAACGCAAACACCGCAGAAATGTAAAAATAGCCATTGTCATTAAGGGTAAGAAAATTGAAAAATGGTCCGGTCATTAAGGGGTTAAAGGGACAGTCAAGTCCAAAAAAAAATCTTCCAGGATTCAAATAGTGCATGTAATTTTAAACAATTTTCCAATTTACTTGTATCACCAATTTTGCTTTATTCTCTTGATATTCTTAGTTGAAAGCGAAACCTAGGAGGTTCATATGCTAATTTCTTAGACCTTAAATGCCGCCTCTAATCTAAATGCATTTTTACATTTTTTACCACTAGAGGGCATTAGTTCATGTGTTTCATATAAGTAACTTTGAGCTCATGCACATGAAGTTACCTAGGAGTGAGCACTGATTGGCTAAAAAGCAAGTCTGTCAAAATAACTGAAATAAGGGGGCGGTTTGCAGAGGCTTAGATACAAGGTAATCACAGAGGTAAAACGTGTATTATTATAACTGTTGGTTATGCAAAACTGGGGAATGAGTAATAAAGGGATTATCTATGCTTTTTAAACAACAACAAAATCTGGTGTTGACTGTCCCCTTTAATTAACCATGTGTAGTGTTAGAGAGGTTATGAGATCATACAGGTAGCCTTCAGTTTACGCTGGGGTTAGGTTCCAGAAGGAATGGTTGTAAATCAAAACCAGTGTAAATTGAAACCCAGTTTATAATGTAAGTCAATGGGAAGCGAGGGAGTTAGGTTCCAGGCCCCTCTCAAAATTGGCATAAGTAACACCTAATACATTATTTTTAAAGCTTTGAAATTAAGACTTTAAATGCTAAACAGCACCATAAACCTAATAAAATAATCACATAACACAGAATATATAATTAAACTAAGTTAAATGAACAAAAACATTTGGTAAACAGCATTATAAACCTAATAAAATAATCACACAACACAGACTTTACTTGCATTTTTCTGCAAACAGTTCTTTCTATGCATTCCAATCTGGACTGATTTATAGACAGGATGATCTTGTTCCTTTGCAAGCTACTCGATAGTTCAGGTCTGGTTAAACTGATTAATTTCAGCTTGCTTGGCTTGCATATCTTTGCTGCAACACAAGCGGACAGCTCTACCTACTGGCTATTTTAATCAATGCACTGCTTCTCAATGCTTTTCGATAGCAGTCACATGACTGAAAAAAAGAACAGCACCCTGGTTTAGTATGTCAGTGTTCAAGCAAAACAGAGAAAAGACAGCGAGTACACTCACATGTAAAATCCTCAAACATATGAGGTATTCCGAAAGTGTTTCCACAGGGTGCTCAATCCAATCGTTGTCCTTCCAAAACGATCCTCATTAGCCCCTCACTGAGCAACTGAACAGATTCAGGAGTCTTCCTAGGAAGAAACTAGGAGCCTGAGCCACCAGACCAAAGAAATTTCCTTTATTTCAGCCAGCTGGCCAGACTTAAAACTCCAGTAGTGGAGGGATAAAACAGTTACAAAAAAATAAAACAAGTAAATAAAATGCATCAGGATATGCCTGTGTTGTAGTAACAACTTTCTCTCACATCAGTTATTTCCTATCTTTGAAAAATGATTAGGTCTCGGAATTAAGACAGATATCCGGGATATAATTATTTCAGACCACGCTATTATTTACCTAGAAATACAGAATATACCCTATTTAAGCTATGATCCTGCTCGATTTATATTCCAGAGACATTTAATACAACACATACATTTTAAAAATCAGTTGTTAGAAAAATGGAAGGAATATCAATATTATAATAAATCTTATATAGGCAAAAGTGAGATAGTGTGGGAGACAACAAAAGCATATATGAGAGGTGAAATAAAAGCGTAGGCCTGTAATTGGAAGAAATAAATCAAAGAGAGGATCACAGCTCACAAACCAACTTAAAAATAGCTACAGAGCATACATACAGTAAACAATCCTACACAGCAATTATGAAACGGGTATAGGGCCAGTAAACAAGAAAGAGATTTTAAAACAAAACGCTACCCAGAATGACATAAAAGAAAAAGCTCTATATAGTGGCAACTATGGAAGATTTTCCAAATTCCTGTCTATTCTAACTAAAATAGACATCATAGGAACAGTATCACTTCAATTAAGTTAGGAGCATATAGACTGATATCAAATCCAGAAATTAAACAGGTAATATATGATTATTTTGCTATATTATATACAAACTCTGGGGTAAATCAACACAATAAATGTAAATTCTGGAATCAAATAGCCCTTTTGAAATTAGCAGAAAAAACCATAATTTCTCCAACATAGGTGTGTCCGGTCCACGGCGTCATCCTTACTTGTGGGATATTCTCTTCCCCAACAGGAAATGGCAAAGAGCCCAGCAAAGCTGGTCACATGATCCCTCCTAGGCTCCGCCTACCCCAGTCATTCTCTTTGCCGTTGTACAGGCAACATCTCCACGGAGATGGCTTAGAGTTTTTTAGTGTTTAACTGTAGTTTTTATTATTCAATCAAGAGTTTGTTATTTTGAAATAGTGCTGGTATGTACTATTTACTCAGAAACAGAAAAGAGATGAAGATTTCTGTTTGTATGAGGAAAATGATTTTAGCAACCGTCACTAAAATCCATGGCTGTTCCACACAGGACTGTTGAGAGCAATTAACTTCAGTTGGGGGAACAGTGAGCAGTCTCTTGCTGCTTGAGGTATGACACATTCTAACAAGACAATGTAATGCTGGAAGCTGTCATTTTCCCTATGGGATCCGGTAAGCCATGTTTATTAAGATCGTAAATAAGGGCTTTACAAGGGCTTATTAAGACTGTAGACTTTTTCTGGGCTAAATCGATTCATTATTAACACATATTTAGCCTTGAGGAATCATTTATTCTGGGTATTTTGATATAATAATATCGGCAGGCACTGTTTTAGACACCTTATTCTTTAGGGGCTTTCCCAAATCATAGGCAGAGCCTCATTTTCGCGCCGGTGTTGCGCACTTGTTTTTGAGAGGCATGACATGCAGTCGCATGTGAGAGGAGCTCTGATACTTAGAAAAGACTTTCTGAAGGCGTCATTTGGTATCGTATTCCCCTTTGGGCTTGGTTGGGTCTCAGCAAAGCAGATACCAGGGACTGTAAAGGGGTTAAAGTTAAAAACGGCTCCGGTTCCGTTATTTTAAGGGTTAAAGCTTCCAAATTTGGTGTGCAATACTTTGAAGGCTTTAAGACACTGTGGTGAAAATTTGGTGAACAATTCCTTCATGTTTTTTCGCAATTGCAGTAATAAAGTGTGTTCAGTTTAAAATTTAAAGTGACAGTAACGGTTTTATTTTAAAACGTTTTTTGTACTTTGTTATCAAGTTTATGCCTGTTTAACATGTCTGAACTACCAGATAGACTGTGTTCTGAATGTGGGGAAGCCAGAATTCCCATTCATTTAAATAAATGTGATTTATGTGACAATGACAATGTTGCCCAAGATGATTCCTCAAGTGAGGGGAGTAAGCATGGTACTGCATCATTCCCTCCTTCGTCTACACGAGTCTTGCCCACTCAGGAGGCCCCTAGTACATCTAGCGCGCCAATACTCCTTACTATGCAACAATTAACGGCTGTAATGGATAATTCTGTCAAAAACATTTTAGCCAAAATGAACACTTATCAGCGTAAGCGCGACTGCTCTGTTTTAGATACTGAAGAGCATGACGACGCTGATAATAATGGTTCTGAAGGGCCCCTAACCCAGTCTGATGGGGCCAGGGAGGTTTTGTCTGAGGGAGAAATTACTGATTCTGGGAACATTTCTCAACAAGCTGAACCTGATGTGATTACGTTTAAATTCAAGTTGGAACATCTCCGCATTCTGCTTAAGGAGGTATTATCCGCTCTGGATGATTGTGACAAGTTGGTCATCCCAGAGAAACTATGTAAAATGGACAAGTTCCTAGAGGTCCCGGGGCTCCCAGAAGCTTTTCCTATACCCAAGCGGGTGGCGGACATTGTTAATAAAGAATGGGAAAGGCCCGGTATTCCTTTCGTCCCTCCCCCCATATTTAAAAAATTGTTTCCTATGGTCGACCCCAGAAAGGACTTATGGCAGACAGTCCCCAAGGTCGAGGGAGCGGTTTCCACTTTAAACAAACGCACCACTATACCCATAGAGGATAGTTGTGCTTTCAAAGATCCTATGGATAAAAAATTAGAAGGTTTACTTAAAAAGATGTTTGTTCAGCAGGGTTACCTTCTACAACCAATTTCATGCATTGTCCCTGTAGCTACAGCCGCATGTTTCTGGTTCGATGAGCTGATAAAGGCGGTCGATAGTGATTCTCCTCCTTATGAGGAGATTATGGACAGAATCAATGCTCTCAAATTGGCTAATTCTTTCACCCTAGACGCCACTTTGCAATTGGCTAGGTTAGCGGCTAAGAATTCTGGGTTTGCTATTGTGGCGCGCAGAGCGCTTTGGTTGAAATCTTGGTCAGCTGATGCGTCTTCCAAGAACAAGCTACTTAACATTCCTTTCAAGGGGAAAACGCTGTTTGGCCCTGACTTGAAAGAGATTATCTCTGATATCACTGGGGGTAAGGGCCACGCCCTTCCTCAGGATCGGCCTTTCAAGGCAAAAAATAAACCTAATTTTCGTCCCTTTCGTAGAAATGGACCAGCCCAAAGTGCTACGTCCTCTAAGCAAGAGGGTAATACTTCTCAAGCCAAGCCAGCTTGGAGACCAATGCAAGGCTGGAACAAGGGAAAGCAGGCCAAGAAACCTGCCACTGCTACCAAGACAGCATGAAATGGTGGCCCCCGATCCGGGACCGGATCTGGTGGGGGGCAGACTCTCTCTCTTCGCTCAGGCTTGGGCAAGAGATGTTCTGGATCCTTGGGCGCTAGAAATAGTCTCCCAAGGTTATCTTCTGGAATTCAAGGGGCTTCCCCCAAGGGGGAGGTTCCACAGGTCTCAGTTGTCTTCAGACCACATAAAAAGACAGGCATTCTTACATTGTGTAGAAGACCTGTTAAAAATGGGAGTGATTCATCCTGTTCCATTAAGAGAACAAGGGATGGGGTTCTACTCCAATCTGTTCATAGTTCCCAAAAAAGAGGGAACGTTCAGACCAATCTTAGATCTCAAGATCTTAAACAAGTTTCTCAAGGTTCCATCGTTCAAGATGGAAACCATTCGAACTATTCTTCCTTCCATCCAGGAAGGTCAATTCATGACCACAGTGGATTTAAAGGATGCGTATCTACATATTCCTATCCACAAGGAACATCATCGGTTCCTAAGGTTCGCATTCCTGGACAAGCATTACCAGTTCGTGGCGCTTCCTTTCGGATTAGCCACTGCTCCAAGGATTTTCACAAAGGTACTAGGGTCCCTTCTAGCTGTGCTAAGACCAAGGGGCATTGCTGTAGTACCTTACTTGGACGACATTCTGATTCAAGCGTCGTCCCTTCCTCAAGCAAAGGCTCACACGGACATTGTCCTGGCCTTTCTCAGATCTCACGGATGGAAAGTGAACGTGGAAAAGAGTTCTCTATCTCCGTCAACAAGGGTTCCCTTCTTGGGAACAATAATAGACTCCTTAGAAATGAGGATTTTTCTGACAGAGGCCAGAAAAACAAGACTTCTAGACTCTTGTCTGATACTTCATTCCGTTCCTCTTCCTTCCATAGCGCAGTGCATGGAAGTGATCGGTTTGATGGTAGCGGCAATGGACATAGTTCCTTTTGCGCGCATTCATCTAAGACCATTACAACTGTGCATGCTCAGTCAGTGGAATGGGGACTATACAGACTTGTCTCCGAAGATACAAGTAAATCAGAGGACCAGAGACTCACTCCGTTGGTGGCTGTCCCTGGACAACCTGTCACAAGGGATGACATTCCGCAGACCGGAGTGGGTCATCGTCACGACCGACGCCAGTCTGATGGGCTGGGGCGCGGTCTGGGGATCCCTGAAAGCTCAGGGTCTTTGGTCTCGGGAAGAATCTCTTCTACCGATAAATATTCTGGAACTGAGAGCGATATTCAATGCTCTCAAGGCTTGGCCTCAGCTAGCGAGGGCCAAGTTCATACGGTTTCAATCAGACAACATGACAACTGTTGCGTACATCAACCATCAGGGGGGAACAAGGAGTTCCCTAGCGATGGAAGAAGTGACCAAAATCATTCTATGGGCGGAGTCTCACTCCTGCCACCTGTCTGCTATCCACATCCCAGGAGTGGAAAATTGGGAAGCGGATTTTCTGAGTCGTCAGACATTGCATCCGGGGGAGTGGGAACTCCATCCGGAAATCTTTGCCCAAGTCACTCAGCTGTGGGGCATTCCAGACATGGATCTGATGGCCTCTCGTCAGAACTTCAAAGTTCCTTGCTACGGGTACAGATCCAGGGATCCCAAGGCGGCTCTAGTGGATGCACTAGTAGCACCTTGGACCTTCAAACTAGCTTATGTGTTCCCGCCGTTTCCTCTCATCCCCAGGCTGGTAGCCAGGATCAATCAGGAGAGGGCGTCGGTGATCTTGATAGCTCCTGCGTGGCCACGCAGGACTTGGTATGCAGATCTGGTGAATATGTCATCGGCTCCACCTTGGAAGCTACCTTTGAGACGAGACCTTCTTGTTCAGGGTCCGTTCGAACATCCGAATCTGGTTTCACTCCAGCTGACTGCTTGGAGATTGAACGCTTGATCTTATTGAAGCGAGGGTTCTCAGATTCTGTTATCGATACTCTTGTTCAGGCCAGAAAGCCTGTAACTAGAAAGATTTACCACAAAATTTGGAAAAAATATATCTGTTGGTGTGAATCTAAAGGATTCCCTTGGGACAAGGTTAAGATTCCTAAGATTCTATCCTTCCTTCAAGAAGGATTGGAAAAAGGATTATCTGCTAGTTCCCTGAAGGGACAGATTTCTGCCTTGTCTGTGTTACTTCACAAAAAGCTGGCAGCTGTGCCAGATGTTCAAGCCTTTGTTCAGGCTCTGGTTAGAATTAAGCCTGTTTACAAACCTTTGACTCCTCCTTGGAGTCTCAACTTAGTTCTTTCAGTTCTTCAGGGGGTTCCGTTTGAACCCTTACATTCCGTTGATATTAAGTTATTATCTTGGAAAGTTTTGTTTTTAGTTGCAATTTCTTCTGCTAGAAGAGTTTCAGAATTGTCTGCTCTGCAGTGTTCTCCTCCTTATCTGGTGTTCCATGCAGATAAGGTGGTTTTACGTACTAAACCTGGTTTTCTTCCAAAAGTTGTTTCTAACAAAAACATTAACCAGGAGATTATCGTACCTTCTCTGTGTCCGAAACCAGTTTCAAAGAAGGAACGTTTGTTGCACAATTTGGATGTTGTTCGCGCTCTAAAATTCTATTTAGATGCTACAAAGGATTTTAGACAAACATCTTCCTTGTTTGTTGTTTATTCCGGTAAAAGGAGAGGTCAAAAAGCAACTTCTACCTCTCTCTCTTTTTGGATTAAAAGCATCATCAGATTGGCTTACGAGACTGCCGGACGGCAGCCTCCCGAAAGAATCACGGCTCATTCCACTAGGGCTGTGGCTTCCACATGGGCCTTCAAGAACGAGGCTTCTGTTGATCAGATATGTAGGGCAGCGACTTGGTCTTCACTGCACACTTTTACAAAATTTTACAAGTTTGATACTTTTGCTTCTTCTGAGGCTATTTTTGGGAGAAAGGTTTTGCAAGCCGTGGTGCCTTCCATTTAGGTGACCTGATTTGCTCCCTCCCTTCATCCGTGTCCTAAAGCTTTGGTATTGGTTCCCACAAGTAAGGATGACGCCGTGGACCGGACACACCTATGTTGGAGAAAACAGAATTTATGTTTACCTGATAAATTACTTTCTCCAACGGTGTGTCCGGTCCACGGCCCGCCCTGGTTTTTTTAATCAGGTCTGATAATTTATTTTCTTTAACTACAGTCACCACGGTACCATATGGTTTCTCCTATGCTAATATTCCTCCTTAACGTCGGTCGAATGACTGGGGTAGGCGGAGCCTAGGAGGGATCATGTGACCAGCTTTGCTGGGCTCTTTGCCATTTCCTGTTGGGGAAGAGAATATCCCACAAGTAAGGATGACGCCGTGGACCGGACACACCGTTGGAGAAAGTAATTTATCAGGTAAACATAAATTCTGTTTTATGTAAGAACTTACCTGATAAATTCATTTCTTTCATATTGGCAAGAGTCCATGAGCTAGTGACGTATGGGATATACAATCCTACCAGGCGGGGCAAAGTTTCCCAAACCTCAAAATGCCTATAAATACACCCCTCACCACACCCACAATTCAGTTTAACGAATAGCCAAGCAGTGGGTGATAAAGAAAGGAGTAGAAAGCATCAACAAAAGAAATTTGGAAATAATTGTGCTTTATACAAAAAATCATAACCACCATAAAAAGGGTGGGCCTCATGGATTCTTGCCAATATGAAATAAATGAATTTTATCAGGTAAGTTCTTACATAAATTATGTTTTCTTTCATGTAATTGGCAAGAGTCCATGAGCTAGTGACGTATGAGATAGCAATTCCCAAGATGTGGAACTCCACGCAAGAGTCACTAGAGAGGGAGGGATAAAAATAAAAACAGCCATTTTCCGCTGAAAAAATGAATCCACAACCCAAAAAAAAAAAAGTTTATTCTCATAAATGAAAGAAAAAAACTTAAATCAAAAGCAGAAGAATCAAACTGAAACAGCTGCCTGAAGAACTTTTCTACCAAAAACTGCTTCTGAAGAAGCAAATACATCAAAACGGTAGAATTTAGTAAATGTATGCAAAGAGGACCAAGTTGCCGCTTTGCAAATCTGATCAACTGAAGCTTCATTCTTAAAGGCCCACGAAGTGGAGACTGATCTAGTAGAATGAGCTGTAATTCTCTGAGGCGGGGCCTGACCCGACTCCAAATAAGCTTGATGAATCAAAAGTTTCAACCAAGAAGCCAAAGAAATAGCAGAAGCCTTCTGACCTTTCCTAGGACCAGAAAATAAAACAAATAGACTGGAAGTCTTCCTGAAATCTTTAGTAACTTCCACATAATATTTCAAAGCTCTTACCACATCCAAAGAATGTAAGGATCTTTCCAAAGAATTCTTAGGATTAGGACACAAGGAAGGAACAATTTCTCTATTAATGTTGTTAGAATTCAAAACCTTAGGTAAAAATTGAAAAGAAGCCCGCAAAACTGCCTTATCCTGATGAAAAATCAGAAAAGGAGACTCTCAAGAAAGAGCAGATAGCTCAGAAACTCCTCTAGCAGAAGAGATAGCCAAAAGGAACAACACTTTCCAAGAAAGTAGTTTAATGTCCAAAGAATGCATAGGCTCAAATGGAGGAGCCTGTAAAGCCTTAAGAACCAAATTAAGACTCCCAAGGAGGAGAAATTGATTTAATGACAGGCGTAATACGAACTAAAGCCTGTACAAAACAGTGAATATCAGGAAGTATAGCAATCTTTCTGTGAAATTAAACAGAAAGAGCAGAGATTTGTCCCTTCAAGGAACTTGCAGACAAACCTTTATCCAAACCATCCTGAAGAAACTGTAAAATTCTAGGAATTCTAAAAGAATGCCAAGAGAATTTATGAGAAGAACACCATGAAATGTAAGTCTTCCAAACTCTATAATAAATCTTTCTAGAGACAGATTTACGAGCTTGTAACATAGTATTAATCACTGAGTCAGAGAAACCTCTATGATTTAGTACTAAGCATTCAATTTCCATACCTTCAAATTTAATCATTTGAGATCCTGATGGAAAAACGTACCTTGAGACAGTAGGTCCGGCCTTAACAGAAGTGGCCAAGGCTGGCAACTGGACATCCGAACCAGATCCGCATACCAAAACCTGTGTGGCCATGCTGGAGCCACCAGCAACACAAATGTTTGTTCCATGATGATTTTGGAGATCACTCTTGGAAGGAGAACTAGTGGCGGGAAAATGTAAGCAGGGTGATAACACCAAGGAAGTGTCAGCGCATCCATTGCTTCCGCCTGAACATCCTTGGACCTGGACAGGTATCTGGGAAGTTTCTTGTTTAGATGAGAGGCCATGAGATCTATCTCTGGAAGACCCCACATCTGAACAATCTGAGAAAACACATCTGGATGGAGAGACCACTCCCCTGGATGTAAAGTCTGATGGCTGAGATAATCCGCCTCCCAATTGTATACACCTGGGATATGCACTGCAGAGATTAGACAGGAGCTGGATTCTGCCCAAGCAAGTATCCGAGATACTTCTTTCATAGCTTGGGGACTGTGAGTCCCACCCTGATGATTGACATATGCCACTGTTGTGATAATGTCTGTCTGAAAACAAATGAACGGTTCTCTCTTTAACAGAGGCAAGAGCTCTGAGCATTGCACAGAGTTCTAAAATATTGATTGGTAATCTCGCCTCTTGAGATTTCCAAACCCCTTGTGCTGTCAGAGATCCCCAAACAGCTCCCCAACCTGAAAGACTTGCATCTGTTGTGATCACAGTCCAGGTTGGCCGAACAAAAGAAGCCCCTTGAACTAAACAATGGTGATCTATCCACCATGTCAGAGAGTGTCGTACATTGGGATTTAAGGATATTAATTTTGATATCCTTGTATAATCTCTGCACCATTGGTTCAGCATACAAAGCTGTAGAGGTCTCATGTGAAAACGAGCAAAGGGGATCGTGTCCGATGCTGCAGTCATGAGACCTAAAACTTCCATGCACATAGCCACTGAAGGGAATGACTGAGACTGAAGGTGCCGACAGGCTGCAGCCAATTTTAAACGTCTCTTGTCTGTTAGAGACAGAGTCATGGACACTGAATCTATCTGGAAGCCTAAAAAGGTGACCCTTTTCTGAGGAATCAAGAAACTTTTTGGTAAATTGATCCTCCAATCATGTTTCCGAAGAAACAACACTAGTTGATTCGTGTGAGATTCTACAGAACGTAAAGACTGAGCTTGTACCAAGATATCGTCCAAATAAGGAAACACCGCAATACCCTGTTCTCTGATTACAGAGAGTAGGACACCTAGAACCTTTGAAAAGATTATTGGAGCTGTTGCCAGGCCAAATGGAAGAGCAACAAATTGATAATGCTTGTCTAAAAAAGAGAATCTCAGAAACTGATAATGTTCTGGATGAATCGGAATATGAAGGTATGCATCCTGCAAGTCTATTGTGGACATATAATGTCCTCGCTGAACAAAAGGCAGAATAGTCCTTATAGTCACCATCTTGAAAGTTGGTACTCTTACATAACGATTCAAAATTTTCAGATCCAGAACTGGTCTGAATAATTTTTCCTTCTTTGGGACAATGAATAGATTTGAATAAAACCCCAAACCTTGTTTTTGAAAAGGAACTGGCATGATTACCCCTGAAGACTCCAGGACTGAAACACACCAGGAAAGCCCAAGCTTTTACTGGATTTGCTGGGATATGTAAGAAAAAATTTTTTCTCACAGGAGGTCTTACTCTGTATCCTATTCGATACCTTTGAGAGACAATGCTCTGAATCCATTGATTTTGGACAGAATTTATCCAAATATCCTTGAATAACCTTAATCTGCCCCCTACCAGCTGAGCTGGAATGAGGGCCGCACCTTCATGCGGATTTAGGGGCTGACTTATGTTTCTTAAATGGCTTGGATTTATTCCAATTTGAGGAAGGCTTCCAATTGGAAACAGATTCCTTGGGGGAAAGATTAAGTTTTTGTTCCTTATTTTGACAAAAGGAACAAAAACGGTTAGAAGCCTTAGATTTACCCTTAGGTTTTTTTATCCTGAGGCAGAAAAACTCCCTTTCCCCCAGTGACAGTTGAAATAATAGAATCCAACTGAGAACCAAATAAATTATTACCTTGGAAAGAAAGAGATAGTAATCTAGATTTAGATGTCATATCAGCATTCCAAGATTTAAGCCACAAAGCTCTTCTAGCTAATATAGCTAAAGACATGGATCTAACATCAATTTTGATAATATCAAAAATGGCATCACAAATAAAATGATTAGCATATTGCAGTAAGCGAATAATGCTAGATATGTCAGAATCCAATTCTTGTTGCGCTAAATTCTCCAACCAGAAAGTTGATGCAGCCGCAATATCAGCCAAAGAAATTGCAGGTCTGAGAAGATGACCTGAATATAAATAGGCCTTCCTTAGATAAGATTCAAGCTTCCTATCTAAAGGATCCTTAAAGGAAGTACTATCTTCCATAGGAATAGTGGTACGTTTAGCAAGAGTAGAAATAGCCCCATCAACTTTTGGGATTTTTCCCCAAAACTCTATAGAATTTGCTTGTAAAGTATACAATTTTTTAAACCTTGAAGAAGGAATAAAAGAAGTACCTGGCTTATTCCATTCCTTAGAAATCATATCAGAAATAGCATCAGGAATAGGAAAACCCCCTGGAGAAACCACAGGAGGTTTAAAAACAGCATTTAAATGTTTATTAGACTGAACGTCAAGAGGACTGGTTACCTCAATATCCAAAGTAATTAATACTTCTTTTAATAAAGAACGCATATACTCTATTTTAAATAAATAAGTAGATTTGTCAGTGTCAATGTCCTAGGAAGGATCTTCTGTATCAGATAGATCCTCATCAGAAGAGGATACATTTTTATTTTGTTGGTCATTTGAAATTTCATCAACTGAATGAGAAGTTTTAAAAGACCTTTTTTACGTTTATTAGAAGGTGGAAAGGCCTTCTGGATAGAATCAGAAACAAATTCTTTAAAATTCATAGGTATACCATGTACATTAGAAGTTGAAGGAACTGCAACTGGCAATGTACTATTACTGATGGACACACTATCTGCATGTAAACGTTTATCATGACAACTTTTACAAATGACATTCGGATAAATAATTTCCACAATCTTACAACAAATGCACTTGCTTTGGTAGAACCGATGTCAGGCAGCAATGTTCCAGCAGAAACTTCTGAGGCAGGATCAGATTGAGACATCTTGCAAAATGTAAAAGAAAAAACAACATATAAAGCAAAATTATCAATTTCCTTATATGACAGTTTCAGGAATGGGAAAAAATGCAAATAGCATAGCCCTCTGATAGAGAAAAAGGCAAGAGGCAAACATCAATGGGGTATTAAAATAATTAAAAAGTTTGGTGCCAAGAATGACACACAACGTAACTGAAAACTTTTTTGGCGCCAATAATAACTGGAAATGACACACTTGCGTCACTGACGCAACCGTGTGTAAGGCTTCGGCGTCAACTATGACGCCGGAAATTACGAAGTTGTGTCAGATGTATTTTCTGCGCCAAAAAAATTCTTGCGCCAAGAATGACGCAATAAAGTTTAGCATTTGGCACACCCGCGGGCCTTATACCGCCCGCAATTTGCAAGAAGTAGTCAATTGAAAAAAAGACTAAACCCCAGGTAAGAAAAAAAATTCTTAAAAAATGTTTATATTCCCCAAATATGAAACTGACAGTATGCAGAAGGAAATACATGAACCTGACTCATGGCAAATATAAGTACAATACATATATTTAGAACTTTATATAAATGCATAAAGTGCCAAACCATAGCTGAGGTGTCTAAAGTAATAAAAAACATACTTACCAAAAGTCACCCATCCACATATAGCAGATAGCCAAACCAGTACTGAAACAGTTATCAGTATAGGTAATGGTAAATTGAGAATATATCGTCGATCTGAAAAGGGAGGTAGGAGATGAATCTCTACGACCGATAACAGAGAACCTATGAAGTAAACCCCCATTAGGGAAATCATCGTACTCAATAAGTGATACTCCCTTCACATCCCTCTGACATTCGCTGTACTCTGAGAGGAATCGGGCTTCAACAATGCTGAGAAGCGCATATCAACGTAGAAATCTTAGCACAAACTTACTTCACCACCTCCATAGGAGGCATAGTTTGTAAAACTGAATTGTGGGTGTGGTGAGGGGTGTATTTATAGGCATTTTGAGGTTTGGGAAACTTTGCCCCTCCAGGTAGGATTGTATATCCCATACGTCACAAGCTCATGGACTCTTGCCAATTACATGAAAGAAATATGTTTTGCTATTAAACCATCCTATATTACACAAGGAAGTAAAAATCACAATAAATCAAATAAAACCAAATAAACCTCCAGGTCCTGATCATTTGCCAGTTGAATTCTATAAAATAATGGGCAGGTAAATAATCCCTACGCTTATTAGTTTATTCAATGCATATTTTGGTCAGGGTGAAATGCAATTTAAATTTGTCTTGGCCTACCCAATTACACTTATCCTAAAAAAAACAGAGACTCTGAAGATCCAGCCTCGTACAGGCCAATATTATTATTAAATAATGATTACAAAATACTGACTTAACTGATTTAGCATTACTTTTGGTTGATGTTGAAAAAGCATTTTATTCAATAACATAGGATCATGTATTTACAGCATTAGAGAAGTTTTATAACGTATTTGCTACAATAGTAGTCAGTATATAACTTCCTTTATCTATCTGATAAATAAGAACTCTATCACTAACATAATTGTGAACATTAAGTTGACATCAAATATTCAGAGGAAGAAAAGCACAAGGCAAGGCTGCCCTTTATCACCCATTCTCTTCAATCTTTCAATAGAACATTAGTTATTTCTCTATTTGCAGATGTTTTAGTTATATTTCTAAATGATTCAAAATGAAGAATTAAACAATTTCTGGGCATATCAAATCAGTTTAGTTCTTTCTCGGGGTATAAAATCAACCCCCAAAAATCTTAAATTATGTGGATTCCTAACTCCTTAGTCAGCCAATGTAATAGCCCATTTAAAATTGTTGAATATATAAAATATCTTGGTATTAATATTAGTAAAAATCCTAACCATTGGTATCTGCAAAATGTTAGTGTGCTGAATATATGTAATGAAGATCTTAAAGCTTGGTCATCTCTACCAATTTGATCTCTGCAAGAATAATGTTAATAAAATGTATTACCTTCCCACATATGTTGTATTTATTGCAAAATATACCAGTGATTATAAAGCGTAAATATATCAATAGATTAAAGAGGATGTGCTCTTCCTTTGTTTGACAAGGGAAATGATCAAGATGCTCAGCTGGGACTTAAGTCTCCCTATTAGATCAGTTGGTTTATTGCTGCCAAATCTAAATTTATAAAAAAAAAAAATCTGGCAGTGCTGTACAAATTTGCTATAGATTGTATTGTAGAAGGAAACTATGGGGCCTATTTATCAAAGCCTCAATCAAAACTACGCTGGAAATCCGCATCATAATTGTTGCGAGATTGATCCAACATATTTATCAAAGTGTCAAGATTGGCAAATGTTGAATTTTGTGATGTAACATACGATCCTGCGATCTCAATCCGATGCAGATCGATGCTTACGTCATTACAGATGTTCTGAATACACATTCGACTCTGTTTGACACTCTTCCCAATTTATCAAACATTTAACAGGTACGCTTATGGCTATTCCTATGCAGCGTACCTAGTTTTCAATCCGCCACCCTTGAGGCCGCTGATGCCATAGAAATCAAGGCGAGTCTGAAAGCACCGAAAGCTTATGTTCAATGCTGCAAGCGAATGAAGCATATTGCATTGATTTCTATGGTTGAAAACAAGTTACGTTTACACCTAACACCCTAACATAAACCCTGAGTTTAAACACCCCTAATCTGCTGCCCCCGACATTGCCAACACAAATAAAATGTATTAACCCCTATCCCGCCGCTCCCCGACACTGCCGCCACTTAATAAACTAATTAACCCCTAAACCTCTGGCCCCCCACATCACCACCACTAACTAAACCTTTTAATCCTTAAACCGTCAGCACACCACATCGATAAAAACTAAATTAAGCTATTAACCCCTAAACCTAACAACCCTCTAACTTTAAATTAAAATTACAAGATCCTTATCTTCAAATAAATTAAAACTTACCTGTAGAATTAAAATAAACAAATTTTAAACTATTAATTAATTAACCTACCCTAACTATTATACTAAAATTAAACTACCAATGTAATAAAATATATTACATATTAAAAAAAAATATATAACCCTACTAAAATTATTTAAATATACAATTAAGTGGACAGTCAAGTCCAAAAAAAAACTTTCAATTTTCAAATAGGGCATGTCATTTTAAACAACTTTCCAATTTACTTTTATCAACATTTTTGCTATGTTCTCTTGGTATTCTAGTTGAAAGCAAACCTAGGAAGGCTCATATGATAATTTTTAAGCCCTTGAAGGCCGCCTCTATTTTATTTACTTTTCACAGCAGGGGAGGGCAAGCTCATGTAGGCCATATAGATAGCATTGTGAACACGCCTGTGGATAGTGGATGACACTGCACTAATTGGCTAAAATGCAAGTCAATAGATAATAACTAAAAGTCATGTGATTAGGGGCGGTCAGAAGATGCTTAGTTACAAGTTAGTCACAGAAGTAAAAAGTGTATTAATATAACAGTGTTGGTTTTGCAAAACTGGGGAATGGGTAATAAAGGGATTATCTATCTTTTTAAACAACAAAAATTCTGGTGTTGACTGTCCCTTTAAACATTATTACAAAGTACTAAATTACAAAAAAAATAAACACTATGTTACAAAAAATAAAAAACACATTATCAAAAATAAAAATGAATTACACCTAATCTAATAACCCTATCAAAATAAAAAAGCCCCCCACAAAATAAAAAACCCTAGCCTACAATAAACTACCAATGACCCTTAAAAGGGCCTTTTGTGGGGCATTGCCCCAAAGATATCAGCTCTTTTACCTTGCAAAAAAATACAAACACCCCCCCCAACAGTAATACCCACCACCCAACCAACCATCCCCCCAAATAAAAAAAAACTATCTAAAATAACCTAAGCTAACCATTGCCCTGAAAAAGGACATTTGTATGGGCATTGCCCTTAAAAGGGCACTTAGCTCTTTTATAAATAGCCCAAACCCTAATCTAAAAAAAACCCACCCAAAAAAACCTTCACAAAACCTAACACTAACCCCTGACGATCCACTTACAGTTGTTGAAGTCCCGCTTGAACGATCTTCATCCATGCGGCAAGAAGTCTTCATCCAGGTGGCAAGAAGTCTTCATCCAGGCGGCCTCTTCGATCTTCATCCATCCGGCGCAGAGCGGGTCTATCCCGAAGACATCCGGCGTGGAGCATCCTCTTCATACGGTTGTCGCTATACACTGATTCTTCAAAACAAGTGACGCCATCAAAGATGGCGTCCCTTGCATTCCTATTGGATGAAAGATTTCGATCAGCCAATAGGAATTAGAGCTTCTAAAATGTTAGTGCCTCTCTCTCACATACCATCTTGTTGTGTGATTTAAGACAAATCAGTACAGACCAAGAGAAGTTAAAGCATTCGGGGTGGAGCACATGACAATTACAAAATGTTTGACAGAGAGGATTAGTAAGAAGTACAATACAAATACTGTAGTATTAGATTTAACTTACATGTAAAAACTTATTTAACATTTATTTTCTGGAGAAAATATTGTTTATGTCCAAGTGCTGCTCTTTCATATAAATTATAGAACAAATAGAATTATAATATATTTGTACAGTTGTGGTATGTCATACTCATAAATAGATTGTCTACTCCTGAGCTTATATCGTAAAGTTCTGGAAAGATCAATATTTAAGGGGCAATTGTAACACTCACAAAGCTAACTGTACTAAATGATTGTGCTGAATCAACAGCTCATATGTAATAACCTAATCAGCTGATCTGTATCACATGAATTGTTATGTGTGCCTTTATTTATACCATACATACAGTTAATCAGAACCATTATTTATTATTATCTCTTTAAACCATGTAATTTACTTTTTACAGACACGGCCAGAGCACTGAAAGATATCAGGTATTGATGTAACTGGAGTGAATAATGGAACCTTCTTTCTAAGCATTGGAGCCTGTTATCAGCATAAACTCTTTTGTGTTAGGTGAGTAAAATAGATATTATGCTGACTTTAATTACTGGGAAATAGTATAACACTCATTAAAATAAACAAATATAAAATGTTACATTTATATCTGCATAACAGACATTTACATTTAATAACAGTTGTGTCGTTGACAGTTCTAGGGAAGGAGCAACCCCTATTAGGCTTCAGGGGAGGGTAAAAATACTACTCCCACCTCTATTATTTTTAGAAAAGTCATGTCCATTTACTGCCTAACCTCACCCCCAGACCTGGTGCAGTACTCAGAAAAACTGCAACTTCCCCTGCCCTGACATCGCTCATGGAACACCCATAACTACACTTATGCCTACCTTGTTCCCATATGTGGAACACCCACAACTCCCCCAGTGATTGTTCCTCGCCCCAGAATCACCACTGATTTTTGTGTTTAATTTTAAAGTGAGTATTATTAAAAGTAATAATGTTTTTAGTTGTTTATATAAATCAAACAACCACAATCACAAACTAAGAAGTATAAGATCACTGCTCCTTAGCCTCTCTAAACATCTCACACTGATTATTAGTCTGTGATGATTAAGACATAATGTTCCCACCCAGCTGGTTGGGCATGAGCGGGCAGACTTTTCTGCGCACTTGCTTATGCAATGATAATTGAGGTTGGTAGTTGACACCTATGTTGCCCAGAAAACAGATGCATTTGTTCTCTGGCTGAGAACATTGTTCGCTTGCACCTTATTTAATATGTCCCTATAACTTTTTATCATCAATAATCTAGTTTATTATGAAATAGAAATATTTGTATTTTTTGTCTTCCTTTTTATTTAAATTTGTGATTTACAGGTAGATCAATTTAAAAATAAATACAAAACAGAAGACATTATATCGAGTAAAAATGAATAATATGCTTTTTTAATAAGATGGATTATATTTTAAAGACTAAACAGTCTTATTTTCTGTATTCCATTTCTTTTAATGCAGACAAACACTTGAATAGTTCATATCCATCCTTCACTACAGGAAACATCAGAATGATATCACAAACTGCAAAAGTCTTAAACACTAATGACTATTCACAAACATTGGGGATATCACAACAGATATTTAAAGAAGATGGTGAATTGGCAGGAACTGGGCAGGAATCATTATGTACAGAAAGTAATTTAGTCATTAAACAAGAGGACAACATTTATGCCTTATCTAGTGAAATGATTATCCAAGAGGATAAACCACACACATTTACTGAGTTCTCAAAACATTTCAAAGAAGAGAAAATTCTACAGGAGAAATATTTCACATGTACAGAATGTGGGAAAATCTTCAAATTGAAGTCATATCTCTTAAAACACCACAAAATTCACACAGGGGAGAAGCCTCATACATGTACAGAGTGCGGCAAATGTTTTATACAAAGGACAAAACTTATAGCTCATGAAAGAACTCACACAGGGGAGAAACCATTCAGTTGTTCAGAGTGTGGCGTACAGTTATCACGAAAGTGTCATCTCTTAAACCATCAAAGGATTCACACAGGAGAAAAACCTTTCAAATGTACAGAGTGTGGGAAAAGTTTTACACAAAAGAGTAAACTGAAAATTCATGAAAGGATTCACACAGGAGAAAAGCTTTTCACATGTACAGAGTGTGGAAAAAGTTTTACACAAATAATTAGTCTGAAAACTCATGAAAGGATTCACACAGGAGAAAAGCCATTCACATGTACAGAGTGTGGAAAAAGTTTTACACAAATAATTAGTTTGAAAACTCATGAAAGGATTCACACAGGAGAAAAGCCTTTCACATGTACAGAGTGTGGAAAAAGTTTTACACAAAAGGGTGATCTGAAAAAGCATGAAAGGAGTCACACAGGAGAAAAGCCGTTCACATGTACAGAGTGTGGAGTACAGTTTTCACGAAAGTGTCATCTTTTAACCCACAAAAGAATTCACACAGGAGAAAAACCTTTCATGTGTACAGTATGTGGGAAAATGCTTGCAGACAAGACAACTTTCCGAAGACACCAACTTATTCACACAGGGGGAAAACCTTTTACATGTGCAGAGTGTGGAAAAAGTTTTACATTAAAGAGTAATCTGAAATCTCATGAAAGGAGTCACACAGGAGAAAAGCCTTTCACATGTACAGAGTGTGGAAAAAGTTTTACACTAAAGAGTGGTCTGAAAACTCATAAAAGGAGACACACAGGAGAAAAACCGTTCACATGTACAAAGTGTGGAAAAAGTTTTTCACGAATGGATAATCTGAAAACTCATGAAAAGATTCACAAAGGAAGAAACTTTTCACATGTTTAGAAGCTGGAAAAAAGGTTTCTATGCAAGTCAGGTATAAAAAAAACCACAAACTAATTACACAGAAAATAAAATTTATAAACAGTGTAGAAATATTTTAAGTATCCTAAAGAGGACAAACTCTCTAAATAGAAGAGTCAAAAAAATGATCCTATTGTAAATAATAGTTTCTAAATCCTAGTTACAAAAGCCACTACAATGATTGACATCTGGGAGATATATTTAATGTTCACATCTTGATGAAACGACCGGAAGGTCGAGAAACGCGTTGCTGTTTCCACTACATATCTAATATATGTTTTATTAGAAACAATAATTAAAAAAAAACAAAAATATTGGAATCCAGATCAGTATTTTGTGTGTTTTTATGTTATGGTAAAAATACAATATCACAGAATAATTAGGAATACCTCATTAGAGAAAGAAGGTAAATCTGACAGTCAAAGTTTACCGCTGATAATTCAGTTAGAGCATGCAATTTTACCTTTCTACTTTATGTATTTTTTTTGTTCTCTTGAGTAAACCTAGGTAGGCTGATATAAGCTTAGGAGCATGCACATGCCTTTAGCACTCTGTGCAGCAGTGTTTGCAAATATGTATGACATTGCTATAAGTGTTACTGAATAATCTGATGCCTGATTGCTAATGATAACTTCAGGCTCCTAAGCTTTAAATTATTTTTTCTGGATAGAATCATATTGCCTCTGCAGATGTTTTGTAGTTTTCAGTAGATGTTTTTATGATGCTGAAATCCTCCACAGTAAAATTGGTTCTATGCAATGTGCAGTAAATGGTTGTGAGATACAAACAGCTGGCTTTTTATCTTGTTACTATATTGTTACCATTTGCCTGATGAAACAACCACTGTATTTGGTCGAGAAACGCATTGCAAACATTAAAATTTTGTTTTTATTTCACTTCTATGGAGGTGTCTGTATTTTTTACCAATATAACAGTGATGTTCGAATTCAACGTTTTACCAATATCCAACTGCTTGGATACAACCTCTTAAGTTCTGCTTTGATACAGGGAAATTATCCAGTAAGCTGACTACTGCAAGCATCAGCCTGCTCATTTGCACCTTTCTTTACAAGTGCCATCACAAATTGTGTTTTATTTCATTATTTGCTTGACCGTATATCCCATGGATTTCACTATGAGGTGCCCCTTTTCTCTTTGATCCATCTTTATGTAGCGCAACAATTCTTTTTTTTCAGATCCTCAGAGAGTTCTTTGCCATGAGGTGCCATGTTGAACTTTCAGTGACCAGTATGAGAGAGTGTGAGAGCGATAACACCAAATTTAACACACCTGCTCCACATTCACACCTGAGACCTTGTAAAACTAACGAGTCACATGACAAAGGGGAGGGAGAATAGCTAATTGGGCCCACATTGGACATTTCCACTTAGGAGTGTACTCACTTTTGTTGCCAATGGTTTAGACATTAATGGCTGTGTGTTGAGTTATTTTGAGGGGACAGCAAATTTACACTGTTATACAGGTTGCACACTCACTACTTTACATTGTAGCAAAGTGTCATTTCTTCAGTGTTGTCACATTAAAAGATATAATAAATATTTACAAAAATATTTCTGTACATATGTATGTATTTATAATTGTATAAATGTATTTACAGATATATATATATATATATACACAAATATATCTCTCTCTCTCTCCGTGATATTCTACGTTAAGCTTTTTGTGCTTCTCTGATTAGCGCAAGAGTGAAAACATTTTACTTTTAACTCATAATACTCATAAAAAGCTTACTTCTAGCGCAGTTAATGCTTGAGTGTTATAATAACGCTCCACTCATAATCTTGCCCTAAGTTGGTTATCTTGTGCCACTAACACACCCTTAATGCTAATATGGGACAAAATAATACACCCCTAGTGCTGACATGGGGACAATATAATACACCCCTAGTGCCACACATGCCAACTCTCTTGAAAGTTCCAGGAGTGTCCCGCATTGAAATAGCTGCTCCCTGACACCCGCAAAGTAAACACAATATCCCGGAAAGAGCAGAGCAGAGAAAATAAAATTGGTGCCTGCACTTTTCACTTCTACCTGTAGGTGTCACTGTTTCGTTGTAGCTCAATGTAAATAGTTATTGTGTTCCTCTCTGGACTTTTCTCCCCCTTCCTGAACTCTAGTGGAGTGCGAGACATAGCAGACCTGATAATAGGTGAGTTGCACAGACTCCCATACTTTATATTGTGCAGACTCCCATACTTTATATTGTGCAGACTCCCATACTTTATATTGTGCAGACTCCCATACTTTATATTGTGCAGACTCCCAAACTCTCTACATTGTGCAGACTCCCAAACTCTCTACATTGTGCAGACTCCCATACTCTCTACATTGTGCAGACTCCCATACTCTCTACATTGTGCAGACTACCATATTCTCTACATTGTGCAGACTCCCATACTCTCTACATTGTGCAGACTCCCATACTCTCTCTATATTGTGCAGACTCCCATACTCTCTACATTGTGCAGACTCCCATACTCTCTACATTGTGCAGACTCCCATACTCTCTACATTGTGCAGACTCCCATACTCTCTCTACATTGTGCAGACTCCCATACTCTCTCTACATTGTGCAGACTCCCATACTCTCTCTACATTGTGCAGACTCCCATACTCTCTCTACATTGTGCAGACTCCCATACTCTCTCTATATTGTGCAGACTCCCATACTCTCTCTATATTGTACAGACTCCCATACTCTCTCTATATTGTACAGACTCCCATACTCTCTCTATATTGTACAGACTCCCATACTCTCTCTATATTGTACAGACTCCCATACTCTCTCTATATTGTACAGACTCCCATACTCTCTCTATATTGTACAGACTCCCATACTCTCTCTATATTGTACAGACTCCCATACTCTCTCTATATTGTACAGACTCCCATACTCTCTCTATATTGTACAGACTCCCATACTCTCTCTATATTGTACAGACTCCCATACTCTCTCTATATTGTGCAGACTCCCATACTCTCTCTATATTGTACAGACTCCCATACTCTCTCTATATTGTACAGACTCCCATACTCTCTCTATATTGTACAGACTCCCATACTCTCTCTATATTGTACAGACTCCCATACTCTATCTATATTGTACAGACTCCCATAATCTCTATATTGTGCAGACTCCCATAATCTCTATATTGTGCAGACTCCCATAATCTCTATATTGTGCAGACTCCCATACTCTCTCTATATTGTGCAGACTCCCATACTCTCTCTATATTGTACAGACTCCCATACTCTCTCTATATTGTACAGACTCCCATAATCTCTATATTGTGCAGACTCCCATAATCTCTATATTGTGCAGACTTCCAAACTCTATATTGTGCAGACTCCCATACTCTCTACATTGTGCAGACTCTCATACTCTCTCTATATTGTACAGACTCCCATACTCTCTCTATATTGTACAGACTCCCATACTCTATATTGTACAGACTCCCATACTCTATATTGTACAGACTCCCATACTCTCTCTATATTGTGCAGACTCCCATACTCTCTCTATATTGTGCAGACTCCCATACTCTCTCTATATTGTGCAGACTCCCATACTCTCTCTATATTGTGCAGACTCCCATACTCTCTCTATATTGTGCAGACTCCCATACTCTCTCTATATTGTGCAGACTCCCATACTCTCTCTATATTGTACAGACTCCCATGCTCTCTCTATATTGTACAGACTCCCATGCTCTCTCTATATTGTACAGACTCCCATGCTCTCTCTATATTGTACAGACTCCCATACTCTCTCTATATTGTACAGACTCCCATAATCTCTATATTGTGCAGACTCCCATAATCTCTATATTGTGCAGACTCCCATAATCTCTATATTGTGCAGACTTCCAAACTCTATATTGTGCAGACTCCCATACTCTCTCTATATTGTACAGACTCCCATACTCTCTCTATATTGTACAGACTCCCATACTCTATATTGTACAGACTCCCATACTCTATATTGTACAGACTCCCATACTCTATATTGTACAGACTCCCATACTCTCTCTATATTGTGCAGACTCCCATACTCTCTCTATATTGTGCAGACTCCCATACTCTCTCTATATTGTGCAGACTCCCATACTCTCTCTATATTGTGCAGACTCCCATACTCTCTCTATATTGTGCAGACTCCCATACTCTCTCTATATTGTACAGACTCCCATGCTCTCTCTATATTGTACAGACTCCCATGCTCTCTCTATATTGTACAGACTCCCATGCTCTCTCTATATTGTACAGACTCCCATAATCTCTATATTGTGCAGACTCCCATAATCTCTATATTGTGCAGACTCCCATACTCTCTCTATATTGTGCAGACTCCCATACTCTCTCTATATTGTACAGACTCCCATACTCTCTCTATATTGTACAGACTCCCATACTCTCTCTATATTGTACAGACTCCCATAATCTCTATATTGTGCAGACTCCCATAATCTCTATATTGTGCAGACTTCCAAACTCTATATTGTGCAGACTCCCATACTCTCTACATTGTGCAGACTCTCATACTCTCTCTATATTGTACAGACTCCCATACTCTCTCTATATTGTACAGACTCCCATACTCTATATTGTACAGACTCCCATACTCTATATTGTACAGACTCCCATACTCTCTCTATATTGTGCAGACTCCCATACTCTCTCTATATTGTGCAGACTCCCATACTCTCTCTATATTGTGCAGACTCCCATACTCTCTCTATATTGTGCAGACTCCCATACTCTCTCTATATTGTGCAGACTCCCATACTCTCTCTATATTGTGCAGACTCCCATACTCTCTCTATATTGTACAGACTCCCATGCTCTCTCTATATTGTACAGACTCCCATGCTCTCTCTATATTGTACAGACTCCCATGCTCTCTCTATATTGTACAGACTCCCATACTCTCTCTATATTGTACAGACTCCCATAATCTCTATATTGTGCAGACTCCCATAATCTCTATATTGTGCAGACTCCCATAATCTCTATATTGTGCAGACTTCCAAACTCTATATTGTGCAGACTCCCATACTCTCTCTATATTGTACAGACTCCCATACTCTCTCTATATTGTACAGACTCCCATACTCTCTCTATATTGTACAGACTCCCATACTCTATATTGTACAGACTCCCATACTCTATATTGTACAGACTCCCATACTCTCTCTATATTGTGCAGACTCCCATACTCTCTCTATATTGTGCAGACTCCCATACTCTCTCTATATTGTGCAGACTCCCATACTCTCTCTATATTGTGCAGACTCCCATACTCTCTCTATATTGTGCAGACTCCCATACTCTCTCTATATTGTACAGACTCCCATGCTCTCTCTATATTGTACAGACTCCCATGCTCTCTCTATATTGTACAGACTCCCATGCTCTCTCTATATTGTGCAGACTCCCATACTCTCTCTATATTGTTCAGACTCCCATACTCTCTCTATATTGTGCAGACTCCCATACTCTCTCTATATTGTGCAGACTCCCATACTCTCTCTATATTGTGCAGACTCCCATACTCTCTACATTGTGCAGACTCCCATACTCTCTACATTGTGCAGACTCCCATACTCTCTACATTGTGCAGACACCCATACTCTCTACATTGTGCAGACTCCCATACTCTCTCTATATTGTACAGACTCCCATACTCTCTCTATATTGTACAGACTCCCATACTCTCTCTATATTGTACAGACTCCCATACTCTCTCTATATTGTACAGACTCCCATACTCTCTCTATATTGTACAGACTCCCATACTCTCTATATTGTGCAGACTCCCATACTCTCTATATTGTGCAGACTCCCATACTCTCTACATTGTGCAGACTCTCATACTCTCTCTATATTATACAGACTCCCATACTCTCTCTATATTGTACAGACTCCCATACTCATTATATTGTGCAGACTCCCATACTCTCTTTATATTGTACAGACTCCCATATTCTCTATATTGTGCAGACTCACAAACTTTATATTGTGCAGATTCCTATACTCTCTATATTGTGCAGACTCCCATACTCTCTATATTGTGCATATTCTGATACCTCTCTATATTGTGCAGACTCCCACACTTTCTATATTGTGCAGACTCCCATACTCTCTATATTGTGCAGACTCCCACACTCTCTATATTGTGCAGAGGCCCATACTCTCTATATTGTGCAGACGCCCAGACTTTATATTGTGCAGACGCCCAAACGTTATAGCTATAAAATGTTTATATATTTATAAATATATTTATACATGCATGCAAGGTTCATCTTGTCTTTTTTTTTTCTTCTCTCTTTTTGTGATAACATATTCAACTATTTCATCATCAGAGCACGGGGAAGGGGGTCAATATACTACACCCCTAGTGCTGACATGGGGACAATATAATATAAATATATACATGTATATGTATGTATCTGAAAGTTAAAGCCCTTTTCCACCGAGAGCACATATCTTTGAGCCCTTATACATTTTTAATGCAATATTTTTTAAATAATTTTTATGAGTATTATGGATGCAACTGTACTTTGTAATGTATTTTTTATGTGTTCTGTGACACTTTTTAGTTTTAGAAAACAGTTAACCACAGCTCTGAGATCCCGTTAAGGATTCTAGCTATTTCACTCAACTTGTAATATAAGCGCAATTAAAATGAAGCACAAGAAAATCCTCGCAAAAGTGTTTGCGCATCACTTGTGATCTAACACTTAGGCCTAGATTTGGAGTTTGGCGGTAGAAGGGCTGTTAACGCTCCGCGGGCTTTTTTCTGGCCGCACCA